>NW_012101556.1:277122-301532 GCF_000951045.1 Mandrillus leucophaeus | reverse complement strand
TTGTATTAGAGAAAAATCCATAGTTAAAAAATTAGAAATAGTTAATATCTATGCTAAGTAACAAATGACTGTTATGATTGAAATTTTCGAAGGACGTTTACAGGAAAGAGAAATTACTGAACACTGGTTTTGGTCAGTGATGATTTTAAGAACACTCTGAGACTGTGAAGAATAGGAAAGTGTAGGGACAAATCTAGAATTAATGAGAAGACTCACACTGGAGCAGTGGTTTTGCACAAGGAAATTGTGGAAGAAGTAAAAGGAGCTTTAAATGAGGAATGGTTTGAATGCCAGATCAAAAACTTGTGAATTATTTTACAGGCAATAAAGAATCTTTGATAGATCTAACTGAGGAAGAAATGTAGGTAATGCGTTATTTAAGTAATGGTGCTTTGGCGGTTGTATTAAAATAGATGGAAGAAAAAGGACTCAGAGAAATGGATATAAATTAAATAAATTACTGAATGAATTCATAATACAACAATTACGTAGCATCTCAATGTAAAGAAAAAGTGTAAAAACTAATATTTATAACAGAGCTTGATTTTTCTATGAAGCTAATGAAGTTGACGTTTCAAGGCTCCTAATTTGAATAGACACCATCAAGGACCTGAGCTGGCCCTTAGTAACGTTTCTGCATGGTCATCTATTTTGTAAAAAATTGAAGAGAATTAATATCTTAATTGCAAGAGAATGAACGGTTGTCTCTCTTATTCTATGCTGATTTCCCCTTCACTGCATTTCCACTGAGTCAGTTGATATTACAGTTTCAGGCATTTGAAGGATGTCACAAAAAGACACTTAGAATGCTATTGGTTTGAGATTTACGTCGTATATTTTACAGTCACAATTAAATATAATTTGATAACTGATGGTCCTCCAAGTGTAAGAATGGCTTCTGGGAATACTCCTACCACTCCTGTGCCAAATCAATTGGCATCATAACACAAAAATCAAGTGTCTGAAGACAGCACATATCAATATGCCCAACACCAGAAGTCTATGTGTAGTGAAGGAGAAACAAGATTAAAACGTATAGAGACTAGATCAGTTGTGTAAAATTTTAAGTGGATGATTCCTCAATGATTCTCCTCCTGGTAAAAAATGAAAACTTGCGCAAGCCATTCACAATATATTGACATCAATAATAATACCATAAAACTTATAACACACCTTTACAATGAAGACATTGAGGTCAAACTAGTTTTGAAAGTTTCAATTCGAAGAACATTTAATATTAATCATTTCATTAGAACTCTTTTACTGTCCCGAAACCTTGCAGGTTATTAGGTCAGGGAAATCTGACAAGATTTTTTCCAAAATTTGATGACAATCTTAAAAATGTTTAGACATAAGTGGTGAAGTTGAAATGGCTTCAAATATTTCCACATAACAAGAAACAAATTCAAATCAAACATACTAAAAGAAAGACTGAATTATTTTTTCTATTTTATCTGCACTGAAAACATTATAAAATTTTGTCATATGAAGAAAAAGTCAAAAAAGTATTCAACAAAAATGTAGAAATTCAAAGTATCAAAGACTTTATCATACAATGAATATGCATATTATATTATGTGTTTCTATGATATTTCATTGTGGTTTTAATTTGCATTTCCCTAATAGTTATTGATGTTGAGCATTTTTTCATTAACCTGCTAGTTATTTGTAGGTTTTCTTTTGAGAAATGTCTACTCAGGTCCTTTGCTCATTTTTAAATTATGTTATCTGTTTCCTTGCTATTGAGTTGTTTAGAGTTCTTTATATGTTTTGGACATTAACCCCTTATCAAGTGTATGGTTTACATATGTTTTCTCCCATTCCATAGGCTTTCTCTTCATTCCATTATTTGTTTCCGTAGCTGTACAGAAGCTCTTTAGTTTGAAGAAATCCCATTTGTCTATTTTCGCTTTTGTTGCTTGTGCTTTCAGAGTTACTAAAAAAAAAAAAAAAAAAAAATAAATCTCACAGCCCCTATAGAACACCACCACAACGGAAAAAAAAAAAAAAAAAAGATTATTGCAATATTGTGGAGATTTTAACTCATTTCTTCTAGTAGTTTTATGGTTTTTTATTTGTCTTTAATCTATTTTGAGTTGATTTTTGTATCTGGTGTAAGATAAAGATCCAGTTTAATCCTTCTGAATATAGATATCCAATTTCCCCAATACAATTTGTTTAAGAGTCTGTCCTTTCTTCATTGTGTGTTCTTGCCATCTTTATTGAAAGTCAATTGGCCGTAAATTCATGGGTTTATTTCTGGACTTTCTATCTTGTTTTGTTGATAAATATGTTTGTTTTTATGCCAGCACCATGCTGTTTTGATTACAATAGTTTTATAATAAATTTTGAAATCAAGGAGTATGATGTCTTCAGCTTTACTTTTTTCTATTCAAAATTGTTTCGATTATTTGGGAACTTTTGTGGTTCCCATATGAATTCCTATGGGCTTGTCATGTATGGTGCTTATTGTGTTGAGGTACGTTTCTTCTATATTTAATCAGTTGGAATTTTTATCATGAAAGGATATTGAATTTTGTCAAATGCTTTTTCTGTATTTATTGAGATGATCATCTGGCTTTTGTCCTTCATTTTGTTATATTGGTATATCATATGTACTGATTTGCATATATTGCACCATCCTTGCATCCCAGAGATAAATCCCACTTGATAATGGTGGATGATTCTTTCAATGTGTTGTTGAATTCAGTTTCCTAATATATTGTTGAGACTTTTTGTATCTATGTGATCAGAGATACTGGCCTGTAATTTTCATTTCTTGTAGCATCTTAGTATCAAAATAATATTGACTTCATAGAATGAATTCAGAAGTACTTCTTCCACTTCAATTATTTTAAAAAGTTTGAGAAATATATTAGTTCTTCTTAAAAGTTTGGTAGAATTTAACTGTAAAACCATCCAGTTTTTGGCTTTTCTTTGACAGGAAACTTTTTATTATTGATTCAGTTATTGGACTTGTTATTGATCTATTCAGATTTTCTATTATTTAATGATTCAGCCTTGATAGGTTGTCTATGTCTAGGTTGTATGTGGATGTGTCTTGATATATTGTATGTATATGTATGTAGAAATTTATACATTTCTTCTAGGTTAACCAAATTATTGGTGTATGATTGTTTATAGTTGTCTCACAATTTTTTATTTCTGTGGTACCAATTTTTATGCCTCCTCTTTCATTTCTGATTTTATTTATTTCACTCTCCTTTTTTAATGTAGCTAAATATTATCTTTTCAAAAAATCAACTCTTTTTCATTGATTTTTTCCTACTGTCTATTTTGTTTTTTCTGCTCTGTTCTTTGTTATTTCCTTCCTTTTGCTAGGTTTGAACTTTGTTCTTCTCTCAGTTCCTTGAATTTTACATGGTTCATTTGAGATTTTTTTATATTATTGTGGACATTTGTTGTTATGTATTTTCTATGAAGAATTTTCCACTTAGAACATTTTTGCTGCATCGCATGAGTTTTGCAATGTATTTTTTTCGTTTTTATCTTGTATTTTTTATTTTCCTTTTGATTTATTCTTTGACACATTGTTGAAGAGTATGGTGATTAATTCCCACATATTTGTAAATTTTTCATGATTTCCCTTGTTATTGATTTTTAGTTTCATGTTACTGTGATTGGAAAAGATTGTTATATTTTCAATTCCCTTAAAATCCCTGAGTGATTTTATAGCCTAACATACAATCTATCCTGGAGGATGTTCCTTGTGTGTTTGAAAAGAACGTGCATTCTGTTGCTGTTGGTTGGAATGTTTGGTATATATTTGTTGGGTCAACTTGGTCTAAAGTATAATTCAAGTCCATTTGATTTTTTTATTGATTTTCTGTCTAGATGATCTGTTCATTTTTGAAAATGGGATTTTGAAGTCCTTTGCTATATTTGTGTTTCATTCTATCTTTCCCTTCAGATTGCTTAACCATTCTCCCGTTTGACCCAAGAATACTAACTTGTGGCATTTGTGACTGCAGCATTTACCCCAAGATGACTTTGCATTGAAATATCTTGGTTTTATTATTATTTTTACTTTGCTCTGGTATATCAACTTTGGAAAGAAAAGACATCATTCTATTTATAGCATTCTGCTTTTAGTAGTGGTATTTTCATTTACAAAATATGGTAATTCTTGATCACTGACAATGTCAAATCCTAGAAAACGTAGCATTCCTACTTGTGACGTTAACATAGTTCTTGAAGAGATGTTGGCTGCAGATTCATTTGATCAATCTAATTGTTCTCAAATAGATTATTCTTTTCATTCATGTCCGTGTGAAGAGACCACCAAACAGGCTTTGTGTGAGCAACAAGGCTGTTTATTTCACCTGGAGGCAGGCAGGTTGAGTCCAAAAAGAGTCAGTGAAGGGAGATAGGGGTGGGGCCATTTTGTAGGATTTGGGTAGGTAAAGGAAAATTACAGTCAAAGGGTGTTGTTCTCTGGCGGGCAGAGGTGGCTGTCACAAGGTGCTCAGTGGGGGAGCCTTTGAGCCAGGATGAGCCAGGAGAAGGAATTTCACAAGGTAATGTCATCAGTTAAGGCAGGAATAGGCCATTTTCACTTCTTTTGTCATTCTTGAGTTACTTCAGGCCATCTGGATGTATACTTACAGGTCACAGGGGATATGATGGCTTAGCTTGGGCTCAGAGGCCTGACATTCCTGTCTTCTTATATTGATAAGAAAATTAAAACGAAATAGCGGTAAAGTGTTGGGGCGGTGAAAATTTTGGGGGATGGCATGGAGA
The DNA here is from genome assembly GCF_000951045.1 of Mandrillus leucophaeus. NCBI lineage: Eukaryota > Metazoa > Chordata > Mammalia > Primates > Cercopithecidae > Mandrillus > Mandrillus leucophaeus. Next base: position 296,771 of record NW_012101556.1, on the reverse strand, counting down.
GATGATGGGCTATGTTTCTCAGGGCTGCTTCAAGCAGGATTAGGGGTGGCGTGGGAAACTAGAGTGGGAGAGATTAAGCTGAAAGAAGATTTTGTGGTAAGGGGTGATATTGTGGGGTTGTTAGAGGAAACATTTGTCATGTAGAATTATTGGTGATAGCCCAGATACGGTTTCGTATGAATTGAAAAACTAAACGGAATAAGAGAAGGAGAAAAACGGGTATTAAAGAACTGAGAATTGGGAAGATCCAGGACATCCAATTAGAGAGTGTCCAAGGGAGTTCAATGTAATTACTTATTTGGTTGGTGAGTTTGGGGGCTCTATTCTTGGCAGAGTCCTTTTATTGAGTTGAAGGCTGAGCTGGGTGAGGTGTGTTTTTAAAAGACAATTAGTCTGTTGTACCTTTCCTGAAGATTGAGGATGGTAAGGGATATGAAGGTTCCACTGAATACCAAGAGCCTGAGAATCTGCTTGGGTGATTTGACTAGTAAAAGCTGGTCTGTTATCAGACTGTATAGAAATGGGAAGGCCAAACCACAGAATTATGTTTGACAGAAGGGAAGAAATGACTGTGGTGGCCTCAGACCCTTTGGGAAAGGCCCGCTACCCATCCAGTGAAAGTATCTACCCAGACCAAGAGGTATTTTAGTTTCCTGACTGGAGGCATGTGAGTAAAGTTAATTTGCCAGTCCTAGGCGGGGGCAAATCCCCAAGTTTGATGTGTAGGGAAGGCAGGGGGCCTGAGAAATTCCTGAGGAGTAGTAGAATAGCAGATGGAACACTGAGAAGTGATTTCCTTGAGGATAGATTTCCATAATAGAAAGGAAACAAGAGGTTCTAAGAGGCAGGCTAGCAACTTGGAACCTACATGGAAGAGGTTATGAAATGATGACAGAATAGAATGGGCCTGTGAGGCTGGAAGGAGCTATTTTCCTTGGTCCAAGAACCATTTGCCTTGTGTGGGAAGAGATTGATAGGTGGAAGTTTCAGCAGGGGAGTAGTTTGGAGTGGCCAGATGAGAAGGAGAAAAACTGCCATGAGGGATAGAAGTTGGAATGCTAGCTGCTTTTTTAGCTAACTTATCAGCATAAGCATTGTTCTGAGTGATGGGATCTGATGCTTTTTGATGGCCTGAGTGATGGGATCTGATGCTTTTTGATGGCCCTTGCAGTGAATGACTCCAGGTTCCTTTGGAAGTAAAGTGGCCTTGAGAAGAGTTTTTATTAAAGAGGCATTAATGATGGAGGACCTCATCATAGTGAGGAAATCTCTTTCAGCCCATATAACAGCATGGTGATGCAGGATATGGAAGGCATATTTAGAGTCAGTATAAATATTGACACGTAATTCCTTTGCAAGGGTTAGGGCTCGAGTTAAGCCAATGAGTTCAACTTGCTGAGAGGCAGTGGAGGGGGGCAGAAAGTATATGCATCAGGTGTGAGGAAGAAAATAGATTTTGGAAGTTAAGAGAACTATAGAGAGTGAGTTGAGCATAGTTTGTGATTTTTAGGGCCTCTAAAAGTATTAACACAGTGGCAGCCGCTGCACCCAGACATGAGGGGTAGGCTAAAACACTAAGGTTAAGTTGTTTGGACAGAAAGGTTACAGGGTGTGGTCCCGGCTCTTGTGTAAGAATTCTGACTGCACTAACCACGCCTAGGAAGGAAAGGAGTTGTTGTTTTGTAGAAGGGATTGGAATTTGAGAGATCAGTAGGACACGACCGGCAGGGAGAGTACGTGTGTTTCCATGAGACTTATGCTGAGATAGGTAACAGATTTGTAAGAAATTTGGGCTTGACTGAAGTAATGGGGGCTGTCTGTGAAGTCTTAAGGCAGTACAGCCCAGGTAATTTCCTGAGCCTGATGGGTGTCAGGGTCAGTCAAAGTGAAAGCAAAGAGAGGCTGGGATGAAGGGTGCAAAGGAATAGTAAAGAAAGCATGTTTGAGATCCAGAACAGAATAATGGGTTGTGGAGGGAGGTATTGAGGATAGGAGAGTATATGGGTTTGGCACCACGGGTGGATAGGCAAAACAATTTGGTTGATAAGGCGCAGATCCTGAACTAACCTGTAAGCCTTGTCTGGTTTTAGAACAGGTCAAATGGGGGAATTGTAAGGAGAGTTTATAGGCTTTAAATGGCCATGCTGTAGCAGGTGAGTGATAACAGGCTTTAATCCTTTTAAAGCATGTTCTGGGATGGGATATTGGCATGGGGCGGGATAAGGTGATTAAGTTTTAATGGGATGGTAAGGGGTGCATGATCGGTCGCTAAGGAGGGAGTAGAGGTGTCCTATACTTGTGGTTTAAGATGGGGAGATACAAGGAGAGGATGTGAAGGAGGCTTTGGACTGAGGGAAAAGGCGGCAATGAGGTGTGGCTGTGGCCTAGGAATAGTCAGGGAAGCATATAATTTAGTTAAAATATCTCAACCTAATAAGGGAACTGGGCAGGTAGGGATAACTAAAAAGGAGTGCATAAAAGAATGTTGTCCAAGTTGGCACCAGACTTGGGGAGTTTTAAGAGGTTTAGAAGACTGGCTGTCAATGCCCACAACAGTTATGGAGGCAAGGGAAACAGGCCCTTGAAAAGAAGGTAATGTGGAGTGGGTAGCCTCTGTATTGATTAAGAAGGCGACGGACTCACCCTCCACTGTGAGAGTTACCTGAAGCTCGGCATCCGTGATGGTCTAGGGGGCTTCCCAGGCGATCGAGTAGTGTCAGTCTTCAGCCACTAAGCCGAGAAGATCTGGGAAGGAGTCAGTCAGAGAGCCTTGGGTCAGAGTTCCAGGGGCTCTGGGAGTGGCTGCCAGGTGAGTTGAACAGTTCGATTTTCAGTGGGGTTCCACACAGATGGGACACGGTTTAGGAGGAATCCTAGGCTACAGGCATTCCTTGACCCAGTGGCCAGATATCCGGCACTTGTAGCAACCTCCTAGGGGAGGCGGTCCTGGAGGAACACCTGGCCGCTGCGGTTTAGGCGTTTAGGGTTTAGGCGTTTAGAGTTCTTGTGTGCCGGAGATGTGGCTGGAGTTTCTCTCACAGTGGAGGCAAGGAATTGCAACTCAGAAATATGTCGCTACTTGGCTGCCTCTACTCTATTATTGTACACTTTGAAGGTGAGGTTAATTAAGTCCTGTTGTGGGGTTTGAGGGCCGGAATTTAATTTGTGGAGCTTCATTTAATATCGGGAGCAAATTGGGTAATAAAATAAAATGCATATTGAGAATAAGACGGCCTTCTGACCTTTCAGGGTTTAGGGCTGTAAAGTATCTCAGGGTTGCTGCCAAACGGGCCATGAACTAGGCTGGGTTTTTCATATTTGATGAAAAAGAGCCTAAATGTTAACTGATTTGGGAGAGGTCGGATAAAGAAAAAGGATCATTATTCTTGACTATGCCTTTAGGTCCAGCCACCTTTTTAAGAAATTGCTGGACAGGAGAGGGAGGGCTAGTCATGGAACGAAACTGTAAGCCAGACCCAGTGTGAGGAGGGGAGGTGATAAAAGGATTATAGGGTGGGGGAGTGGAGAATGAGGAAGAATTGAGATCTAGCTCGGCCTGGTGAGAAGCAACCTGGGGAGAAGGGGAGAGGTCAGATGGGTCTGCAGAAAAGGAAGATTCAAAAGATTCAGCGACACTTGGGGTTGGGACTGAAGGGACAGGCGGAAGGGAAAGAAGCAAGATTTGGGACGAGTTGCATTGGGAACAGAGACTAGGGAGGGACCAATGTGTAAAAGGATGCCTGGACATCAGGCACCTCAGACCGTTTGCCCATTTTATGACAAGAATTATTTAGATCTTGTAGGATGGAAAAATCAAAAGTGTCATTTTCTGGCCATTTGGAACCACTGTCGAGTTTGTATTGCGGTCAAGCGGTGTTGCAGAAGAAAATAAGACGCTTAGATTTTAGGTCAGGCAAGAGTTGAAGAGGTTTTAAGTCATTGAGAACACAGGCTAAAGGAGAAGAAGGAGGACTGGAGGGTGGAAGTTTCCCCATAGTGAAGAAGGCAACTCCAGAGAAAAGAGAGGGCAGAGACATGGAGAGAAGGGGTGGGGAGTGCTTGCCCCCCAGGAAAGTGGAGAAGCAGTAGAGACATGGAGAGAAGGGATGGGGGTGCTTGCCCCCTAGGAAAGTGGAGAAGGAGTTGGGGTGAGCAGCCAAATCAGCTATCCCTGCAATTGACTTGCCACTAACCGAATGTGGGTGAACAACCAAGGCAGGCATCCCCGCGGTGATCAGCCAACAGTGAAATGTGGGTGAATAATCAGGCAGGTGTCCTCACGTGATTAAACACCAAGGGAAGACTGTCTTCCCGAGTCCGTGACCAGTGCTGGAGTTTTGGGTCCGCAGATAAAACTCGTCCTCCTTTGTCTCTACTAGAAAAGGAAAGGTACTGAAATTAAGAGAAGGGAGAGATTGAAGTGTGGCACCAAGATTGAAAGGAGAAAGAGGTTAAAGGATAGTGAGAGGTTGGAGAACAGAGTAAAGAAAGGCTGCTTACCAGATTTAAAATTGGTGAGATGTTCCTTGGGCTGGTTAGCCTGAGGACCAGAGGTTGTAGGTGGATCTTTCTCATGGAGTAAAGAGCAGGAGGACAGGGGATTGATCTCCCAAGGGAGGACCCCGATCCAAGTCACGGCACCAAATTTCACTCGTGTCCGTGTGAAGAGACCACTAAACAGGCTTTGTGTGAGCAACAAGACTGTTTATTTCACCTGGGTGCAGGCGGGCTGAGTCCGAAAAGAGAGTCAGTGAAGGGAGATAGGGGTGGGGCTGTTTTATGGGATTTGGGTAGGTAAAGGAAAATTACAGTCAAAGGGGGTTGCTCTCTGGCGGGCAGGGGTGGGGGTCACAAGGTGCTCAGTAGGGGAGTCTTTGAGCCAGGATGAGCCAGGAGAAGGAATTCCACAAGGTAATGTCATCAGTTAAGGCAGGAACAGGACATTTTCACTTCTTTTTTCATTCTGGTTACTTCGGGCCATCTGGAGGTATACTTGCAGATGACAGGAGATATGATGGCTTAGCCTGGACTCAGAGACCGGACAATTCTGATGTCAGTTCTGTTTAGAAATAGCTCCAAGAAGTTTTGATATTTTATTTTCACATTGAAAATCAGTCATATTTGTTTCAGCCTCAAAGAGTTTGTTTATGTAAAATTAAATGAATGTTGGCAGCAAGCTTCACTTTTTTGTTGTTGTTGTTCTAAATGGGAAGAGAGTTAGTAACTGCTTTATATATTTAGGTGCTCTGATGTTGGGTGCATATATATTTATAATTGTTATATTATCTTCATGAATTGACCACTTTATCATTACAGAGTGACCTTCTTTGTTTCTTTGTATAGTTCACTACTGAAAGTCTATTTTGTGTGATACAAGTGGAACTACCTCTGCCTTCTTTTGGTTTCCATTTTGTGTGGAATATCCTTTTCTATCCCGGCAGTCTTTGTGTGTCCCTAAAGGTGAATTGAGTTTCTTGTTAACAGAATACACTTGGATCTTGTCAGCGTTTTTTAAAAATATTCATCCTACCACTCTCTATCTTTGAATTACAGAAGTTAATTCATTTATATTTAAGGTAATTATTGATAGGTAGGGACTTGCTACTGCCACTTTGTAATTTGTTTTCTGGCTTTCTTATAGATCCTTTGTTTCTGTCCTCCTCTCTTGCTGTCTTTCTTTGTGGTTTGATAGTTTTCTGTAGTGATATTCTTTTAATGCTGTCTTTTTTGTTCTTTTACATCAACTATAGGTTTCTGCCTTGTGGTTAGTTACCATGAGGCATACATAAAACATCTTCAACATTTAAATCAATTAAACATTTTAAATCACTGCATCATCTCACTAGTCACATTTCAGATACTCAATAGCCACAAGTGAGTAGTGGCTATTAAGTTGCACAGCTCAATTACAGAACATTTTCATCATCACAGAAATTTTTATAAGATAGTGCTAAGGGATACGGTAGTCCAAATTAGGTGCCCCTTATGCTCAGAAAAAGAATGGAAAGGAAATGAGTATTTTCCATATGGTGATCTTGATATATATTCAAAAGAGCAGGTTATGAAACATCATAAATTATTAATAATAAAACTACTAGTTACATCTGATTGGTAAACCAATTTAATTATTTTGTTTGTTTTTCAGGACAGTGTCCCGCTCTGTCACCCAGGCTGGAGTGCGGTGGTGCTATCACAGCTCACTACAACCTTGCCTCCCAGGTTCCAGTGATTCTCTTGCCTCAGCCTCCCCAATAGCTAGGATTACAGGCACATGCCACCACTCCCGGCCGACTTTTTTGTATTTTTTGTTAGAGATGGGCTTTCAACATGTTGCCCAGGCTGGTCTCGAACTCCTGAGCTCAAGCAATCCACCTGCCTAGGCCTCCCAAATTGCTGAGATTACAGGCATGAGCCACTGCATCAGGCCAATTTATTTTTAATAATCACGAATATAAGTGTTATAATTCACATGAGAAGATTCGGTCATCTATTATTCACTCTGTTTTTATTTTTTCAGTTATCATGGTTTGGGCTTTTCTGTCTGTACCCTCACACAACTACCAGCACTTTGAAAGCATAGCTAGTACAAATTAAAGCACAACACAAAATAAAATGACAAAAAAGAAGATAAGAATTGTGCAGAGTCCATTATCCTTTCTCTAATTAATTCAAGTCACGATCAGCTTGTCATTTTCTTTCACTTTGCCTGATTTGAAATCAAATTTTCCTCCCCTTATTGACTCAGACATGTATTGGTCTCCTTTTTTTGCCAATAGAAAAAGAGTTTAAAAATCCTGAAAACTGTCCTTGTTATATTTCTCTTTTAATCATAGGAAAAAAAAATAATGCCCCAATACCCTTATGTGCTTATATGCATGGCCTAAGATAAAGGTCACCTTTATGATTTATTTTAGAACATTTTTTCATTGCATGGAGAAGCCCTAACATTCTAAACTTTCCTTTCCCACTTAGTAACTTTACTTCTTTCTAAAAGGACACTGCTAGCACAATTCAAATTCAATAATTTGGACAAAAGTAAATAATAATGACTTTAGAGTTTATTTAATTTTGTTGTAAGGAAGTGAAAACACACAAGATCCTACATTTATATTTATTGCAATTATTTTATTAGGTGTGTTTTTAAAACTAGATTGCAAGTTCTTCAAATAATTTAACCATCTGAAGGTGAAGGGAAAAAAATACCATATACTTGGCAACTTCCTCAGTCATCTAAAATCACACAAAAAAACTTTTAAAATCTTCAGAGAAAATTGATTTTCCTCCCTTGGCTATACTAGCTGCCTCTTTCAGTGCTCTCTTTCCCAGGTTCCCAGGCATTTATCCCAGGGTACAACACACAACACGACTGCAAATTTCTGTCTTTTAAATGGCATATTAGAAATCTATGAGAAAAGTCACTTTTTGGGCCCAGCACTGGCATTGCATCAACTTTCCAAGCTCCACTGACTCAATTTTAATTGCTATGTAATGACTAATTTATATGTGTCAGGTGCTGTATTAAATGCATTACCTAATTTAGTTCACTCAAAAATCTTATAATATACTTTTATCATTGTCTTTTTATGCCTAAGGAAGCTGAATTCCAGAAAGGTTAAAATGACTTGCTTAAGTTAGTAGTGAACTTGAGAATTGACCCCCGGCTGTCTGGTTCCGCAACTGAGCGTGTACACATTAGGCTCACTGCGTTTTTGACTCCAAGTGTATTTTATTCCCAAACTTTGTTATCAATTTTGATTTTAGACAGAGGAAACTCTTAGAGCTGATATTCTCCAGTCTCTAATGAAGATTCATAGAGACATAATTTAATATGTTGTGTAATGATCATACTTAAGTAGAGTGTATTTGCTTTCTGTAAGTTAATCTTCCAAGATATCCAACAAATTATGTACTGCTACATATCAGATAGAAGTAATCATTTCTTGAGAAAAATAAAACCAGTCTTACCTATGATGTACAATTAGTAAATGACTGAAAGTAGATGGTTAATTGTCATTTATTAGTTGTAAGTAAATAGTTTATAACCCAGTTAATATAACCACTTAGATTAGCTGATATGTAACATTTAAATGAAATTCAAATTCAGAATGAAACCTGAGAATTCATATATGTTTACATTTTGATATTTATTATGCTATCTCTATTCCCCCCCCCAGAAAAAAGTCTATTCCTTAATCCTAATTAATTTTTAAATCAACAGCCTATATATATATATATGTAAAAATCAATCTGGGTGCATGACCAAGTTTTAGTAGATTTGATAAAATAATTTATTGATATATCAGAAAACAACGTAATTACTGCTAGTTCCATTGTTAATGTTTAAATTCTATTAAGAAATCCTACTTGTTAATAATTAAACATTATATTACTAATAATATTCCTATTTAATGTCATCACTAAATGAACAAAAAAGCATTTGATTGTAAAAGAGAAACTTTTTTCTGTTAGATAGTCCCAGGGAATTAATTTCCACTTACAAAGTATTCCTCAAAAGTGATTTTAAAGTAATCTTTAAGGTAATCCCAAATTCTCAATAGCACATAAAAGCATGCATTTTTTAAAAGTAATCAATATGCCAAAAAAGATGAAGTAAACTCTTAATTCCTTGGGAGAGTTCTTAATGGTATACAAGTGTTTATTTTTCTCTGTCAGGCAAATTATTAAAAATAAATTTGAATGCCAAGGTGATGAAGATTCCTTTTGATTACATATGAAAACCTTCTTAAAAAATTACTCACTGATAAAAATTTTCACTTCTTCATGGTTTCGGTGCCAGGGTATTATATACAAAAATGCTTAAACTGCTAAATAAAATAGCTAATTCTAGGTGTCTTATTTGTAATCTTTAGTCCTGTTTCAGCAGTTGTCCAAGGTCAGGCTAATTGTAATGGTCAGTTTTGTGGAACACAATGGTAAGGATGACTTTTTGCTGTTGTTTAAGGTGGAGTCTCCCTCTGTCACCCAGGCTGGAGTGCAGTGATGTGATCTCAGCTCCCTGGAACCTCTGCCTCCTGGGCTCAAACAATTCGCCTGCGTCAGCCTCCCGAGTAGCTGGGATTACAGGCCTGTGCGACCACAGCCCTGCTAACTTTTGTATTTTCAGTAGAGACGGGGTTTTGCCATGTTGACCAGGCTGGTCTCGAACTCCTGACCTCAAGTGATCCACCCACCTCAGCCTCCCAAAGTGCTGGGATTACAGGCATGAACCACCATGCACGGCCGCAGGTGACTATTTTTATAGTGGCATCTTAAAATGGTGAAACTATTTAAATTTAAAAGGTCATAATAGTGTGAAAAATTTCCACTAATTTCCACTTCTACAGTGAGATTTGTAATAGATGCCTTCTTTGTTCTTAAAAATGAGTTGTATACATTAAATATGTGCAGTTTTATGTGTTAATCATACATCAATAAAATGATTTGAAAAGCAATGTTCAAAGTCAGTTCAAACCTATTAAGGGAATAATGGTAGCGCCCAGTTGTTGTAAACCCGATACTATCAGTATCTAACTAATAGCCAACACAATATGGACTTCAGGGCTAGTTGGAGCCATATAAAAGCATTTGTCTAGCCTTAAGTTGTTTTAAGACTGAACTACATGTTGACCTTCATAACATGAAATGAAATGGTATCCTGATTCTTTGCACATAGAACTGGCTGCAAAGAAAAGCTGAGTTAGATTACACGGCAGGGAAATAAAAGAAAGAGAAAAAGTACCTCTTACTTTCATATGAATGTAACTGTGAAAATGGATGTATGTAATATTGGCTAAAATACACTTAGGAAGGAAATTTTAAAAGTAATACATTTGCAAAGCCACAGATGCTATGAATTTTTATGTTTCAAGACATTACAAATTGTTGTCCAAGAATGTTTTCCTAATTCCCAAACTCCCAATTTCACATAAAGGCAGGTATTTTTCCACAGCCTTGCAAAACTGCTTAATATAAAACTTTTAAGTTATTGTTAATATAAGTGAAAAACCATAATATATTCTGTTTTGATCACTTCAGATGTTTTTGGAAGAAAGGTTTATGACTATAGCATTAGTTTATTAATTACTCACATACTTCCTAGCTATTTGCTATTTGATTTGTCTCTCACTGGTTTTGTAAAACTATTATCTTGACACATCCCCTAGTAAGCTCCTTAATCTTTTCATCCTTTTCTTTTTCTTTTTTTCTTTTCCTTTTTCTTTTTTTTTTTTTCTTTTCTTTTCTTTTCTTTTCTTTTTTTTTTTTTTTGAGACAGAGTTTTGCTCTTGTTGCCCAGGTTGGAGTGTGGTGGCGTGATCTCGGCTCACTATGACCTACGCCTCCTGGGTTCAAGCGATTCTCCTGCCTCAGTCTCCGGAGTCGCTAGGATTCAGGCAAGCACTACCACGCCCAGCTAATTTTGTATTTTTGGTAGAGACAGGTTTTCTCCATGTTGGTCAGGCTGCCTCTTTTAATGTAACTCGAACTCCCAACCTCAGGTGATCCACTCACCTCGGCTTCCCAAAGTGCTGGGATTACAGGCATGAGCCACCGTGCCCGGCCTTAGTCCTTTTCAATGTATTAGTTTTCCAGGGCTGTTATCACAAATTACCACTAACTGGGTGGTAAAAAAAACCACAGTTTCTTACTTTCTGGAGGTTAGAAATATTAAGTCAAGGTGTCAGCAGGGTCACGCTACCTCCAGAGATGCCAGAGAAGAATCCTTCTAGCATAGGGTGATTGCTGTCAATTCTTGTAATTCCTGGGCTTTCAATTGCATCACTCCAATATCTGCCTTCATCATCACATAGACTTTTTCATTGCCTGTCTCTCTGTTTCTGTGTCTAAATCTCCCTCTTCCTTCTCATAAAATCACCAAATCCAATATGACCTAATGTTAACTTGATTTCCAAAGACTCTATTTCCAAATAAGTCACATTCATAGTTACTGGGGGTTAGGATTTGAATGTACTTTTGAGGGGACACAATTCGACTTATGATATTCAATAAAAATCTCCCATAATCTTTTTGGTGCATTTGACACCACTGATCATTCCTTTTGAAATTTCCTTTTGTCTTCTGTGATACTGAGTTCTTCTGTTCTTATTCTTCTATAACCTTGTTTAGCTACATCTTCTTTATTGTTTTGTCTTCTTATTGTTGTTTCCTCTATGGCATTTCCATACCTTGTATTTAGTTCTTTGTTTTCCGTAGTCTCAATCTCCATTCATATAGTCAGCACATATTGGCAACCACATATATTTATGTTTGGTGGGCATTGATTGTGTGGAGAAAAGTTAAGTATAATCCCCGACTTAGGGAGCTTAAGGTAAAACAAAGAGATACATAAAAATATGCCAAAAAGTGCAGAACTGAGTAGAAAAGAAACACAGATAATAGAAGGAGAAAGCTGTCAAGCTAGAGAAGACCAACTGAATTTTGATAAAATGAGTAAGTGTTCAACAGACCGGCTTTGTGGGTTTCTGCTCTGCTATTTTTCCCCTTGTTGGGAAAGTTTTAATCATGAAGTACATTTATTTAATAGATATAAAATATTCATATTTTAATTTCTGTTTGTGTTAACCTTTTAATACACTTTTTTAGTATAGTTTTCAATGTATAGAACTGTTGCAAATAGAATACAGAGAATCCTTGAATACCTCATATAGAATTTCCCCTATATTTAATATCTTATATTACTATGGTACATTTGTCACAACAAATGAAGCAACATTATAATTCATTAAAGTTTCTGGTTTACAATTGTTTCCTTATTTTAACCAAATATCTTTGCTCTGTGCCACGATCCCATTCGGGATATCACCTATTTCGTCATCATGTCTCCTGAGGCTCATCTAGACTGACCGTTTCTTAGACTTACCTAGTTTCCTTGAAAAATTTGAGGAGTGCTGATTAGGTATTTGAAATAACATCTCTCAGTTGGAGTTGGTCTGAAGTTTTCATCATGATTAAATAAGGGTTATGGGTTTTTGGAGAAGATTGCTCACATGAAGTGTCATTTTCATTACATCCCATCAAGGATACATGATACCAACTGATTATGTTAACCTGAATCACTTGGCTGGAGTAGTGTTTGTCAGGTTTATATACTGTTTATTTAACTTATTTCCCCATTTCCATACCATATTTATTTGGAAGAACATTACTAAGCACACCTTATGTTCAAGAGGTAGAACATTGAGCTTCACTCCTTTGAAAGGGGAATATCTACATATATTCTTTGTAATTCTTTAGTGCTGGAAATTTGTTTCTTCCCTCCCGTTAATTTATGCATTCAATAATTTATGTATATAAATATGGATTCATGGATGTTTAGTTTACATTTTGGGTTATGATCCAAAACTACTTTATTTATTTTGTCTTTCAAATTGTTCCAGATTAGGCCACTGGGAGATCTTTCAGATTGACTCCTGTATACTTTTGGCATGGCCCCATCATTTTATTTTTTTCAGTGCTTCCTTATTTTCTAACACTACCAGATAATCTCTGTTCATCTTGTATATTCCCTGCCTCAGTCCTAGAATCAGCCCTTTCTGCAAGGAGTCTTGTTTCCTTCTATTGGAGGATAGTTTTGGAAACCGAGATCTGGGTGCTGAATGTGCTTGTTGCTCTGTCACTACTGAGGTGTTATTTCTCGTAGGTCCTCTCAGCAAATAGAGAGAGGAAATGTACATATGTATACTAATCTATGTATGCACATATCTATAATAATTTCCATTTGTACCCATCCATATGTATATTAAGTTAACATGAGTTCAGACTAATGCTTCTGACTCTAACCCAATGCTACAAGATTTATTCTAGATTCCTCCTGTTTTATGCAACCTTCCCTTCCAACAGTGAGAAGCTGACTCCTACCATGTAACATCTATTTACTTTTGTTTAATAACAGTACACATGTATCGCATTTTGAGAATTATTCATTCTCACCCACATGAGAAATAACTTTGCCAGCTAGAATAGTACTTATGTACAGTTCCTTTTGCCTTCAGACTTACAGTTTCCAATAATCATCAGAGTTACTTAGATAAGCACCTTTTCCCTCTTCTTTAAGTGAGGTGATACCATACATTTAATAGAGTTAATTTTTAAATCTGAATTCCACCCAGAGATCCATCATCTTCCTACTTGATTATTTTTTAATTTGGATACATCAATGTTTACTCTTTGTGCTATGAAGTTTTTAAAATTTTTGTTGAAAGCATAATGTCCCATATTCGCCACTATAGTAACATATGGTACTGCCAGCCTATAGAGTTGATCAATTAAAAATAAGAGAAATAGAATATTTTCTTTACCTCCATTTTTTACTTCTCCAACATTCTTTTCTTTATGTAGGTCCAAGTTTCTGACCTATATCATCTTCCTTCTGCCTGAAGTAAATCTTTTCACATTTCTTGCAGGTCTACTGGTGATGAATTCCTTCATTTTTTTGTTTGCATGAGAAAGTCTTTTTATTTCTCCTTCGTTTTTGTAGGATAATTTTTCTGGATATAGAATTCTGTGCTGATAGATCATTCTTTCAACACTTGTGGTATTTTACTCCACTCTGTTCTTGCTTTTGTAGTTTCTGATGAGTCGTCACTGTACTTCTTATCCTTGGTTCTGTAATAGGTAAGGTGTTTTTTCTTCTGGATTTTTTAAGATTTTCTTCTTTTTTTGTCTTTGGTTTTCTTAAATTTGAATATAATATTAGGAGTACTTTTTCAGTATTTATTCTGGGTGGTGTTGTCTAATCTTCCTGGAATTGTGGTTTGGGTTTATCATTAATTTTTTAATGTTCTTGGCCATTATTAATTAAAATTTTCTTCTGCTCCCTTCTCTGTTTTTTCTCCTTCTAATATTCTAATTATACATGGTCACTCCATTTGAATTTTTTCCAGAGTTCTTAAAGGTTCCTGACTGAGTTTTGTTTTTTCTTTACTTTACGTTTTTCTCCTTAAATTTAAGTTTGGAAAGTTTCTATTGACCTCTCTACAACCTCAGTGATGCTTTCCTTACCCTATTCTGGCCTACTTATGAGCTTATCCAAAGCAATCTACATTTTTGTTACAATGTTTTTGATTTCTAGCACTTCTTTTACATTATTTCTCAAAATTTCTATTTCTGCTTACATTATCCATCTGTTCTTACATGTTGTCCATTTTTTCCGCTAGAACCCTTAACATATTAATTATAGTTATTTTAAATATTCTGTCTGAGAAGTCCAAGATTTGTGTCATATAAGTGTGGTTCTGATATTTGTTTTGCCTCTTCAAACTGTTTTTTGTTTTCTTTTGGTGTATATTGTAATTTTTTGTCAAAACGCAAAACATGTTATATCAGGTCATAGGAACTGAGGTAAATAGAGCTCTACTCTGAGGATTTATGATCTGATTAGAAACTGAATTTTATTTAATGCTTGCTGCAGCTATGGATGTCAAATAATTCAAATTCCTCTAGTGCCCTTGACTCTCCCTCCTTGACTTTGGGCGTTCCTAAGTATTTTTTCTCAAGATTCTGTGTCTTGCAGTTCTTTCATCTGTAATCAACAAGAGCTCTGTTGATTTGATGGTAAGGTGTTGGGGGAGGGGGTGTTTTGTATGTTTTGTAATTGTTCAATTAAATCTAATTGTGGGATGGGGGGCTGTATATTTGGCCTGTGATCTTCACAAGTGTTTTTTCTCATATAGTTTTTGTCTTTGTTTGTTTGCTTGTTTTGTTTTCAATTATCCTTCCCAAGGTGAGACAGAAAGAGTAGAAGAGGCTGGAGTGATAAGAATACCCTTCTCCATGGCTCTGGGACAATGCTCTGTTAAGTTATCTCCCTGGAGAGTTGGGATTTGTTATGGAAAAGATTCTGGGCATATTTCACAAGGATTACTCTTCCAATTCCTCATGCCAGAACAAGGTCTTTCTTGGTTCTTCATTTTGAGAACCTGGTGCTATTTCTGGAGGTAAAGCACACAAAAGTGTGTGTATACTAGGAGGTGTGGGGTCCTGCTGAGTCTGTGGTCTCTGGGGTTTCTCATTTTCATTCTAGTCCACACTTGGTCTCTAGAAATTTGTCAAAATTATCATTTAATTCTTATTAGTTTATGGCTTCAGCTACTTTTGCTTGAGATAAGTGGACCTGGGCTGTGACTCTCTGAATTTACTTCTCCAGATTTCAGGATGATGGTTTGCCTGCAAAATCAATTCTTTGTTGGGCTCAAGAAAAGTCACTGATTTCCAATTTATCCATCTTTTCCTTGTTGTAAGAATAGGAGTGCCTACTTCTTAGATTTTGACATATGAGAGCTGAAAGTCCTTTATATTATTGACATGAATGCCTCAGTTGCTCAAATACATGGGTATCGTGATTGGGTATAGTCATCATGATCTTTGTCTTTGGCATCTAAAAAAGCTAGAGGAAGGCATGACAGAATGGTCCAAACCTAATATGTTTGCCTAGCTTGCACAATTGAAGCAATGTTTCAGACCAGGAGAATAAATAGTGTTTGGTCTTCTCACAGAAGAGTTAACCTAAGCAGGGGCACTATCAGGTTACTTCCAAGTTTAACAGCTCCAACAAAACAGTATAAGCCATTGAAGGCTACAGAGGCTTAGACAAGAAAGTGCCATGTTCTCAAACTGACATAGGAGTGACAAAATGTGGCCCTGGTACGTTGTCTTAAACATTGCAAGTGCTTTTTAAAAATAACCCTTTAAAGGAAAACCAAGTCATGCTAATGACAAATCATCAATGAGTTTATTGACAAATCATCAGTAAATTCTAGAACAATATAAACTCTTGATGCATGTTCAGATTCTGTTACAATGACGACTTTTGATAATGACTTCTACTGAGAAAACTGCTTATGTATCACATTGCATATCATCCTAGCACAACTGACAAAACATGCTGACTTTGAATAAAGCCAAAATCCAAGGCATAATTCAAGGTACCTTGTTGGGAACTATTTGGACTATAATTCAAAGAAATTGTAAAGATGAGCTGTTGATTCATCAGTCATTAACTACAAAAAAGGAGCTTCAACACTTGACTGATTGTTTTGGATATTGCAGATAGCACATACCACAATTAAAAATTTTACTACAGCCTCTAGACTAATCAAACAGACTATCAGATTAATATCTACAGTTCATGGCTTTGAAATCAGTCCAAATATTAGTAACTGAAGCCCTGAAGCTCATATCTCCTTCCATGACATTGCAAATAATCTGTTTCTAGCCACAGAGCTGATTGAAACCTATGGCAAAAGACCATGAGTACTCCTCAGCCTCTAGAATTCATACTCAAGGACTTTCTCCTGCTACAGAGAAGTGCTCCTACTATTTCTCTTACAGATTTAGATTATCTCACCTCAAAAAATGTCATTACTGTTTAGCAGAGCCTCCAAATAGAAGCTAGAACTTGGCCATGCTACCAACTCCACCTTTCCACAAAGATTTCATGACTGTCTGTAAAATAGTCTGCATACAGAGAAAACAAAATCAGTGCAATGAAGCAGCCTTCCAACACAATAATAGACTAACAATAATTTATGGCATTGATTGCTCTTCAAAATGAGATGCACATCAAATGGTGTTCTTAGACGTCCCAATATTTACTGAAATTTACCTTTACGTAGACTTCTGGGCCAACACTCATAGCCTGAAAATATACATACTCAGGACTGTGTTTGTATGATAGCATAGGAAAGAGCTGGCCCACTAGGAACGCATGAGTCATGGAGTGGGGAATGATAAAATTTTGAGAAGGAACAGTATCCCTCCCTTCTTTTAATAACAGTATTGTTAAATATATGTGCCATCTCTCATTTCTTTTATTTTTTTGTGGCTACCATGACCTCTGAATATATATAGATTTTTTTTAGATGCGTTTTTTAACCTCAATATGTGAAAGATCATATTGTTCAAAGTAAGGATACTTGAGCAGACATGAACTTGGACATTGACTGTGCCTCAAGTGGTTTTACACACCCCTGCTTCTGCCACCATGGACTACTATGAGAATAATATGGTGACTTTTGTTTCCCTGTAAAACTCACCACCCTGGAGAAAGGACATTCAGTCTGTCTCATTCCCAAGAGAAAATGCAAACTTTAATTGGTTTGGTTTAAAAGTACTCAACCCTGAGAGATGGACGGGAGGATGAGAGCTCTTAAATAATTTTGTCTTTTGCTATTACACATATGTAAAAATAACCTGAAATACTCTTTTACAAATCTTTTGGGCAATGTCCCATAATACAAATCCCTTACAAATTTGGATATATTACATTCCACTTGATCCACCTTGTGGTTTCTCACTGACGCTCCACTCTCAGAAAATACTGTGCAACCCACTCTACTCCCAAACATACTGTGAAACCCACTATGGGCTTGTGTCAACCAGAGCTAAATTACTTACACATAATGAGTGCCCCCAGGGGATGAGAGACAAATATGAATGGTTTGGAGGCTCATTTCCTTCTCTCTCTCTCTTCCCCCACCCCCCCCAAGACGGAGTCTGGCTCTGTCGCCCAGACTGAAGTGCAGTGGCCCGATCTCGGCTCACTGCAAGCTCCACCTCCTGGGTTCACGCCATTCTTCTGCCTCAGCCTCCCGAGTAGCTGGGATTACAGGCGCCCGCCACCACGCCCGGCTAATTTTTTT
Source organism: Mandrillus leucophaeus (assembly GCF_000951045.1). Lineage (NCBI taxonomy): Eukaryota > Metazoa > Chordata > Mammalia > Primates > Cercopithecidae > Mandrillus > Mandrillus leucophaeus. The sequence continues at coordinate 279,114 of NW_012101556.1, read as the reverse complement.
TTGTAATTTTAGTGGAAACGGGGTTTCACTGTGTTAGCCAGGACGGTCTCGATCTCCTGACCTCGTGATCCGGCGGCCTCGGCCTCCCAAAGTGCTGGGATTACAGGCGTGAGCCACCGCGCCTGGCCCTCTCCCTCTTTTTTTTTTTTTTTTTTTTTTGGTAGTATAACAAGGATCTGGCCCAGCTTGAGCCAATCTGGGGAGAAACAAGACCCTTGTCTGACATCAGCATTCTTGTCATTCAAGGTCTTTCCAAGTGCACTTGCTTTACAGATCTTGGCTGTAAGTGTGCCTAGTCCCTAGTATTGTTCCTGAGAGTCCGTGAAACACTTTTTGCTAATTAAATTATGCATTTCTATATCCATCCTAAGCTAACTTAAATATTTGTGACAAGAAAATAGGACACATTCTCTCATTCTCTCTCTTTCTTTTTTTTTTTTTTTTTTTGTGATTCTCATTTCTACATCCATCCTGTACAGGTAGGCTTCTCCCTCATGGAATATTGGTCGTGGTCCACATAGACCGTCAATGTTTTGCTTATACTGTGAAATGAGAGCTCAGGGGATTGCTTGGAATCAGCTTTTAAGTTTTACCTGAAGATCAAATGTCTTTAATAGTTGCCTGATTCTTCAGATTTTCTATTTCTCTTTTAATCAGTTTTCTCAACTTCTAATTTTTCTAGAAATTTGCCTATCTCATATGCATTTTCAAATATGTTGGCATGAATTTGTTCATAATTGTCTCATTGTGTTAATCTTAATATTATTTAATTTTGCCTGTTCTTTTTTTAGTTCTGCTTAGTCTTAATCTTATCTGAGGTTTACCTACTTTATTGGTAATTTCAAAAACATCAATACTCTCATTTAATTGCCAAAGAGGGTTCCATGGGTGTATTTAGTATCAAAACTGTGAAGTATAGTCCTACCGTTAGTCTTAAAAACTCTCATTTCATTGTTTCCTATTTTTGTTAGGTTTAACGTTTGTTCTAAGGTTCCAATGCTTACATTCAATTTCATACTTAATTTTTCAATTTTTTTCAAATCTTAGTTTTATTTCTAAGTGGATTTATTTTTTGCCACAAGTCTTTCCAAATATGGCTCTTCTGTTATCGAGATCTTAATTTTGATTCATCTTTTTTCTCCCTGTATTTCATCATCAAATTTTTAGGATAAGCTGTTGTTGGACTCTATTCCTTGATTTCCTGCACATTCATAAATTTGTTTCTTTTATACTAAAATGTCAACTTGACCGAATATAAAAAGTATTGAGTCACACTTCTTTTTTCTAAGGACTTTATGAATATTGCACTCATTTTTAGTCTGTGATTACGTGCAAGAGTCATTCAGATTTTTCTCCTTTCCATGACTTTCTCTGAATACCTATAGGGTACTTTTTACTTTGTAACCAATTTTAATTTAATTTCATTTGCATTGTTAAAATCACAAAATAAGATATATTGTTTTACCAAGTCAAATAACACTGACATATAGAAAAGAAAATATCAGTAGCATTTATATACCCCCTCCTTAAGCTAGTTTTCCACTTTTTAAATATAAATATTTATTGCTTACAACACAGTTAGAGAAAATGTAGAAATCATACGTCTAGGATGAATTACTATTTTAAACGTAAATACAATCATGTAAGCAACATGCAGATTAAGAAACACTACAAGAGTAGTAGCATTCCAGAAGTTCCTGCATGCCCCCTTTCATTAGCTTGAGTAACCATTAGCTTGACTTCTAACAGCTGAAATAGTTTTGCCTATCCTTTTTGAATAAAAAACAAGAAGTTATTTGGCAAAAATAAAATATGCATAGTCAGAAATATAAATGGGATACAATATTGTTTGTATTTTGTGTTAATGAAAGCATTGTATACAGTGTAGTATCACACAAAAAGGTATGTGTATATTCTTAATAATAATATTTGAATTAAATTTTGTGAGCTATGTGAAGGGAGGCTAAATTTTTTTTTTTTTTTTTTTTTTTT
>NW_012101556.1:274869-276679 GCF_000951045.1 Mandrillus leucophaeus | reverse complement strand
TATTAAAATTCCAATAGCCCTTATGATGGAATTGGTGCCTTTTTAAGAAGAGATCCAAAAGAGCCTACTTTCTCTCAATCTCTCTCTCTCTGTCTCTCTCTCTCTCTCTCTCTCTCTCCCTTTCTCTCTCTCTCTCCCTTTCTCTCTCTCTCTCACTCCCTACCACATGAGGATATTGCAAGACGGCAGCCATCTGCGAACCTAAAGGAAGGTGCTCACCAAAACCCAGACCATTCTGACATCTTGATCTTAGATTTCAAACCTTCAGAACTGTGAGAATTAAATGTTTGTTATTTAAGCCACACAATTTTTGGTATTCTATTTTAGCAGCCCAAATTGTCTAGGAAAATACATTACCCCAAACTACAATGCTTTATTACCACTCACCCACACACACACACACACACACACAAATGCTAAAATGAAAAAAATCCCGTCATAAGGGCTCCACCCCCATGCCCATGACCAAAGGCCCCGTGCACTAATGTCATTCCATTGCAGGGTAGGCTTTCAACATGAATTTCGAGGGACATAATCATGCAGTCCATAGCACTTATTTAACAGTTTTATAATCTTCTACAGCTTTTCTTCTATGTGCATATATAAAGATATACAGAGGATTTTTTTCTATGTTATCTTCATTTGTTATTTAACATTTAATCATGCAAATAATTATTTATAACATGTGTATAAGGACATATTGTAAAATAAACCTACATCTGCTTAAGAAATTGAATGTTATCTTTGTAGAATTTTTGATCTATCTTTGAAATTCAATATTTTCAAAAGCATTGTTTTTTTGCTTTTAATCATCATTTTAAATTTATTATTAATTTTTAATTAATTCAGCTCCAGAAGCAGTGAGTTGAGATAATCATACTCTTCGGTTCAAAAGCACTTTAGTTGTTTCGTTTTATTTTCTTATCCTCTCTTATTGCCACTCCCTCTCTGATTTTTCTTTCCTCCTACCGACTGCCAAACACATTAAAATATTTGACAGATAAACATTAGTCTGCATGTTCTTCCAAAATATATGTTTCACTTTTTCATAGAAATTATTTTTCCTACATATCCTATACTAGCTCTTAAATTTTTTATTCTGTATTATGTTTTACATACCTGTCATGTTTATATATATGTTGCTGCATAGTTTTCATAATGTACACCAATCACAGATGACTTGTCTATCCCCTCTGTGACAGTCACTTTAACTGCTCCAACTTCTTTCTATCCCAACAATAATGCAGTACATGCCTTTGTACATGTGTCTTTATGGGTGATTGTGAAGACATCTCGGGGTATAGATTTTGACCTGCATTCCTTTTCCAAAAAGTTTATGTATACTAAATACAATTCTATACTAACTAATTGCTCTCTGGAATATCTACATCAGTCTGTATTCCAATACAGTAGACAAAGGTTCTTATATCCTTATATCTCACTATTGTTTTAAAATTTGTATTTCTGTAGTTACTAATCTATGTAAACATTTCTTCCTAAACTTCAGATAGTTGTTAGCTATCTTTCCTTTTCTGTAAAATTCCTCTTCATATCCTTCTCTATGAAAAACTATACTTTTAAATTACTGATATAATTGATATGCATAAATTTCTTACGTATTTCTTACTTATTCTCAACTAACCCCTAATTAATTTTATGTATTGTAAAAGTCAGATTTTCCCAATCTGTCATTGGCTTGGTTTGTTAACTTTAACAGTTGTTCCTTTGTTCAGAAAAGGCATTGATTTTCTAAGTTTATTTTGTATCCAGCAATCTTTATGCATTCCTTTTTTTTTTTTTTTTTTTTTTC
>NW_012101556.1:225529-273029 GCF_000951045.1 Mandrillus leucophaeus | reverse complement strand
TTGGCAACACAGAAGGAGATGACTAAAATTGCAAAAGTGAAGAATGCTCAATTCATGCAGTTAAAAATGATGTAAAAGTAATTATTAAAATTACGTAAAACATTGGGCAAAATGTTTTTCGTTGTTCAAAACAGAGCCTCACCCTGTTGCCCAGGCTAGAGTGCAGTGGTGTGATCTCAGTTCACTGCAACCTCTGCCTCCCGGGTTCAACCCATTCTCCTACCTCAGCCCCCAGTAGCTGAGATTACAGGCATGCACCACCACATCCTGCTGATTTTTGTATTTCTAGTAGAGACAGGTTTTCACCATGTTGGCCAGGATGATCACAAACTCCTGACCTCAGGTGATCCACCCACTTTGGCCTCTCAAAGTGCTGAGATTACAGGCATGAGTCACCATTCCAGCCCGGTTAAAATATTTTTAATTGCTTATCTTTGAAAGTCTGCTATTATTGTGAAATTTATTTTTCTATGGGATCAGATGGACTGATGATTTGTGGTGGGTGTGTAATCACTGCAGAACAAAATTTGGGACCTGAACATGGAATGTTAGTCCGTGCCAATTATTTGAAAATTAGCATCAAAAAAACAATAAAATTTGTTCCAAAAAATTGTAAAGTTCTTTCACTACCTAGTTTTACTAGGAAAAGATTCTGGCATTGGGCCAATGATGACTGATAATTATTCATAGCACTATTAAAGAGATTGATGTATTTTCCTAGGAATTTTTTCAGGTGTAAGTGATAGAAATTCAGTTCTCTTAAGCAAAAAGATAACTTATTGATTCCTATGACTGGGTACTCTAGGAGTGGTGCTTGCTTTAGTCATAGACAGATCCAGAAGCTTAAAAATAAATCTTGTGTTGCTGCAAAGTGTTAGGTATTTTCGGACCATTCACAATATGGACAGACATAGCCCCTAGTTAGAAATCTAGCAGAGGAAGAATTTTTGTCTCCTGATATCCATACATGAAAGGTTCCTCTTCACCATTGCTCATACTCTTTGAACCACATTAGATCATATGCCCATGCAAGTATATAGAAAGGGGTGGTAGAATACCACCATGATCTAATTAAAAACATAGGAGTTTTATATATAGGAACAGGATATTGACAGATGAAAATTTATTAATAAGTCCAATGTAATTAATTGGGACAAATATTATAATATCCTGAGTGCAATATGATCTCAGAATAGGCTTCACATTTCTATTTTGAGTAAAGTATATGCAGGGACCCTGAAGTCTATTCTACTTTGTTTTGTTCTGAAAAGAACTGGACAAAGACAGACTAGACTATTTTAGTAATCTTTATTCTTTAGTTGTAGATTGGAAAACCAAAGACTTGAGGTATCTGTTCTGGTAGCTCTAGGTTTTCTTGGGAATCCGAGGTTTAAAGATATTCTCTTATTTCTGTTGGAAGTGAATAAACTAAGTCTTCAGAGCTTCTGACAGCTATCTTGAAATCACAAGGAGGGATGTAGAAGGAATGACAATTGCATGCAGAAGAACTAAGTCCTTTGTGGCATCCATAGGTCACTATATTAAGCTTTTGCTAAAGCTGTACTATGTCCGAATTTCCCCATATGTGACATAATAAATTTATTTAATTTTAAAAATGACATTGTAGATCATATATCTGCTACTTACAATTCAGAACATCCTAAGGGATATACTGGGACATTTTGATCCTTGACCTTTATGAATAGTGGTAAAACCTCCTTGTTTGAGAATTTACAGTCTGCTAATTTGGATAAGTCATATTGACCTGGATGTTATTTGATGTTCCTCTTACGACTCCTCTTGCTCTAACTAACCCATAGAATCTTCCCCTTATATCTGACATCCCCACTTCACATTTGACTTGACTTCTTAACTTGGCTCTTCTTTCACAGTTCAGTTTCTGCACTATCTCTACTAAACAAAAAAGATATCTTTTTTTCCTTCTGGGTTATGATTTGGGCATTTATGTTTTCTCCCCTATTTGATGAATTGCTGCTTATTAGTTCACACATGACTTTAGCATGAATAACCTGGTTTCTAGATTACTCTTTCTAATAATGGTTGAGCTTCATCTATGCACTTGGAATTGTCCTTCACCTGTGGTTGGCTTTATTAGGAACTTATCCTTAGCAAGAGTTTTAGCAATGAAGGGAATTGAGAATGAAAAATACGTGGGATATTTAAAAACAAGGTTATCTGATTTCCTATAATCACAATCTTAGCCTCATTTGACTCATGTTCTAGTTTACTTAAACTATAAATAAAATATGTTTGAAGAGTTGCCTGAATAAAACAGATAAGCCATCAAAAAATTATGGCCTTAGATAATTTGATCGTCAACTCCTAGGAAAACAGCCTATTCCTGATTCAGGAAATTAGTTGAAAACTCATTTTTGGCTGTCAGGTCATTAACATCTAATGGCATTCAGTATTTCTGTACCACACTGTGCAACCTGGGGATTTTCCCAGGGCTTAAGTACAAGTGAGCTTGTAGGCTTGCAGGCAAAAAGAAAGGAAATAGAAAGTGTAAAGCACAAAATAGAGTTGCTTTTTATTTCTGCTTCTTGATCTGGGTGAATGCCTTGTCAAAAATGTTAATAGTCCTAATATGCTGAAATATCATATCTTTCTGCATATTAATAGGTATTTTAATATGCTTTGCATTGATATTTGAGTGGGAGGTGGTGAATTTTTCTCTTAATTATTGATTTGGTTATGACATTTCCAGATTGCTTTTTTGCCATATCCTTATTTTTTGCAACCGTAAAGCTTGCGTGGACCCAGTGTAAAAATTGCATTACTCATTTAGCTCTGTAGCACATGTTCAGCTTGTTGCATCTGAACTCAATATGGTGCATATATTTTTTTGCTATGCATGTGAATGTAATTCAAGATGCTTGTTTTAATTTTAAATGCCTACATGCTCTGGCTTCTAACTACAGAATATTTAAGGTTTTCTGATTATCCATATTTATTATTTCCAGGGGAGTCCAGAAGAATCACTGAACAGCCAGATTTTTTTTCTTTTTAACTTTAGTACATTTATGTTGTTTCCGTTGCTCTGAGGGTACATATTATAGTTTATCTTTTTGGATATAATCAAAACTGTTCAACCTGTGGAGTAAAACTTGAAAAGCATAATTAAATTCATTAGTTGCTAAATATTGAAGATGAATTTATATTAAGAAAAAAATTCTAAAAATGTTGATACCTATATTTTGAAAAACACATATAATAACAATAGCAGACCCTTATATCTGACATCCCCACTTCACATTTGACTTGACTTCTTAACTTGGCTCTTCTTTCACAGTTCAGTTTCTGCACTATCTCTACTAAACAAAAAAGATATCTTTTTTTCCTTCTGGGTTATGATTTGGGCATTTATGTTTTCTCCCCTATTTGATGAATTGCTGCTTATTAGTTCACACATGACTTTAGCATGAATAACCTGGTTTCTAGATTACTCTTTCTAATAATGGTTGAGCTTCATCTATGCACTTGGAATTGTCCTTCACCTGTGGTTGGCTTTATTAGGAACTTATCCTTAGCAAGAGTTTTAGCAATGAAGGGAATTGAGAATGAAAAATACGTGGGATATTTAAAAACAAGGTTATCTGATTTCCTATAATCACAATCTTAGCCTCATTTGACTCATGTTCTAGTTTACTTAAACTATAAATAAAATATGTTTGAAGAGTTGCCTGAATAAAACAGATAAGCCATCAAAAAATTATGGCCTTAGATAATTTGATCGTCAACTCCTAGGAAAACAGCCTATTCCTGATTCAGGAAATTAGTTGAAAACTCATTTTTGGCTGTCAGGTCATTAACATCTAATGGCATTCAGTATTTCTGTACCACACTGTGCAACCTGGGGATTTTCCCAGGGCTTAAGTACAAGTGAGCTTGTAGGCTTATTGACAGATGAAAATTTATTAATAAGTCCAATGTAATTAATTGGGACAAATATTATAATATCCTGAGTGCAATATGATCTCAGAATAGGCTTCACATTTCTATTTTGAGTAAAGTATATGCAGGGACCCTGAAGTCTATTCTACTTTGTTTTGTTCTGAAAAGAACTGGACAAAGACAGACTAGACTATTTTAGTAATCTTTATTCTTTAGTTGTAGATTGGAAAACCAAAGACTTGAGGTATCTGTTCTGGTAGCTCTAGGTTTTCTTGGGAATCCGAGGTTTAAAGATATTCTCTTATTTCTGTTGGAAGTGAATAAACTAAGTCTTCAGAGCTTCTGACAGCTATCTTGAAATCACAAGGAGGGATGTAGAAGGAATGACAATTGCATGCAGAAGAACTAAGTCCTTTGTGGCATCCATAGGTCACTATATTAAGCTTTTGCTAAAGCTGTACTATGTCCGAATTTCCCCATATGTGACATAATAAATTTATTTAATTTTAAAAATGACATTGTAGATCATATATCTGCTACTTACAATTCAGAACATCCTAAGGGATATACTGGGACATTTTGATCCTTGACCTTTATGAATAGTGGCAAAACCTCCTTGTTTGAGAATTTACAGTCTGCTAATTTGGATAAGTCATATTGACCTGGATGTTATTTGATGTTCCTCTTACGACTCCTCTTGCTCTAACTAACCCATAGAATCTTCCCCTTATATCTGACATCCCCACTTCACATTTGACTTGACTTCTTAACTTGGCTCTTCTTTCACAGTTCAGTTTCTGCACTATCTCTACTAAACAAAAAAGATATCTTTTTTTCCTTCTGGGTTATGATTTGGGCATTTATGTTTTCTCCCCTATTTGATGAATTGCTGCTTATTAGTTCACACATGACTTTAGCATGAATAACCTGGTTTCTAGATTACTCTTTCTAATAATGGTTGAGCTTCATCTATGCACTTGGAATTGTCCTTCACCTGTGGTTGGCTTTATTAGGAACTTATCCTTAGCAAGAGTTTTAGCAATGAAGGGAATTGAGAATGAAAAATACGTGGGATATTTAAAAACAAGGTTATCTGATTTCCTATAATCACAATCTTAGCCTCATTTGACTCATGTTCTAGTTTACTTAAACTATAAATAAAATATGTTTGAAGAGTTGCCTGAATAAAACAGATAAGCCATCAAAAAATTATGGCCTTAGATAATTTGATCGTCAACTCCTAGGAAAACAGCCTATTCCTGATTCAGGAAATTAGTTGAAAACTCATTTTTGGCTGTCAGGTCATTAACATCTAATGGCATTCAGTATTTCTGTACCACACTGTGCAACCTGGGGATTTTCCCAGGGCTTAAGTACAAGTGAGCTTGTAGGCTTGCAGGCAAAAAGAAAGGAAATAGAAAGTGTAAAGCACAAAATAGAGTTGCTTTTTATTTCTGCTTCTTGATCTGGGTGAATGCCTTGTCAAAAATGTTAATAGTCCTAATATGCTGAAATATCATATCTTTCTGCATATTAATAGGTATTTTAATATGCTTTGCATTGATATTTGAGTGGGAGGTGGTGAATTTTTCTCTTAATTATTGATTTGGTTATGACATTTCCAGATTGCTTTTTTGCCATATCCTTATTTTTTGCAACCGTAAAGCTTGCGTGGACCCAGTGTAAAAATTGCATTACTCATTTAGCTCTGTAGCACATGTTCAGCTTGTTGCATCTGAACTCAATATGGTGCATATATTTTTTTGCTATGCATGTGAATGTAATTCAAGATGCTTGTTTTAATTTTAAATGCCTACATGCTCTGGCTTCTAACTACAGAATATTTAAGGTTTTCTGATTATCCATATTTATTATTTCCAGGGGAGTCCAGAAGAATCACTGAACAGCCAGATTTTTTTTCTTTTTAACTTTAGTACATTTATGTTGTTTCCGTTGCTCTGAGGGTACATATTATAGTTTATCTTTTTGGATATAATCAAAACTGTTCAACCTGTGGAGTAAAACTTGAAAAGCATAATTAAATTCATTAGTTGCTAAATATTGAAGATGAATTTATATTAAGAAAAAAAATTCTAAAAATGTTGATACCTATATTTTGAAAAACACATATAATAACAATAGCAGACAATGTGGTGAGCACCATGGTAAATTATTGATATGTATTAATGTATTTTATTCCCCCAAATAAGTGCTCTACTCCATTTTGCAGATGGGGAAAATGAAGCACAGTGAGTAAATTGTCCAAGGTCAAGCAGCTAGTAAATGCCAGTTTCAGGCTTTAAATCCAAATAGTCCAGATTCATAAGTTGTATATTGCCAAACGATATTGCTTCTCAGGTAGTTGATTAAAGTGAGGCAGAGGGGAACAGTGGACTGGGGAGGCAATGAGCCCAGGGGTGGAGGAAGGTAAAGAGTAAGAGTTAGGCTTTAGACTAAGCTATGCCGATTCTGGAATTCACAGCCCAAATGATGGAACTGCTGAAGAAGCTTTTCTAAGATTTTATGTGTGGGTGTGTTTGTATGTGTAAAAGATAGGATACAATTTTTGTACTCTTCAGGCTGGAGTGATCTGGGGGTGCAAAGGTAGCATTTACATTAAGAAAGAGATGCATGCTGACTCACTACTCTCAAATAATAGACATGCATGTTGAATAAACTAGTCTGATCTCAGATAGCTAAAAAGATGTAAAATCACTAATAATATATAATTTTTTAGATATCAACCTATTCAATTATATACCTACAGCATCTCATGTTCTATAATTTTTTTCTTTTCTTGAGCACCGAATACAGAATGTTCAAATGCAGCTAAACAGTTTCTGCTTGTGGCCTTACCTACTGACTTCCTCCCTTTTCTCAATCTGTAAGTATGTGTATTCAATGTCTTGACAAAGCATCACTATTCTTGTTTTTCTGTTTCATTCTTATTTTTATACAATAAAAAATTTACAGGCCGGGCGCGGTGGCTCATGCCTGTAATCCCAGCACTTTGGGAGGCCGAGGCGGGTGGATCATGAGGTCAGGAGATGGAGACCATCCTGGTTAACACGGTAAAACCCCGTGTCTACTAAAAACTAGCCAGGCGTGGTGGTGGGCGCCTGTAGTCCCAGCTACTCAGGAGGCTGAGGCAGGAGAATGGCGTGAACCCGGGAGGCAGAGTTTGCAGGGAGCCGAGATTGTGCCATTGCACTCCAGCCTGGGCGACGAGCGAGACTCCGTCTCAAATAAATAGATAAATAAATAAATAAAATAAAATAATTTACAGTAAACACTCGCATATTTAATTATTTGTACACTGAAACTGCACAAATCAAAGTGTTAATGGAAACAGAGCTACCATTTAGCACTTGGAAGAGGTGAGTTACCTAAAAATAAATAAGAATGTAAATTTGGTATATGATGACAATATTATTAATATTTACAACATATCTTCGTGGGAAAAGAAAATATATGGATATTAAACCACATAAGTATTTATATATAGCACACCGATACTCTTGATGTAATACTCTTCTGTATGACGAAGTATGAATTTTCTAATTTCCCGCCAATAAGCAACATTTTTTTCTTTGACTTATTGTCACGTGCTGTGTCTGTACTGTCATAGCACTTGCAATGAAAACTACTGTTAGCTCGTAGCTAAGGAGCATTGCATAATAATCAGGAAAATTTAATTTTCATGTTAATTTAACTAAAATATCCACTAAGTGATTTACTTTGACTTTTTAGTCTTTGTTTAATCATCTTCAAAATGAAGAAAATATCTATCTTACAAATATAAAATATTTTCAAATTATGATAGATTTTAAACTAATGAATCTGAAGTCATTTTTAATATTGGAATGAATAGATAGTAACTGTATAAGTTGTTGATATATTTTAGACATAATTCAGCAATAATGTTTACAGTTTTCCTCTGTCAAACTTCTCAATACAAAGAATTAGTAAAAATAAAAGACAATATTTCACATGTCAGTAAAACTTTCAATTAATAAGATATACTATGTATGTTTCTTCATTTTTACAAGCATTATCCTACTTCTCAAATCAAATCCTGTATGGGAGAGGACCTAATAGACCTCAATATAAGGCTCTGACAATGTTTTCAAAATTTGCATACCTTAGTTAAGTATGACACATACAAACACATGCAGATACACACATTTAAAAACAATGTCTACAGTGATTATCGTTTTGTTTGAGAGAAGGTCTGACTTCATCACCCAGGCTGGGGTGCAGTGGCGTTGTCTTAGCTCACTGCAACCCCCGCCTTCCAGGCTCAAGCCATGCTCTCACCTCAGCCTCCCGAGTAGCTAGGACCTCAGGCGAGCACCTACATGCCCAGCTAATTTTTGGGTTTGTTTTTGTTTTGTTTTGTTTTGTTTTTTTGTAGACATGGAGTTACCGTGACCACCTCCTCAGGTTTGGTTAATTTGCTAGGACAGCTCACAGTACTCAGGGAAACAGTTTACTTGTATTTATTGGTCTACTGAAGAGACACTACAAAAGATACAGATGAACAACCAGATGGAAGAGATGCATAGGGCACAGTACATGAGAAGGGGCATGAAGCTTCCATGCCCTCCCTGGCACACCACCTTCCAGGCATCTCCATGAGTTTAGCAATCCAGAAGCTCTACAAAACCTGTCCTCTGGGGTTTTTATGTAGGTTTCATTACGTAGGCATGATTGATTACATTACTGACCATTGGTGATCAACTCAATCTTCTGTCTTGCTCCTCTCCCTGAGGTTGGAGATTGGGATAAAAGTTCCAACTGTCTAATCCTGACTTGATCTTTCCAGTGACCAGCCCTCATCCTGAAACTATCCAAGGGTCCCAACCACCAGTCGTTAGCATACAAAAGACACTCTTCTTACTTCAGACATTTCAAGAGTGTTGGGAGCTGTATGCCAGGAACAGGGACTGAGACCACATATATATTTCTTATATATCACAATATGAATGAAGGTAGTTGAGACTGGAGCAAAGTAGATGAATAGGATAGTGATAAAGCAATTTTATAATTTTATTTTTTAATTTATATTACCAATTGATAAGCACCAACATCTGTTAGTTATTAAATAAAAAGCTTCTTTCCTATGTATATTGAGAAGAACATACACTTTGGAGTCAGAAAATTATTTAAATCTTGGCTTAGCATCTTCTAACTGGGTGGTATTTTCTGAGCCTAAATTTTCTCATCTTTCGAATTAGGACAACGTTATTTATTTTTCAGAGTTGTTGTAAAGCTCCTATAATATAACCTGGCACATAATAGTTATTCACACTGTAGCTACTAATGTTTTACCAATATTATTAGCAATGTTATGTTTTCAATCTTTGATAGTAACAAAGTTTAGCCTTAGTTCATTCGCATTCCCTTAGTATCTATGGGGAATTGGTTTCAGGAGCCCACACAGATACCAACATTTAACTCAATTCTGACACTGTCTACCTAGAGATAGCTTCTGGTTCTCCAATTTCAAATCCAAAATGTGTGAATTTTCAAGCCCCTTATATAAAATATCATGGTATTTGCATATGACCTATGCACAATCTTCTGTGCACTTACATTGTCTCTAGATTACTTATAATCTAGATTGTAAGTAATACAATGTAAATGCTATAGAAATCACTGATATCCTGTGTTTTTATTTATATTGCTTTTTATTTTCATTTTGTTATTTTTGGAATATTTTTGATCCATGGTAGATTGAATCCACAGATGAGGAATCCATGGATGTGCAACTCATGGATATGAAAGACCAGCAGTATTTAATTTCTCATTCATTCATTAAACAGTTATTGATCATCCACTAATTGCCAGGTACTGTAGTAGCCATTTCTAAACAAGTACAGATACACCAATGCTGGAAGGATGGTCGTGAAGAGAGGTGCACCCTTCAATTTATCCGAGGCAGAATTTGGGACACTAGCAACATAAATATGGGAATATTCAATATTTTAAAACAACAACAACAACTGGAGTTTTCCAAACCTGATGGAGATTTTTTTCTCACAAAGAAAATATGTTTTGTAAGTAGAAGAATAATGTGGATGTGATTTCTTGATTGTTGTAGGAGAACATACTTCAATGTTATCGAATCACATTTGCCACTAAATAATTCCCTCTTTGGTTCTATGTTCTCTCTCCCCACAAAATTCAGTCAATGTGAAGGAGATTTAAAAACAGATAAATGAAGGTGTTACGTGTTATCATTAAGAGTAGTGTTGAATGGCATGTATATTTAAAGAGATACATGAGAAGAGGGAAAGAAACACCAGGAAGATCAGAGGATATTACTGTGAACGCAGTAAAACATTAACTGTCTCCTGACAGGTTTTCATCATAAGGTTTGCGTACACGTTTAACCTTGGCCACAATTTGTATTTTTAGAATGGCTGACAAAAAAAATACTAGAAGTGTTGGATAAATTATATTATGTATTGTAATATCTTCATACATAAATCTCTAAATGACTTTTCTTTGTATTATTTACCTGTGCTAACAGGGTAAAATTTGTGAATTAAATGTGATATTCTGCCTTTTTTATTTTATCTCTACTCCTTCCTCTTTTCAGTGTTGCTGAAATAAAAATGATTCTGCTCATGTAGCTGGACATGCTTAGAATATAGGACAGGTTTTGTTACATTTTTATTTCTGTAGATAGAATCTATTTTAGCTTGAATCAAGGGTCACAGAATAAAACTAATCAAGAAAATAGAGACACACGTGTCTCTCTGCTCTGGTGGGAGAAGTTGAATTCCTGTCGGTTTTGCTCCCACCTCTCCATTCATCCTTCTCCCTAGTGGTCTTTGGGCTCAGTCTGTACCCTCCTCTTCTTTCATAGTATAAGAACCAGGTGCATTTATCCTTCCTCAATTTCAACAGCCACCTACATGTTGATCCTTTCCAGTTTTGTATCTCTGAAAAGTGTTTGCTCTTAATATTCAGACCCATATATTCAAACCTTCTAGAATTCTCCATTTGAGCTTCTGCAAATCGTGCAAAGCAAAATCATTTTCTCACTCAAACCTACTTCTGTATTCCCCTTTCATCCAACAGTAATACCCTCCACCTACTTACTAATCCGAGAAGCCTAGGAATTGTCATTGATTCTTCACTCTCCATTAAATTTTACAATCTCTCCATTACGATCCCATCAATTCTGTCATTTTAATTTGTTATAAATCTGTTGTTTGCTTTCATGTGCATCGTCACCACTGCCTCATTTCAGACAATTGACATATCTGTACTAAAATACTGCATAGCTCATAAATGGTCTCCTTTCTTCCATTCTTGTCCTCCCCACCAATCTGTTATCTACACTGCTACCCCAGTGATCTTTCCAAAGCATGAATTGGGCTTTGCAACTTACCTGCTTAAAATCCTTAAAAGATTCATCATTGTCTTCAAAATAAACCCAACCTTGTTGGTATAGTATACAAGGCTCTTCAGATATGGTCCTTAATAAATGAAGGTGCCAATCTTGCCATTTTTTCACCCTCCCTCTTTGGCTCTTCCTCATGCAAACCCATGTCCCAGCTCAAAGTCTATGAAGCTCTTGCATTTGCTAGATCCACTCATGCTTTCTCATTGCTGTCATTTGTGCCTGTATACTTTACTTGCTGCTACTATTGCCTCCACCTTACTCACCCAATTTTTTATTCTTCAATATAGATGTCAGCCTCTACAGAAAGTCTTCCCTGATTTTCCAAAACTGGAATCGTGTGTCTTTATGTGCTCATTAGCAGCACAGCAGCATGCACTAATAACTACTGAGGCTTATTACATTCTAGTTTAACTGCTGGATTATCTGTCTCTCAGTAGCTACTTACCCTCACTCATTAGACTACAAAAAGATCAATTCATAGTAACCATTTAACACATTTTTATTGATAAAAAATAGTAGATTGGTATAAAACAGAATCGGTAAAACAAAAACAAAAACACAACAAATAAACCAACAAAAAGAAACCCATAGTAGAACAGACAACCACCTTCATAGAGATATTATGTAGCTTAATGACGTTATTTGAAGGGATATAGATTTTCAGGTCTTCTGCCTCAAAGATGAAGTATCTATAAGTGGGTAGCCTAATATATAGTAAGTTTTTTTATATCTTTTTAAATTTTATTTTCAAATAGTAGTTACAGGGCTATGAAGACATAATCATTGACAACTTTAGGAATTTTATCACAAAAATGACAAATGTGATAGACACATATTTTGAGTTTTGGGTAAAAATCCCCATCATATTCTATGAATGCAACTGTATTCATTACACATTTATGAGTTCATCACAACTTAATTATCAACAGGGTGTTAAAATTGTTAATTAAATCATTCTTTACCCTTGGGAATGATTTTCTTTTTGTGTTAAAACATCAGTATAATCAATCAGTGTACTGGAAACCAGAGATTTTCAAAACAAACTTTTTTATTAAAAAAAAAAAGAGAAATGAGAAGGTATCACATGTGTTTTCTAGAAAATTAAAAGAATAAAATTTCGAAAGCCAGGAAGCCATTCTCCTTAATCTTCATTTTTTTAATACTTACTCTACCTCATTGGCATACTCATTCAGGAAATTTTGGAAAGTTCTTTTTTGTTAATGTGGGGAAATTTCCTCTATTGCTCTAACTTACACTAGATGTTGATTAGAAGATTTAAGAACATTAGTGAGTAAGATACAAAATCGCAATGCTCAGAACAAAGTTTAAAATTGTTTCCAAAAATCAAATCTCATGTCATAATAGAATAAAAACATTTAAACATAGAGAAAGGAAAAGACTCTATGAGGTAGGCAATTAAAAGAGCACAGTGAAAAAAGGAAACAAAGGTAAAAAGAGTGAAAGAGGAAAACCACTTTTAATAGCAGGAAGTGACATGACATGACAAGAAAAAACAAGAGTAGAAAGACAGATGGGAGAACCAGAACTCAAAATTAATGACAAAAAAGAAGAAGTACACCTACGGAAGACTGAAAAAAAAATACAAGGAGCAAAATGATCTTCCAATTATAAATGTGTTTCGATGACCAAATATTGCTGTATTTTAAAAAATGTCAGAATAGCTATATTAGTCTGTTTTCATGCTGTTGATAAAGACATAACTGAGATTGGGAAAAGAAAGAGGTTTAATTGGACTTACATTCCACATGGCTGGGGAGGCCTCAGAATCATGACGGGAGGTGAAAGGCACTTACGTGGCAGTGGCGAGAGAAAATGAGGAGGGTGCAAAAGGGGAAATCCCTGATAAAACCGTCAGATCTCGTGAGACTTATTTGCTACCATGAGAACAGCATGGAGGAAACTGCTCCTATGATTTAAATGACCTCTTACTAAGTCCCTCTCACAACACATGGGAATTGTGGGAGTACAATTCAAGATGAGATTTGGGTGGGGACACAGAGCCAAACCATATCATTCCACTCCTGGACCCTCCAAATCTTATGTCCTCACATTTCAAAACCAATCATGCTTTCCCAATAGTCCCCCAATGTCTTAACTCATTTCAGCATTAACCCAAAAGTCCATAGTCCAAGATCTCATCTGAGACAAGGTAAGTCCCTTTCACCTATGAGCCTGTAAAATCAAAAGCAAGCTAGTTACTTCCCAGATACAATGGGGTACATGTATTGGGTAAATACAGCCATTCCAAATGGGATAAATTGGCCAGAACAAAGGGGTTACAGCAAGTCTGAAATCCAGCAGGATAGTTAAACTGTAAAGCTTCAAAATGATCTCCTTTGACGCCGTGTCTTACATGCAGGTCACACTGATGTAAGACATAGGTTCCCATAGTTTTGGGCAGCTCTGCCACTGTGACTTTGCAGGGTATAGCTCCCCTCTTGGCTACTTTCATGGGCTGGTGTTGAGTATCTCTGTCTTTTCCAGGTACACAGTGCAAGCTCTTGGTTGATCTGCCACTCTGGGGTCTGGAGGACAGTGGCCCTCTTCTCACAGCTCCACTAAGTAGTCCTCCAGCAGGGACTCTGTGCGGGGTCTCTGACCCCACATTTCCCTTTCACACTGCCCTAGCAGAGATTCTCCATGAGGGCCCCACCCCTGCAGCAAACTTTTGCGGGGCATCCAGGCGTGTCCACACATCTTCTGAAATCTAGGTGGAGGTTCCCAAAACTCAATTCTTGACCTCTGTGCACCTGTAGACTCAATACCATGTGGAAGCTGCCAAGGTTTGGGGCTTAAAACCATCGGCTGAGCTGTACCTTGGCCCCTTTTGGCAACGGCTGGAGCAGCAGGGCACCAAGTCCCTAGGCTACACACAGCATGGGGAACCTGGGCCCGGCCCATGAAACCATTTTTCCCTTCTAGGCTTCCAGGACTGTGATGGGCGGGGCTGCTATGGAGACCTATGATATGTCCTGGAGGCATTTTTCCCTTTGTCTTGGGGATTAACATTTGACTCCTTGTTACTTATGCAAATTTCTGCAGCCAGCTTGAATTTCTCCTCAAAAAATGGGTTTTGCTTTTCTACTGCATCGTCAGGCTGCAAATTTTCTGAACTTTTATGCTCTGTTTCCCTTTTAAAATTGAATGCCTTTAAAAGCACCCAAGTCACCTTTCAAATGCTTTGCTACTTAGAAATTTATTCTGCCAGATACTCTAAAATCATCTCTCTCAAGTTCAAAGTTCCTCAAATCTCTACGGCAGGGGCAAAATGCTGCCACTCCCTTTGCTAAAACATAACAAGAGTCACCCTTACTCCAGTTCCCAACAAGTTCCTCATCTCTATCTGAGACCACCTCAGTCTGGGCTTTATTGTTCATATCACTATCAACAATTTTGTCAAAGTTATTTAACAAGTCTCTAGGAGCTTCCAAACTTTTCCACATATTCCTGTCTCTTTCTAAGCCCTTCAAAGTGTTTCAGTCTCTGACTGATACCCAGTTCCAAAGTCGCTTCCATATTTTTGGGTATCTTTTCAGCAATGGCCACTCTACTGGTACCAATTTACTGTATTAGTCTATTTTCACACTGCTGATAAAGACATGCCCGAGACTGGGAAGAAAAAGAGGTTTAACTGGACTTACAGTTGTTCTACATGGTTGAGGAGGCTTCAGAATCATGACGAGAGGCTAAAGGCCCTTCTTACATGGTGGTGACAAGAGAAAATGAGGAGGATGCAAAAGCGGAAACCCTTGATAAAACCATCAGATCTCACGAGACTCATTCACTATGATGAGAACAGTATGGGGTATACTACTGCCATGATTCAGATTATCTCCCACTGGGTCCCTTCCGCAACACATGAGAATTATAGGAGTGTAATTCAAGGTGTGATTTGGGTGGGGACACAGAGCCAAACCATATCAATAGCATTCCCTATATTACATTATTATTCTAATTTTCTTAAGTTAATAGTAAAAAAATTCACTTGGACAACTTCAAGACACACCAGAGAATCAAAATATTGTCAATGCAGTAGTTTCTAATTGGTTGAGCTGAGCACATTACTTTGTATCGTTTGTATGCTTAATGGCACACACTATTAGCTGAGTAGATTTTTTCTTATTTATTTATTTATTTATTTAACTGTACTATTTGTTCTCTCCTAAACTGTTATCTGAGTATTTGGAAGCCAAATGACTAAGATTTTCACAAACGGTAAAATAGAGGCACATAGCTTTCTTTTAAGTAAAATGTTGCTTTATCCTCTAACCTCCAGCATCCCAGCACTAACAACTGATTGCTATTTTTTTCTTTTCTTAGTGTCTTGATTTTTAGTCTGTTAATGATATGTAAATATTTCAGATTTTCTGTTATACAAATAATACAGTTAGACTATAACAATATAAATATTAACCTGGAACACTAAAAATACAATTAATAGAACAATTTTAATAGGAGATGATAAGATCTAAAATGTAAACCAGATCTCTCTCTCTCTCTCCCTCTCTCTCTATCTGTATAAACTAATAATGTAGTAACATTACTTTCTTATTTAGCAAAGTAATTACAAAAGTTCATGCTAAATTATGATTTCATAAACAAACACATACCACAGGAGCGCAAGTATGGATGGAAAAAAAACAAGCTTAATTTCCTAGGTTTAATAGCTTTTAATACAACTCCACATCTATTTGTTGAAATGTGGCTATTTTGAAGGTCCTGTGCTAGAGGAAGCTAAGCCACAGGGAGAGGGGAAGAGATGTAAGAAAAATGCACAGATAGCAGGTGAGGTTATAGTAAGCACTCCAGGCAAAATACCCATATGGGTTATGAAGGGTTCAAACAAAGGGGTTCAAAGGAAGAAGGCATCATAAGCAGCTGGAAAAACCAAGAAATCTAATGGAGGATATGTCATTTGAGATGGGTCTGGAAGAATGAGTAGGATTTTGAAGATAGAGACAAAGGGTATGACTTTTATTTCAACTGCTATTTTTCAGGTTTCAGTAGTTATCATATTTCATTTGATGTTACAAGTTTTAGTGATTTCTTCCTTCATTTCTAGCTTCTTAAATAAACCCTCTGCTACATGACCTCTACGGAGCATTAATCATGCCAAATTAATCACTATTTTCTGGATAAGCCATATATTCTAAAAAAATCACTAAGACTCTACTCATACTATTCTCTCTGCTTGCTTCACGTTTCTTCTTTCCCTAAAGTAGGCTGCGAACGAATATAGAAGGCTTGGTTCATTTTCAATGTCTTCCTTGACCCCCACCTCGAAGAAGTGTGTATATCTCACAGGTATTTCCAAATCCCTCTATATGTTCTTTGATTATTGTCTCTCACATTTTATCCATTTATCAAGGAACAAACTTGTTCCTTCACACAGAGAGGTTCTTAAGTAAGGGCAGGAGAAGCCATATGGGTATCCTCCCGCCCAGGCTGTCAGGTGGTCAGTATTCGGTGTGTATATACTCTGATGCAATCAGTTTTTGAAGGAAGGAACGGTGAGCGCAAATAGAACCAGAGCTTGTGTAGCAGGGTTCATATAAGCAGTGGTTCTTACTGGAAAAAAAAAAAAAAAAAAAAGACCCTGGTGAATCGGGCTCACTTCTTCCTCCGCGTGAACCGCTAGTAGAAGCGGACCGAAGGCTGAGGCCAGGCCACCTGGAAGCCCACAACGCTGCTAGTAGCAGCAACAGCAGTAATAGCAACTCACTACTGTAAAATCCTCGGTGCGTTTCGATGTGCTTTCCCTGTCATCCAAATGCTTCTCTTCAGCGGCCTAAGGTGGCCCTTCATTTTTCCCCGAGTTCAGGGAAACACCTCCCTTCTTTCAGAATGTGAGAAAAAAATGGGATTTTCCTGGGGCTGAGAGTGGGGATTCCCTTTCCAGAAACGTGCAATTTTTTCATCCCGCCCACCTGGACTGAAGGCGATCAAAGCGAGGGAGCTGGTGGCATATTGGAACACTCCAAGCACCCTGGCCCCCCTCCTTCCAGAGAAGGGTCTGGAGCCCCGCAATCCGCTAATTAGCTCGCCCCCATTGGTTGTCCCCAAGGCACCCCCGTGCCGTCACTGTGCTATGCTAATGAGGGGGAGTCTCATTGGCTGGGCCTCCAGCTCCAGCTCCGCAGGGAGATTGCGGGGAGAGCGGGGTTGGACGCGTCTGGGGCCGAAACCCACCGCCCCCGACTCCCGCCAGCTCGGGGCTGTGCCGGGTGCAAGCCCGCTCGAGAGAATAGCGGCCGGGCGGCTGCCCTCTGGGAGAATCTGCCACCTGCCTTTAAGGAAAGTGCTTCACCATCAAGCGGCGCTCACTCCCACCCCTCTCCCCTCTTTCTAGGCACCGCGCGTCTTTTTCGGCGAAGTAACTTTTTATACTCGCCTCCCCCTGGTCCTGGGGACCAGAGGCGGTGCCGAGCCTGGGGGCGGTTCCTTGGCAGCGTTGATTCTTGTCAGAGCCAGACTTTTGCTCCTGGGTTGGGTTTGCATCATCCCCATTACACCCTCAGGAAAGAGGAGCCAGCCCCCTTTCAAGCCTTAGCTTCCGGCTCCAAGCCGACCCCCTCCCCCTCCCTGTCCCCTTCCCCTTCTCCCATCCCTCTCTCGGCCACAGCGTCTTGTTAGTCCTCTCCCTCTACTCCGCAATATTTTCTTTCTTTCTCCCTCCTCTCCTCCATTTGTTGTTTGATGTTTCCCACTCTTTGAGGAAGGATGGTTGATTTGGAGAGCGAAGTGCCCCCTCTGCCTCCCAGGTACAGGTTTCGAGATTTGCTGCTAGGGGACCAAGGATGGCAAAACGATGACAGGTGAGTGGTGTGGTGGAGGATTGTTCTGTAAATATTGCTGAAAAAGAGACGGAAATGGGAGGGCCGAAGTGGGGAAAGGAGGGAGAAAAGGAAAACGGAGCCAGAGAGGGAGACTAAGGCTGGGGGAGGGAGTAAAAGAGATTCTGATTTGTCTCTCCATTTTGACTCTATAGAACTGTTGCTATAGATAAGGAACTCCTTTCCTTTACACTTTTCTTATTCTTGCAAGGTATTTATTGCATTCATTTGGTGCTTATTCTTTTGTCTATCTATGCTTTTCTAGGATGTGTATAAGGCTGGTATCAGAGGTACAATACACCCAAATGGTATGCAATATCAGTTCCAAAAAATTTGCGTTTTTTCCTTAGGTGTGGTTAATCAAACTCAAAATTGCATGCAAGTTGTTTGAAAACGCACATTAGAAACTTAAAATCTCCTGAGTTTATTTACCTACTCCTTGTCTGTGTTGTCTTGAGTAGGTGTCTACTTGCCACTGGAAATTTTATGCTGTTTAAACATTTGGAGTTTTGGGTAGACAATTGGTTTAAATATGTAACAGGTAGTGAGTGAAAATGACAACCCTTTTAATAGAATATACTCACTTTGAACAGGTAACTCTGACCATTACGAATAATGGTGTTTGTATAACATGATACAACCTTTTCATAACTAGTATATTTTTTAAACTGAAACAGCATATATGTCTCAAAATTACAACTAAGTTTCAAAACTAGAATATTTATTGCTAGCAAAATATTGTTCA
Organism: Mandrillus leucophaeus; assembly: GCF_000951045.1. Taxonomy (NCBI): domain Eukaryota; kingdom Metazoa; phylum Chordata; class Mammalia; order Primates; family Cercopithecidae; genus Mandrillus; species Mandrillus leucophaeus. The sequence continues at coordinate 254,098 of NW_012101556.1, read as the reverse complement.
TGTGTTTTATTTATAGCACTACTGCTTTGCACAAACTTCTGAAATTCCTCTGTCTATTTCTGTCTCAAGCACATTTTGTATTTCAGCGAATTTAGTATTTTCTGGAATAGTCATCCCATATATCACATGCCACATTTCTTTGTTTTAAAATAATACATGTATACTAACTAGGTTCTTAACTCAATTGAAATGTTTCATTGAAGTTTAGTTTAGTATTGATGTTCTATTTTAATTATATAAAAGACCCATTATTGGTCCAATCCAAAATCTGCTTCTCATTCACCACTGACCAATACACTCTGTTTCTTTTCTCCACCTTTTCAGCTTCCCATACCAACTCCTGTCTCTACACACCCAGGATTTTATCTTGAGCATCAATTATGGGCACCTTGTTTGGTCTCATATTAGTAATTTGAAGGGAGATGGATGTTTTGTATAGGATATTTTGATTCAATCTCTTTTAGGCAAAAGCACACTTATTGGCTAAAAATGTAAAGAAGTAATACCAATTTCTCAGTATTCTTGTAAAGTGTTTGAGTAAACTGAAGATAAAGAAAATAATTTTTAAGTGAATTTGTAATACAAATTGACATTTAGATAAACTGTATTAGCCTGGTTAAATGGCTTTTTAAGTGTAGCATGGTGTTCCTAGTGACTGAATGTACACTTAGTTCCAGACCTCAGGATCATTATATAGAATAGAAATCCTCTTTGGAGAAAGTGTGAGATAGATTAAACACATAAAGCACATACTTGGGTTATAGTGATGGTATTGTTGCTTGCTTGTTTGTAACATATCCAATATGTTAATTTTCATGTGGTTGCCCTCATTTTTTTAAGGATGCTGCAGAAATATTTTAGTAATTAAGAATTTTGGTTAGTTGAACACTGCCTAAATGGATCACTGCTATATTAAAAAAGTTTTGCAGAATGGTTAAAATGTTATGTTATATTAAAAGGTCATGCTAGCCCAACTTTAACTTAAAAAGCAGGCCACATTTGCCACTAAAATGCGTTATTAAACATTTAAGACAATCATTCAACCATTTTTAAGGACTTGGCTAATTTTGTGGCTTCATGGAAAACTATTTTTTGATTTTGGTTCCATTTGTTGTTAATCTTTGAAGGCAAGATACTTGGAATCAGAGAAACCCAGACTTCAGTCCTTGGCTGTTTCCTTCACTAGCTGAGTGGCCTTGGGAAAGTCATTCAGCCATAATGAGATTCAGTAATCTTATTTTTTATAATGGGAATTATACTATTTATCTTATAAAACTGTGACAAGAGGAAGGATGGAGAGGTACAGAACTAACATTTAGTTGGAACTAAGTTCTCCCAGGTTCTTTTAACTGTGTGATATGTTCTCTCTTAGTTAATCCTCAAACTCTGAATAGCAGGTAATTATGTTAGGCACAAAGAAACTGAAATTTTGGTAAATTAAATACTTGTCTTGGATATTATATCTTACCAGTGTAAAGATGACTCTTCAGTTCAGCTCAGTGTTATTCAAATCCCTCAAGAAATTCTTAAGTTCTTTTCATTTAATTTATTTGAATTTATAAGAATAATTTATAGCACCTAGCATTGTTTAGGTGCTCATTAAATGTTAGTTCCCTTGTTCACTTCTGATTTGCTGTTTGCAATCCTTTTTTTTTTTCCTTTTCAAAATCCTAAGCCAATATGTGGTAGGTGAAGTCATCTTCCTTGTCTATACTATGGTGACAAATTCCTCTTTGCAATTACACCTGAATAGCAATCTTATTCTACTCAGTTATCTTCTTGGACTTAATTTCTATAGAGTTGAGGAGGAAGCCCTCTTTCATGTAGGAGTAGGTAGGTCATTTCCAACAACAGATACATTTAGTGCTCTGCCCATATTCTCAAAGCAACTTTCATTGAACACCTCCTGCATGAAGTTTTCTCCCCACTACCAACCTCAGGTGCACATAAGTCCTGCTTGGAGAAAAAGCTAGAGTGTCACTGAGTAAATAGACTATTTCTGAATCAATACCTTTGCTTCCTTGCTCCTCAGCTTGGATAATTCTGAAGCATATTCTACACGGTGTCCAAAGGGACTGAGCTCCATTTGCCCGCAGTGATAACTGGCTTAATACTGAAAGCTTTATTGGCTTCTGTCTCTCTTCTCCCCTACTGGTATTTTATTTGTGATCAATTCCCAAATAAACTGCTTCTGCTGCAATCCTATCTCAAGCTTACCTTCTGGCAGAATCTGAATCAAGATAGCTGTCTTCTGGATCTAGAGAGCCACATCCTTGTAATGATGGGGGAATTGTGTTCCAAATGTAGGAATATAAACACTTCTACCTTATTCCTCGCTGTAAGAATTTCAAACTCCATCTTAGGTCATAGTTGACTGGCATATGAAAATGAATGAAGCATATCATAGATACTCAAATGGGTGTTAAGACATAATATTGATGGGCCTATTAGGATGTAGGAAGTATGTATTCCGTACCATAGATTTTCTGTGAACCAACTTTGGATAAGTAGGTCACCTAAATTTATATTGTGCCACCTTTTGTGTAGGTATAAACACATACACATACACTGGCATAATGTACATGTAATGTATACAGCGTATATATAACAGATCTGCATTGTTTTTGTAATATATGTATTATAAAATATCGCATATGATATGCTAAAAATTGTATATTGTTATGTAATGCATCATATATTACAAATATATGTGATGAATAATATGTTATAATATATGTAATGAATATATATGTGTTTGTATTATCTTAATGCTATCCTTAGATAATTGCTTCTCTCTCATTTGCACTCTGATATCATTTTCTGAGTAGGACATATGGGAATAGGGTTAGACACAGCAGTGCAGAGAACTTAGCACATGGATAACACTACTTCTGTGAGGCCACAAAATAAATTTGAGAGTTGTTAAATGAGAATATTGCTTATGTGTAGGGATGTCTTTTGTATATATGATGCACACTTACTTGTTTGACATCCTGAGTAAAAAACAAAAATCTAATTCAAGTGGTTTGTATGATATGTCTTTAATGGTCATGTATTCGTTCAGCTAATATTTGAATGTTTGCTACATCTCAGAGCCCCATTAAGTTAGGTTTTGGGACAACTATGGAAAGGAATATGAAATAGCGCTCAGTCTAGAGGAGGTCACAGATATGATAAGAGGTTAATTCACCCCAGAATATTGACAGTATTGTTTATGTTATGATGATGTCCTTATAGAATTTCCATTTTAAGACTGTCAAGAAGATTCTGTACCATTTGCAGAAAGGATATTCGGCATTTGCTTGAAAATAAAGTAGTTGAAGTCACATATTAGAGATGGCTCAAGGCATTCAACATTCAATATTCAACTCCTGGCACCAAACCATCTTCCTGCCTTGGCCTCCCAAAGTGCTGGGATTATAGGTGTGAGCCACTGCTCCAAACCTGTTTTCTGTTTTAATATTTCTATGATTCACAAAGCAATAAAGATTTAGGGTATTCTCCTGCAGTTAAAGACTGATAAGTTACAGGTTTTCAAAGTCATCAGACACTTATACAAGCCTTCTCCTGTTTCATCATGATTTAGTAGTTTTAAACTTTGGAACACAATGCACTTAATGTGAATAAATTGTCGCAATTCCAATTACTGTTAATGGAAAATCCTCATTGTAGCCATAGAAGAGAAAGTCATTTATTTAATTAAGACCATTCTAGTTTTCAAAAATAAGGTCACTTGTTTCAAATCCAATAATTTCATGTATACCTGTTGTATTTTATAGGTGGCCTTCAGAAGTTATTAAAGGAAGTCAACGAATGCATTGTAGTTGTTAAAACGTTAAAGGATTTTAACACAGTACAAGTCAATCCAATTAACAGTTTAAGAGGTATTTATAAAAATAGAGAAATATTTCAACAGCATTTGGAATATGTGTAATTTTAGATATAAACTGCAAAATATATTGCTTTACATAATCAAATTCAGTTGTGAGAATGGGTTTTGAATTGGCATATTAAACATTTTACAAATTACTAATTTTATCCCCCATAATAAATTATATATTGTTTTGAAAAGCAGCCATTTCTTATAAAATATTTATTCTAAATTTTAAGTTCAGGTTAGTAAAGACAATTTTAAATTTTTGAGTGCTGTTAAAATGAATGACACATTATTTTTACTCTTTAATCAGATAGTGGCATCAACTATGCATATACAATGTCTGCAAAAATGATTTAAGCATTTACTTTAGGAAGAGTTTAGACAATCCTATGTTTCTTATCAGTATCGACTATATTATGAAAAAATCCACAATAGAAAATTAGAAACTTAAACAGGTAATGGTATAAAAAATAGACTTTGAATATATATAGAGTAATACATAAAATGCAGAGAAAAGTGTATTACTTAATAATTATTGTTTTTCAATCACTACTAAGAATTCAGACATCAATATTTTATATAAAACACACAGAGTTCTTTTCTTTTGACCAACTCTTATAAATAAAATTGAAATGTGACTTTTCAAATTACTGACACTTTGTTTTTAAAGTCTGATTCAAGTTAACAGCTATCATATATCCACTTTCTGTACTTGGTTATATATTAGCAGTACTTCTGTGAGTGACTTAATCGCTTCCCCGGGGTTCCACTTCTGAATACTGTCACATTCGGTATTATGTTCCAATATATGAATTTCATGGGGACACCAACATTGAGATCATAGCAATCAATCATTTTAGCATTAATGGTTCATCTGTTTTTATTAGAGTATTCATGTATTGCCTATGTCATATTATTTATTATGCACCATGCTTGTCTAAGTTATCTTTAGAAAATAGAGCAAAAAGCAATATTTTTTACAGTGAAATGGTAATTAGTTGCTTTATATACTTATAATTTGAAATTAAGTTAAGTTGGCCTTTTCTGAGCAATATTTAATGTTGAGCAGTATCCTTCATCAAGATGTCTTTTTTCTGAGTTTTAAATTTATAATTAAAATTTTCTCTGCAAAAGCAATCAAAACAATAAATGATTATCCAGAAAGACAATTATTTTTAATCTTTGACAATCCTTGATTGGATATGGGATTTTTTTTTTTTATGGGTCATAGGAAAAAAACCCTGTTCACAGGATCTTGATCATTAGCAATTGAGTTGTAATTTAAGTAACAGACATCTACCTAAACATTGTGAGATAGTGAATAGGATAAACTGTGTCCACATTGATAACAATATATTATAGTCATCTGCTCAACTTCTTTTTGAAATTAGGATGCATATGAATGTCAGACATATTACCAAAGAAATAAGACTTTTAGATAAAATATTTAGGAATAAAAATGCAGTATGGGGGCAATTTATCTTTTATATTGCTTTGTAATCTTATGTGGCAATTCTGAAAAAAAAATGAAGTAGGCTAACATACAGGGTCAGAGAATTGGTATGATGGCTATAAAATTGGTGAAACTGGCCGGGCGCGGTGGCTCACGCCTGTAATCCCAGCACTTTGGGAGGCCGAGGCGGGCGGATCACAAAGTCAGGAGATCGAGACCACGGTGAAACCTCGACTCTACTAAAAATACAAAAAAGTAGCCGGGCGCGGTAGCGGGGCGCCTGTAGTCCCAGCTACTCAGCAAGCTGAGGCAGGAGAATGGCGTTAACCAGGGAGGCGGAGCTTGCAGTGAGCCGAGATCGCGCCACTGCACTCCAGCCTGGGCGACAGAGCGAGATTCTGTCTCAAAAAAATAAAAATAAAAAAAAAATAAAATAAAATTGGTGAAAAAACATCATTATCAACGGATTAAAATAACCACTGTATCAGTAGAGCTACTCATGTTTTTGCTAAATAACATCTCCCTACAGAAACTTCTGACAGATGTGGATATATTGGTCTTTATCATTTCAAAATTTAAATGATAGCCTGCAGAAACCCTTAACAACATTGGCATCATTCTTTCACAGACATTAAACACCTACTAATTATCAAGAAGTACACTAAGCACTAGGGATAAAATTGTGAGCAAAACAGACCTAGTTCAGATGTAAATGATTTTACAGTAGTGGAAACCATATTAGATTTAAAAATACATACACGAACTTTAATTATAGTTGTGCTACGCTATAAAGGAGAATTGCACAATTTTATGAGAGAGCATGATGGAAGATGAGTCTAGTCTGGCAGATGAAATGGTGGTCTGGGGAAAGTTTTCAAAGAAACCTGTGTTGAGATCGAGGTCTAAGGGTGAGAAGATGCTGGTAGATTAAATGGGAAATGAGTATTTCAGGCTAAGGAGCAGCTTGCCTAAAAGGCCAGTGTCGGGAGAGAGCAAGGCATTTTCAAGGAACTGAGGAAAGTCAGGAGGCATTTGGAAGTATGGGTCTAGAGTTGAAGAGATCAAACTGGGCCTTACATGTAGCTTGTTACTGAAGCCATCCATGGCTATGGAGAAAATCACTTACAGAAGAGAAGGGTGGGCCTGGAGCACTGACACAATTTCATACTCAGCACAAAGTCAAAATTGGTTGGGTGGGGTTGTAGACGGTAGGATGCAAGTGAAGGTGGGGAACTTTAAGTTCCTTCTCATCTTGAGTTTTCTGCTTATGTAGAGTAGAGATGGATACGCAGGGCCAGAAACTTCTTCAGAAGTAGAAGTGGTGGTGGTGTGTGAAAGTTTAAAGGTATCAGCAAATGATCAAACTTTATGAATAAACAAATTGTCAATATTGAGCATAGATACTGTTTTACTCTTGCAATTAAATAAAATATAGAACACTGTTACTCTGTCAAACATGCAATGTAATCCATATCAAGTATGGATATCTAATATATATGTATTACTATTATTGTGCTCCAGAACATAGAAACCAAGAAATTCACCACACCTGATAACCATGTTTTACTTTGTCAACCAAACTTCATCATTAGTTTTTTATTGACTAAAACAATCACTGATAGTGACAACTTTTCTGATATTATGTGTTTTGTCACTGTAGTTTTCTTAAACACTCATGTAATAAAAACAAAAACTTTGTGCTCTTAGCAGCTGAGGTTCCTTTGCATGCCTTGCAGCCAACCACCCCATCTCTCCAGCTTACAGCTTTGTTTATGTGTATTTAGGCTCACAATTTGTCCCAGCACCTGGGTATTGGAGGACCCTAACCCATTGGGATATTTCATTGCATACCTCTCATGTAGAAGAGTGATCGTGTACATGCTTGCAGCAGATGAATAGAAAACTAGGCTCCATGGAGGCCAGAAAATACCGTGAAATGACATTGGATTTTCTGTAGCTGGTCATATAAAAGCAGAGGAGTGAATTAGAAATTTCTGACCCTGACTCCTTAACAACTAGGTACAGCTAGAACAAGCTAACTCATACATAAAGTCTTATATGTAGTATATTTTCAAATTAAGGAGGAACCACTGTACATACTTGAAAAAATAAATCATTAATATAAATGAAATAAATTAGTTCACCAGTGATATTAGACTTACTTGTCTTTCTTGACTGGGAAGTGAAAATGGCTTTGGAGTTTGGAGGTAAAGAGGTGAGAACCTGGAAAGCCCTAGTTGCCTGAAAGAAATAGGGAAAAATATGCTCTTGGATGTGAGGCAGAAGATAATCAGCAAAAGAGGGAGACCAAGGACAGTGAGATTTCTTCCACAATTTTGCCTTGGATTGGACGTATTGATCTTAAGTCTTTTCTGACAAATAGAAGCAGTGAAGGAAAACCGAAACAGAACCCAATTGTCAAGCATGGCTGATGTGTAGGGGACACATCTCCAACTCTTTGACCTCTATCCTCTTTAAAGTCTCAGCTGTACCTCTCTTCCAATCAGTGTTTCAGTAGTCTCAGCACTACTGCAATCATGCCACAGCCTTAAAGGGTGAGAACCATATCCCTCTGTGTATGCATTCCTTGAATTCAGAATTGTATTACTTCCAATTTTCACAGTATATAAATATGGGTAAGAAATGGACTTTGCATATAAAGCCAGAAAACTGTAAATCTAAGGAACAGCGAGCTGGTTGTTCTTGGCTTTCTTGCACTGGACTTACACGGAATCATATTGATGAATTGTTATTACAAGGGCACACTTAGCCATCTTGTAAACCACTGTGTGAATAGGGATAAAAGCGGATTAACACATTTGGACCTCATTTAACTCCCTGTGGGAAAACTTGTAGACTGTCCACATATTACAAACAACTAGTTGTTAACAACGGGGGCCAGATGTCTAGTTTAATAATGGACAAGTCTGTCAAAAATTGAAATACTATTCTGTCCCCTAGGGATCAGATAGGCTAATCAGCAAGCTGCACAGGTTCCGTTAAGGAGTGATGGTAACGACTTCCGTCACTGCCACACTATGTGGTGATTACATTGGCAAATTATAGATGGAAGCTGTCAGTATTTTGTCTCTATTTCTTACCTTTCTCTGCTCACAAGAGTTTATGTGCTATTTCATCCATTTCCAATAAAAATGCAAAAGATAAGGTGAAAATGTATGATCATATTGAATATAGTATTTATCGTAACATCAGAGAACATTTGCCAAGTACTTAGCATATGTCAAACATTTTTTCTAAGCAGTTACATGTATTACTTTATTTAATCTTTATACCAATTCTGAGAAATTCTGTTATTTTTCCCATTTTACAAATGAATCAACCAAGGTACAGAAATATATAACTTGTTTGAAGTCACATAACTTGTAAGAGGTAACTAGAATCTAATTATTATGCCCATTCACAATGCTTACAACATACACAAATGTGATTTAATGCTATTTAAATAATAGGAAGAACAAAATTCAAACAAATTTAAAGGCTTTTGAAGTCAGAAAAATCACACACTTCTTGCATCTCCATAGGCCGGTGTTATAATGATTTGATTAAAATAAGTGTTAGGGAATTTTTGAAGTTGGTCATACTTTCTGAAAGAAAAACCCCTTTTCCCTCTACATGTACAGCATGGTTCTTCTGACAGTCTGGAGAAAGTAGAATGAAATGGAAAATTAGCAAAACAAACTAAGGCAACGGTTTTATTTATGTGTGTATAGGAGTATAGATTATTATTGATTGATTGAAATCAGGTAAAGGTAATTAGTATCCCAGGAACAAAATAAAAACAGTTGCTTAGCAGAATCGTTAATATGAAAAAGCAAATGAATGATAAATGAATCATGAGCATATATCAATCAAAAAGGCATCATGTAAGATCAAACAGTTAACTTACTGTTTTAAAATGTCCATTTTGAATGTTTTGGCCAGGGTCATTCATTTCTTTGCTACTTTAATTAATCCACAATTATTATTATTATTTTATAGCTAGGTTTCTTTTTCAATGTTTTTCTCAGTAGGACTTTAGGATTTCCTGTTTATGCTTCTATCTCCTGAAGTATTTGTACCAGTGTGAAATTGATTTTTTTCTCAACACTGTACTGGTGATAACGAAAACACTATGCAGGAATGTTATGAAATTTACATATCATAAGGTGAAGTTACTTGATTTAGGGCTTAACACTTAGGCCTACTTATTAGTATGTTCTGCCTGTTGTGAAGATTTGCAGTGGTTCACAGAAATTCATGCAATAGCACAGAATAAATAGAAAGTACTACAGAATGAAAAGATAATAAGGAAAAAAACCAAGTTAGGTGTATGTAGGTTCATAGTATGACTTCCATGAATTTGTATGTATTTACTGGAGATGGGTTGCAAAGTCAGCCAGAGCAAAGACAAGGGCATGACCAGTCGCATAAGACGAGGAATGAACTAGTAGTTCAGAAGAAACACAGCTTTCCTTGGGGCTCAAATTTAAAGCAAATTTATCCTGTGGATCTTTGGTTAGTGTACAGTATTCTTATCCACTCTCCTATCATGAAATAGCAAGTTTCATAAGACTCATAACATTCTCACTCCCTGGTGCTGATATAACTAGAGAGAATTATTCTCTTAAAGTAGATCTACAGGACATACCCAGTACTGTATTTCAGGTATATCCTATAGGACAATAAATAAAAAAAAAAAAGTACATGAGGTTACTGATTGATTATATTATTGATATATTGTGTACAGTGTACACTGCTCAGTCTTTCAATCTTCCTTAAGAATCTTTTAATCTTCCTTAAAAAAGTTTTTAACCTTCTTTAAAAATCTTTTTTTTTTCTTTTTTAAGTGTAGGTGGCTTTGAATAATAAAAAAGAATGCAAAGAGATTGAAGTTACAAAGTTACATTCCTTTTTTGCGGGGGTGGGGAAGGGCAGAGTCTCCCTCTGTGGCCCAGGCTGGAGTGCAGTCGCGCCATCTTGGCTCACTGCAAGCTCCGCCTCCCGGGTTCACGCCATTCTCCTGCCTCAGCCTCCCCAATGGCTGGGACTACTGGCCCCCGCCACCACGCCTGGCTAATTCTTTGTATTTTTAGTAGAGACGGGGTTTCACCGTGTTAGCCTGGATGGTCTCGATCTCCTGACCTCGTGATCTGCCCGCCTTGGCCTCCCAAAGTGCTGGGATTACAGGCCTGAGCCACCGCGCCTGGCAGAAGTTACATTCTTTGTTGAGAACCTGATATGTAAATGTAGTCAATAGATACTATAATAGAATGGCTGTTCTTTGGTGGAGAACATACTAGGATTCTAACCAAAACACAAGCCTGAATTATGTTTATTCTCTCCTTTTTACCTATATTGTACTAATTAATTTATTTTCTTTTTCCACTGGTGTCCAAAGTAAATATACAATTTAATGTTCTATTAAGACTGTAAGGGCTGGGTGGGGTGGCTCATGCCTGTTATCCCAGCACTCTGGGAAGCCAAGGCAACAGATTGCTTGAGCCCAGGAGTTCTAGATCAGACTGGGAAAAATGGCAAAACCCCATCACTAAAAAAGGACAAAACATTAGCCAGGTGTGGTGGTATGTGCTCTAATCCCAGCTACTCGGGAGGCTGACCTAGGAGGATTGCTTCAGCTTGGGAGGATTGAGGCTGCAGTGAGCCGTGATCACACAGTTGCACTCCAGCACAAGACCTTGTCTCAAACAAACAAACAAACAAAATAAATAAATAAAAAGTCAAGATTTTGTAAGAATCTTGAATTTGGTTATTAATATAGCCCTATACAGCCATCCTTCTCATAGCCATGGGTTTTGCATCTGTTTATTTAACCATTCATGGAGGGAAATTATTTTTAAAAAACACATAATACCATCAAAAAGTGGGCAAAGGACATGAATAGACAGATCTCAAAACAAGACGCACAAATAGCCAATACACATGAAAAAATGCTCAACATCACTAATTATGAGAGAAATGCAAATTAAAACCACAATGTGATACCACCGTACTACCACAAGAATGACTATGATTATGAAGTCAAAAAACAATAAATGTTGGCATGGATGTGGTGAAAAGGGAACACTTTTACACTGCTGGTGGGAATGTAAATTAGTACAACCACTGTGGAAAACAGTATGGAGATTCCTTGAAAAACTAAAACTTGAACTACTATTTGATTTAGCAATCCCACTACTGGGTACCTACTCAAAGGAAAAGAAGTCACTATTGTTTGAAAACGACACATGCACATGCATATTTATAGGAGCACTACTTGCAGTTGCAGATATATGGAACTGACCTAAGTGCCCATCAACCAACAACTGGACAAAGAAAATGATACACACGTATATATATATGTGTGTGTGTGTGTCTATATACATATATACATACGTATATATACACGTATATATATACACACACACACACCCCCCCATGGAATACAACTCAGCCATAACAATGAACAAAATAATAATGTCTTTTGGAGCAAATTGGATGGAGCTGGAGGCCATTATTCTAAGTGAAATAACTCAGGAATGGAAAACCAAACACCATATGTTCTCACTTACAAGTGGAAGCTAATCTATGAGGATGCAAAGCCCTAAGAGGGATATAATGGACTTTGGAGACATGGGGGGAAGGTTGGGAGGGAGGGTGGGGAATAGAAGACTATATATTTTGTACGGTGTACACTGCTCAGGTGATGGGTGCACTAAAATCTCAGAAATCACCACTAAAACACTTATCCCCATAACCAAAAACCACCTGTACCCCAAAAACTTATTGAAATAAAAATAAAAATTAAAAACCTACTATAAAAATATGAATGAAAAGCCAGTATAGTATTACGACTATTTATGTAGCATTTACATTGTGCTAGTTATTATAAGTAATCTAGATTTATACTTGTTGGGAGGGTATGATTAAGTTATGTGCAAACGTTATGTCATTTATATCAAAGACTTGAGCATTTGTGGTTTTTAGTATCCCCAGGGGTCCTGGAACCAACCAAGGAATGACTGTTTATATGTACATAGATAGAGATATATATGAAGTGCATGACTATTATAGCCAACTTCTGGTTGCTAAGTAATTCATATCATATGAATAGCCTCAAACTAGTGCAGCTTTTTAATTTATCTATCACCTTTAATATCACCATAATTATTTCACTTATAGTGAATTAATATCATTAATTCATTACTATCAATTCCTTAATATCAATATAATTATTTCATTTCTCCATTTCAAAAACTTACAGTAGATTTGTACTATTTTTTCAAATTCCTTCCTCAATTAGGTATTGAGCTCTGCCTATTGTTTCTTGGTACAGTTTCATTCTATCTTATTTAAATTACTACAGCGCTTGCCAGCGTAGCTCTTTATTCCAGGTCTGTTTTATGCACCCTATCTAAGGTAGTCTTCAATGCTTAACTCAAGCCTCAGTCAACCTACGCATTTTCATCATAGTCTTCTTAAACATGATTTTACCATGTCATATTCACATTTAAAGACCTATGGTATGTCATTAATGCTATTATTTGAAATTTAAACTGCTCAGCTCAACATTCAAAGCTCTTTATTAATCGACTTTTCTTCCTAAAACGATTTTTGAAATTTGATCTGTGTATTTTTTCACAGAAATCATCTCTCTTTTCACAAGCTGATGTCTGCTTTTTGCTTGTGTCATACCATGATCTGAGGCTATCTGGTATCATGTCACCCCCTTTTTCATTACCAGACTCTAAGTTGGATGCAGTGCCAGAGTTATTAATGACATTTTGAAATCACTCCAATTAATCCATATATTCTACATGCCATTATTTTGTTTTATAATTATGCTTATATTTTTGAAGGTGTAACATAACTTTCTAGGGGTAAAACCAGGTATTTAATTCATTTTGGATCCTCCTACATTATTTAACACAAATAGTCCATACAAAATCTCCAAGAATTTTAGTTCTGCAGTATAAAGAAGATATTGCCAAAAGAAAAAGAAGTAAGTCACAGCTATGAATATATAGGCCACCACATATATACATATGTACGTTATTATAATAAAAATGAGTCATTTGAATTAAAATTCATATCCCCCTTAGAAACAAAATAGTTTTCAATGTTCATTCTAAGCCTAGGTATCATAGTTTAAGGTATTTGACTTGAAAATGTCTTCTCCCCATCTAATTTAATATTCTCAAGGAGCTTTTCTGTGGAAATAGCAAAGCAGAATGTGCTTCAGTCCATAATTCATACTGTGACAGTTCAAATGACTGTTAAAGTGAATTCTGAAATTTACATAGGGAATTGCTCAGTGAAAACCATCAATCTGCTTGACAGCCAGCAGTGCCATTGTCCAAGGGACATGTGGAGGTGTTGTAAATTATCAACTCCATCTCATACTCACGTAGATAATGATAGTAATACAGAGTTGAGATGAACGGTATTGAATTCGTGTGTGTGTGTGTGTGTGTGTGTGTGTGTGTGTTGGTCTTCTGTAAAAATCTTTTTCTTTTCCTTATTGAGAAACAGTGCTTATAATAGTTTAGGGTCTGTTTAGTTTTGCAGTGTTAGTATGAATAAAGAGTGATTTTCTTGAAGAATAAAAAGTATGTGGAATACATCTGTGACCATTATGTAAACAACATGTTCTAAAAATTCAAATAGAAGGTACGTTACTCAAAAACATGCACATTCCTATTATTATATGTGTACAAAGTCAGATCTTTTGTGGGATTTTTTTGTTACATTTAAATTTTTAATTTTTGTGGGTACATGGTAGGTGTACATATTTTGGGGGTTCATAAGATGTTTGGATACAGGCATGCAACGTGTAATAATCACATAATGGAAAATGGGGTATCCATCCCCCCAAGCATTTATCCTTTGTGTTACAAAAAAATCCTATTATACACTTTTAGTTATTTTTAAAACCAATCCCACTACTGGGTATCTACCCAGAGGAAGAAAAGTCATTATACAAAAAGATACTTGCACATGCATGTTCATAGCAGCACAACTCACAATTGAAAAAAAATTGGAATCAGCCCAAATGTCCATCAATCAAAGAGTGGAAAAAGAAAAAAAAATATATATATATGTATATATACACATATATATGTATATGTATATATGATGGAATACTACTCAGCCATAAAAAAGAATGAATTAATGGCATTTGCAGCAACCCGGATGGAATTAGAGACTATTATTCTAAGTGAAGTAACTCAGGAATGCAAAACCAAACATCATAGGTTCTCACTCATATATGGGAGCTAAGCTATGAGGATGCAAAGGCATAAGAATGATACAACGGACTTTGGTGACTTGGCAGGAAAGGGTGGGAGTGGGGTGAGGGATAAAAGACTACAAATTAGGTTCAGTGTATACTACTCGGGTGATGGGTGCACCAAAATCTCACAAATCGCCACTAAAGAACTTACTTATGTAGCCAAATACCACCTGTTCCCCCCAAATTTTATAGAAATAAGAATTATTTTATTAAATTAATTTATTAAATTATCTTAAAATAATTTTTATTAAATTTAATATAAATTATTTTGTAGAAATAAAAAAATAAAAAATAAAAGTACATTTAAATTATTATTGACTGTAGACTCCCTCTTGTGTTATCAAATACTAGGTCTTATTCATTCTTTCTGACTCTCTCTCTATGTATTTTTAAATATATATTTTTATATGTGTATATACGTAGATATGTATCTGATTATATGTATGTATATATATACATATATGTATTTATAACTGTATATATGGTTAGAAAGCATTTGATAGCACATATATTAATATATAACTAACTATATATAAAATTATAACTATATAAATACATTTACATATTTATATATAGTTAGAAAGTTATATATTAATATGTGCTCTAAATATAAATATATAAATATACAGTTAGAAAGAAAGAATAACATTATATATATATAAATATATACATTTCTTTTTTACTTTTGTTACCCATTAACCATCCCCACCTCCTCTCCCAACACCCCCACACTATCCTCCCAGCATCTACTAAACATTGTTCTACTTTCTGTCTCCATGCCTCAGCCTCCAGAGTAGCTGGGAGTACAGGTGCATGCCACTACACCTGGCTAATTTTTTTTATCTTTTTGTAGAGACAGGGTTTCGCCATGTTGCCCAGGCTGGTCTTGAATTCCTGGCCTCAAGTGATCCACCCGCCTCATCCTCCCAAAGTACTGGGATTACAGGCGTGAGCCACTGCACCTGGCCTGAGATCTCCTTTCAACATGAGATTTGGAGGTGGTGTAACATCTCAACCATATCAATAAGGAAGAGAACATACCTATGAGTTGTGGTTGAGGTGAACTCGATTTTACTGCCAAGTAACGTGAAAATATCAATTTAGGAACAGGTGGTTTGTTTTACTTAAAATTTTAAAGTAGATCAACCATCAGGATTTTGTGAGTGATGGAGCCCTTGCCCACCCCCAGCTCATCACCAAAAAGTCGTTTTCACCTGGAGGAGCATGTCCTACAGTATCTGGAAGGACAGTGAAGAAAAGAACGAGGGTAGTGCCAGGGTCTGTGAGGAAGCAGGAAAGCAAGGCTCTGGAGGAGGATTGCAGGCTTGGGGCTGTCACCTAAAACCTGGCCTCCACTGCAGTGACCGTTATACTATTTATCTTTCTTATAACAAGCCATCTCATAATTGGAATCTGTTCTGCTTGTTAACAAATATTATCTGTCAGTGGCTGGCATCTGTTGATCACTTGTGGCAAACGTGGGATTTCTATACAGTTCTTTTTTACCCTCACCCTTTTGTATTTTTGCTCACTTGGCATATTTTAAATGCCTTGTGTGAAGAAGAGCTATACTCGGTCAAAAGTGTGGGAAAAGTAAAGATTGACAAGTAGCAGCATTCTTGGCTTTATTCCTTTCAATATGTCCTTTAACATTTTGGTGATTTCCCAAACACTAGAGGGTCACAGTGTGTTTACTTTGTATTTATTTTTTATTTGTGTAAATTTAAGGGATACAAGTGCAGTTTTGTTACAGGGATATACTATGTAGTGGTAAAGTCTTGGCTTTTAGTGTAGCTAAAACCTGTATAGTGTATGTACTCTACACACTATTTTTAAAACAACAATGGCTACAAAAATGTGTTCTCTGGTGTTGGAATGAAGAAAGCAAGAGGAAAGTCAGAGTCACTCTGTTTAAAAAGTAGCATTTAGAAGGTTTAGGAGTACACTGTAGATAATACTTAGTAAAAATTGATTTAGAAATCTATATGCATAAATTGAATAACTCTTAATGAAATGGGATGAGTATGATAGACAGTAGGTTCAATAACTGACAGAATGAATGAAAGGGACAATTCAGTGTATTCAAAACACCTACAGAGAGCCAAGAATATCAAGACTGTGGAATAGTAGGTCACATATAATCAGAGTTAATGAATAAATGTCACAAATACCCATTTTCATGTTGTATACTTTTATAAGAAATGGAACAACCTATTAGATTGATTATGAAGGGTCTGGTATCAGAGGGATTGGTTTTTGGTTTGGTAAACTCCCCAAAGAGAGATGGTTTCAGAATGGAAAAATAAGGAAACATGTTATGCTTAAACTTACAATATTATTTGCTAATAAACTATTCAAATAATTTTATTATTTTATTTTAAAAATACATTTTGAACATTTAATGCCAGCACCTCTCGACTACAAATACTATGTTAAATTCTTTCAAGAACACTTAAAAATGTATAGTTGGTACATTTTAATGTGTGGAATTGTTAAAAGAAGAACATGTAAAATACTTTGACTATTCACACGTGCGCACACACACACATGCTGTTTTTTATGTATAGTGACTTTAAGGATTATGTTTATACAAGTGGAGTTATACCATAGAAGATACAGTTATATCAACTGATGTTTTCACTTAACATATTTTATGTAAACCTACTTAAATCCGTTGTTTAGTGACATGTATTTCTAAGTAGATTCCTAAACAAGATTACTTTTGATAGTATAATATTCTATAATATGAATATATCATGTTTATTTAATTGGGTGGTGTTAGATATTTAGGCTGCTTCCATGTTAATATTTTACATTCTTGTCTTTAAATACCTATAGGCTTTTGGGGGGCCTCACTGATGATTTACTAAAATAAATTCTTAAATATGAAATTACTCTGTTGAGGAATAAGAGTATGAACATTTCTATTTTATGGTGTTTAATGCATACTTCCATATCATTACCCTAGAAATATGACTTCATTCCTATATACAAGTAGTAGTCTATGTATTATTGTTTCTTGGTAAAAATTAATTGCTGCCCATAACTATACAACTTCTATAAATCATTGTAAAATGTAAGTTTCTAACATAATTGATTAGAGAAAACTATATTAGTCCTTTGTACTTTCTGGGTATACAATTGTATCGTTGTAGATTTGTATCATTGGCAAAACAAAGACAAACAAGGAAATTTACACAGCTTATGTATTAAGAATAACAATAAAAGTGACTGCTTTTTAAAAATCTCAACAGAATGTTTGCAATAAGACAGTTTTTGTTTTGCTAATAAAATCTTTGTTTTGCTGTGTGCTAGTAAGAAAAGTAAAGGAAAAAGATTAATAAATCACACTTTGACATTGCCCTCTTGGAGAACCTAATGATAAAAATAGATACTATTCATGTTTTTATTATTTTAAGTAAATCATCACATTTGTGGTGTACTGCACCCGGGGCATTAGGGCAAAAGCTTTTGCTTTAAACGGTTGGTTTCCTTTTTTTTTGTTTTCCATCTATTTAATCCACATTCAGTGCTACAGAATATCACTTTTCAGTCAAATATTACAAATCAAATGTTCATGGACTGCCGACGCTACTAATAGCATGTTCAAATAACCTGCAGAAGTTGAACTGAAAGATTTGAGATATTCAAAAGCCACTCCCTCTTGAAATAGCAGTTCAGGTTAATAGTAAACGAGAATTTGCCCCTTACCTTGCCTCAGCCGATAGAAAAGATTTTTTAAAGTATTGATTACAGTTATCGTAATTTTTCCACACTATCTTATGGAGGCAAGAATCAGGCAGGCATTGAGCTAGAGAGTGTTACCATTTTTGAAAAGATGAATAAAATTTTCTCTCAAATTAATTAGATATTTGGGAGCAGTGGAGCATGTCAGTATTTAAACAGGAAAATTTGAACTGTCTTAATTTTGCAGTGGACTTTTATTTTACTTTTCATCATGTTACTCCTACCCATGCCATTGTGTAGTCAATTTAATTCTAAAAGCAAATATCAAAGAGTTTGGGTTACATACTCTATGGGTTATTTTTGATACTTCTTTTTCATTAAAATAGAAGATTTAAGTTTAAAAGGGAAGTAATTTTTTTTTCTATTGAGTGCTTACATAAACTTATGTCTATAAATTATTGTAATCAAAGTCTACAAAGCCAAATCTTATAGCCTTATATCTAAACCAGGACTCTGAAATTAGGACATGATACACAGCAATCTGAATAATTATATGGAATGTTAGTAAATGATAATACTTTGTGAATTCTGGTATTATTACTTTGGTAGCAATTAAATAATATACGTTAAAGGTCATATGCTTCTTTAATGCCATTATGTTAGAGCTGTTAAGGGCATAAAGTCTTAACCAACTCTTTCTGATGAGTTTGGTCCCTCTTCCAGTATTTAGTAATTGTGTAGTCTTGGGCAATCATGTAATCTCTCTAGTTGTCTGTGCTCTCATCTGCAAAATGAGGATAATAATTTTACTGCTGTTGGTAGGTAATACGTAATTTATGAAAATTCCTTAGCTCAGTGCTGGGTAATAATTTCTGCTAAATGATACCTTCTTGGTCTTTAGAAGTCATCAATATGTTGTTATTTGATATTTTATGATTTAGAAAAAATAGTTTCGAAAACACATTAAGTGTATAAAGTGCCAGTTCTTGTTAAAATTTTATTCCAATTTTTTCCATGATTCGAATATATTCTATATTTCATTAAGTTGCTTTGAGGAAAGTAGAATCATCACAGCAGAAGTTTATTGCTGTTCATGTTTCATAAACTCAGTCCATTTGAACGATATTATGCTAATTGAGTTTTAGAGAGTCAAGCTTCAAGTCAAATGTTTTTCTCTCATACTTGTGGAAAACAAGAGTTCTATTCTCCTATTAACACTTATTAAATACTGTTATTATTATTCAATGTGGACACATTTTATCAATACAATAAGAGCTCAGGGGAGGAACACGAATAATATATAGTTTGTAATGGTAAGATATGGTGGAAGAGATTGTAAGTTGTACCACTTAGGGTTTTTTTTTTTTTTTAATGTTGGTAGCCTCTAAATTATTCTTCTCCAACTATTTCTTTCTATTCATGTTTCATAGTAGAAAAGGTGGTTTGATATTGGCTTTGCCAATAGCAGAGTAAGAAAGTGACTCAGTGATAAATCAGGTACTCTTATTAATGATAACAGAAATGAATAACAATGCATGTAAGAATTCTTATTATTCTAGCAGCAGGGGATGTCTAGATTATCAGATGACTAGTATCAAACAAATTTGCCCCCAAATGATTGGATTCTTAATAGTATTACTGACAGTTTTAAAATTTTAAATCAAGAGTTTAAAAACCCCATGAGATTTTAAATAAAACAACAAAATGGGGAATTTAGTAGCAAGAAAAGAAGTGAACGGCTTGATTAATCTGCTAATTATATGTATATTGATTAATTAATTTCTTTATTTTGAGACAGAGTCTAACTCCATCACCCAGGCTGGAGTGTAGCAGCAGAATCTCAGCTCACTGCAATCTGTGCCACCCAGGCTCAAGTGATCCTCCTGTCTCAGCCTCCCGAGTAGCTGGGACCGCAGGCACTCACCACCATGCCTGGATAATGTTTTGTATTTTTTTAATAGAGATGGGGTTTTGCCATGTTGCGCAGACTGATCTCAAACTCCTCAATTCAAGGAGCTCAAGAGATCTGCCACTTTGGCCTCCCAAAGTTCTGGGATTGCAGTCATGAATCATCACACTAGGCCTGCTAATTTTATCATTAAGAATTCAATAGAGTTGAAATTTATGTGCTTTTAATAAAAAAGTTTTGTTTATGTTTATTGCCTCTATAAAATGTAACTGATGGGCTATAAAAACTAAAGTACTTGAAAGTATGAGTGTATCTAAAGTTTTAAATCCTGTACTTCTAGATGAGCTATTCCATTTTCAGTCTATGAATTACTAAGACTATGTCCAAGGAATTACATTGGTAAACCTAATGCATGAGTGGGTGAATGCTCTTTTCTTTTTTGATTAAAAGAAAAAAATACTCTAAAATAATCCCATTCCTTTTCTTGCTGTTATCTGTGAGTTATCAAATTCATTGCGTGATCTCTATAATAAGTTTTTTAATTAGTTAGCTTCCTATTGGCTGTAATAAATAGTTCAGTTATTTCCACTAAATTGACCCGTCCATTCCATTTATTTGGGCAATTGGATTATTGACTGAGTGGAATGACAAAGATAATTCATTAGTATTAATTGTTTAGATAAATATGTGTGGTCCAATAATCAAAATATAAATTAAATATATGTGTAGAAAACCTTCAAAGGAAACGTTTCTTTTCCTCTCTTCACAGTTTATTTACTCACTACCTGTTACTTGATGTGTAAGTCAAGTCTTCTTCTCTTTGAAGAGATAATTTGTATAAAGTGTTTGACACAGAACAGAGTTGTATAGTATCTCGAGGTTATAGCTAATTCTTAACTTTCTGATCTTCCTCTTGCCTCTTCCTCACTATTGAGCTTTCTTCCTAGTCTAAGATTTTGTGCTTATTATTTTATTTCATTTTTATAACTACTCCCTTGAGTTGTCATTTTTTAAATATCTCAAGTTTCTACAACTAGACTCCAAGTCTCTTCTACATCGTATTGTACTCACACTTGAAAATAATAAATGCTTGGCAAATTCTGAATGATAAGCCTCTACTGCCTGTGAATGGTCCTTGTTCTGAGTAGAACACATGTGTGCTGACTATCCTTCATGGGGCCCATGCCTACTGGAAGCACCCTCTCCATTCGGAGTTCATCTTTGCAAACCCCACCCCCAAACAAACAAATGAAATGTTTTGCTTGGAACCCTGAGCAGAGTCTCCTGAATATTAGACTGGGCGACAAATCATGAACCATATTTGTACTTGGATAAAATTTAACCCGAATTCCATTTGTAATCTTCAAGCTAATTAACTTCCTCCTGAGTCCCAAGGTTCTTTTTCTGGCAAAGCTTGTATATTTGCTATTAAAATAAAATCTGATATAAAAGTTGACAGGAATTTTCTTTTGACAACTTTATTTCTAGTTACTACAATGTTTGACAATATAATTTTCTGAGAATATGTTTATTCATCTGTACTCTTTCTGTCTCATCCTCATACTCTGTTGCTTTAATGGTCCAGGCATGCCCCTCTCTGCTAATCCTTTCTTCTAAGCCTACTGGTATGCATGCACCCTTACAAATAAATTTTCCAGCACTTTCAGTTTTTTCAAAGAGAGTTCATCCATTCGTTAATTTGAATAGGAACCAAACTGTAACATTAGAATCTTTTGAATAAAAGCTGATAATTTTCATACTACTCCTCATATATCACAGGTTTGGAAATGTGTTGTCCCTCTTCTTACAAATTATACACCATTATATTTCCCTTTATTTGAGGCGTATGTTATTTGTTACAGCCTTTGCTTTTTTCTTGTCACTATGTTTTGACCTTTGGTGATTCCTCCACAGTTATGGAGGGTTTGGATGGGAGCTTCTATTCTTTTTATTTTATTTTATTTTAATCCCAGATGCTAGTATCATTGTTTTCACATTCTTTGCCCAGCGAACACCCTGTTCCAGACACTGCCTTTATAATTCCTTTAGTTTGGTGACTTTTATGTCCAATTCTGCCCAGCACCCTCTTGTTAGGCTGGACCTGAGTATGACCAAGATTGTTTTACTTCTGGAAACTTATGTGACAACATCCCACCATGTAACTCTAACTTGTCCTTTCAGTCTTCACACTTCCTTACTAACACTAAACTGATTCATTTTTACATATCATCAAGACCTTCAGTACCCTATATATTTCCATGCTTTTCTGCCATTTTTAACCTGAACTTTTCTTTCCTGCCTCTTATTTACTCTTCTACCTTGTGCTGTCTTTCTTCTGCCCTATGGCTCTACTTATGTTTCTCTTAAAATTTCTGATGATCTTTTTCATGCCAGGTCCAATGAACATTTTTTTTTTTTTTCTGACTCTCCTCTTTCTCAAAACTTACTTCTCTTGATTTCTATGATATCATTCTTCTTTGTTTTATGTCCTACTCATCTTATCTTAGTTCTGCTTTACAGGCTTCCCTTCTTTTATTTAGCACTGAAAACTATGTTTTATCAAGGATTCTTCCTTGGTGCTTTGTTCTTTTCATTTCTAGTTTACTTCATTTAAACTTCAATAAATGTAATTATATGTTGATAATTTCCAAAACACGTACTGTCTTGCTTCTCTGTGCGGAGCTCTAAAACTATACAGACTACTTTCCACTGGGTGTCTTTTCATGTTCAACAGACATTTCAATCCACAGTGTCCAAAATTAATTTTGTCATCTCTTCGAAACTATTTACCCTATGGTATTTTCTGTGTTTAGGTATGGTACCAACATGCAACCAGCCACCCAAGGCTTGATTATTAAATTCTTTTTAAAGCTTGGTTCACTACAGATCTCATTGCTTCAATTCATAGATGGCTCAAATAGCTGTCTTCAAGACTCCATTTTAATTATTACTCCTCTAATTAATGTGCCTGCCTTTCTCATCTGAACTGTAGAGAGGTGTTTTAATTTTTCTGCCTCAGGTCTTCTTTCTGGCTGCCACTGGACAATTCCTCAGTCTGGAATGAATAACAACCTCTGAAGACATCCCACTCTACCTCTACACATCACATGATATTCACCTATTTTTTGACCAGTTATCACTTACATAATCTTTATCTCAGCATTTTAGGAAGGCTTTTTCCCTATGCAAATCTCTGTATTTTATAATCCTGTATAATTATATTTTATAATCCTATGTAATCTGTATTATCTTCTGTATTTTATGCTTTTCAAACCTTTATTGTACTTTGTTTGTTCTACTTTATTTAGTTTGGACAAGCTGAAGCAGGTGACATGGCTCATCTGTATCCTTGCCTGATGCATCAATGCAATGTAAATGAAGTGGTGGTGAGAGAATAATTCAAAGGACTCAGTGTTTGAACCAAGCCTAGTCAATGCTGCTGTATCTTGGGTGTTTGTGGAGGCACTACATTAGTGGCCAGGCCTGAAGAAATTGGGAACTTGCCCTTATAAGGCAGCTTACACAACTTGCCCTCTATCATTCTCACCAACCCTTCAAAACTTCTAAGAATCTCAGCTCCACTTTGTTTTGCAAGTTTATTTTCCCTGCTTGCATAAAATTATTCATGGATCTTTAGCTCCTTAATAGAACATGTTTATAACATTACTTTTTACTAGCATTCTTCCAAGTACTTTACATGCCCAATGAGAAAGCATAGTATTATCCCCATTGTATAGCTGAGGAAACTGGCATAGAAAAGTTAAGTAACCCGTTGGTGATTACAAAGCTAGAAAGTGGCAGAGTCAGGAGCTTGAATCCTATTTTTCTTGGCCATTAGGCTTGCTGGAAGGGGATACTAAGATGTAGGAAGGGAAAGTGGAGATGAGGGTCTTTGTTGATTTTCCTAAAAAATGTGGTGTTATACTGGCATATGGAGAGAAGTTGATAAATAAATATTAAATATATATATGTTGGTTTTGAAATATATAAGACTTTTTAAAGTGTACCTGAAAAACTGGCAATGTTATTGGTTCTCCCACAGAATTTTCTTATGAGAGATATAATTTTCCTGAATTGTGAACATTGAGGCATTTGTAATGCCTATTATCCAGGTATCATCTGTCTATTCATGTTGTACACATCTACTATAATTTGGGAGAACAACAAAATGAAAGACTTAGTTTTCAAAACATAAGTAATGGAAGAAAGTGAATTTGATATTTTTATGACACGGCTTTTAGTAAATACTTTTAAAATGAATTGAAGTTAATTTATGCTTGAGTGGGATTTCTTTCTCTTTTTGGAAAGTTTTTATAAATAAATGAAAGCAAATATGTTCTTACCACTAACACTTTCCCCTCTGTCTTTCCCCCCATCTCCTTAGGATACTTGTGGAATGTCTTTAGAGTGAGTTGGGACACTGAGAGGACTTTGTATTGTGTTAACTTCACTATATTGAAATTTTGGAATAGACTCAGGGAATAAGGGACAGGAACAAATGGGGCAATATTCACCTGGTGGCATTCATTTTCAGTAAAGAGCAAGCAAAACCCTTTATTAAATTGAATGTTTTATTTTTGCTTAGTTTGGAATATACGTGTATATTTCACATATATAAAAATAGAACTTTTTTTTTTTTACTAAACTGGTCCAGATCTAGATATTTCTAGGCATATGGATTTTGGAGGTTACAAAATGAACTACTAAGAATAAATATTTCCTATTTCCTACTCCTCAAGTATCATGTGAGAATAATTTTTCTATGACAATAAAAATAATGAAACACTACAATCTGACTTATATATTTTCTTGCAACAGATTAGCATTTATGTGATCTTATTCTAAACCAATGTGATACAAAAAGGTAAAAATGCTAAAATAATGACTATATCACATACATAATAATGTTTCAATGTTTAATTGTCTGAAAAAATGTATGTTTTGTAAATAGCTGTAGCAGCTATAGTCAAGATGATTTCTTGAGAAGAAATTACCTGTTCTTTAAAAAATGTTCTTGTCAAAATAATGCTTATACATAGCTCAGAAAGTCAGCTATTATTAGAAAGCTTACAAGAAAACAAGAACAAGTAAAACAACAATAACAAAAACCATCTGGCCTCTGTCTTCACCTTGTCAGCCTTTCCATGATGTACTTTTCAGAAAGAAACACTTTGAAGCTTTTTGAGATTTTTTTTCCCGGCTTCTGTTCTCTATAGTCAGTTTCTCAGTTTCTCAATTTTTGGGAGTATTCATTGACTTCTTACTGTGAAATATAAGGATTTAGCAGTCTATACCATCACAACACACATCTTCCACTCCCCATTCTTCCAATATAGTCATTATTTTTGTTTAGAGGAATACCATGTATGCATATCATATGACTATTTAAATTTTGCTCAGAACTGAGTAATGAGTATTATGATTATCATTTTCTTATTCAACGATTTTGTTTCTAGGGATTTATGCATTTTCATTTTGTTGTCTGCTAAGTTTTCTAGTTACCTATTGATAGTGTTTCACCAAGCACTGTAGTAGAACTATAAAGGAACTATAAAGCCTTTCTCAGGGTAATCAAACACATCAGACTGTACCTGTAGGGAAGGTCCAGGTTACGCTGTGGAAAGAAGCAGTCTCAGATCCTCCATGGTTCTCTTCTGTGGAGTTACTCAGGAACTCTCTCCCCTCCCACTGAGCCATCTTCAAGCTTCATTCTGTGCCCACAGCTCTCTGGGATTGTTTATCACTTTTTCTCTGTTGAGCTGGGGCTTCCATTCTATTAGTTCTTCCATTTAGTATTTCTGGAGCTGGGACTTCCATTCATAGTAAATCCATTATCTTAGGAATGCTCTTCACTTTCTTTACTTGCGTGTCCTATTTCCTGGATTTGTTTATTCTTTTGTATTGGTGAAGCACATTTTCCAGAAGCTTCCCTAGAAATGGTTTCAGGAGGAAAAGTTTTGAGCTTGTGCATATTTGAAAATCTTTTTATTCTATCTTTCCACATGAGTGGAAACATTTCTAGGTTGGAAAATTATTTTCTGTCTGAATGTGGAAGGCATTTTTCCATTCTTTTATCTTTCCATGCTTCTGTTGAGAGGACCATGAACATTCTAACGAGACTTGATTCCAGCCAATGAAAGCTGTATCACCACTTTTCTGATATTTCATGATGCTGTAACTTAGTGTAGGTCTTTTTAAAAACTTAACTGGGCCGGAGGTGGTGGCTCATGCCCATAGTCCCAGCACTTTTGGAGGCCAAGGTGGGTGGAGCACATGAGGTCAGGAGTTCCAGACCAGCCTGGCCAACATGGTGAAACCTCGTCTCTACTAAAAATTCAAAAATTAGCCAGGCGTGGTAGTGCATGCCTGTAATCCCAGCTACTCAGGAGGCTGAGGCAGGAGAATCACTTGAACCTGGGAGGAAGAGGTTGCAGTGACCTGAGGTCGTGTCATTGCATTCCAACCTGGGTGACAAATGAGACTCTGTCTCTAAAAAAAGAAAAAAAAAAAAGATTTTCTACTTTTTTTTTTTTTCACTTTTATTTTAGACTTAAGGGTACATGTGCATGTTTGTTATATAGGTAAACTTGTGTCATGGGGGTTTGCCGTACAGATTATTTCATCACCCAGGTACTAAGCCTAGTACTCAGTAGTTATTTTTTCGGGTCCTCTCCCTCCCCCCACCCTCCAACCTCAAGTAGGCCCCAGGGTTTATTGTTCCCTTCTTTGTGTCCATCTGTTGTCATCACTTAGCTCCCACTTATATGTGAGGACATGCTGTATTTGGTTTTCTATCCCTGCGTTATTTTGCTAAGCATAGTGTATACAAAATGGGGGAAAAAAGAAAATAATCTACATGACATGGATAACATGTCATTGTACCTTTGTCCAAACCCATACGTTGTGCAGTACCACGAGTGAACCCTAGGGTAAACTATGGGCTTTGGGTGATTGTGATGTGTCAACGTAGGCTCATCCGTCATAACAACTGTACCTTGATGGAGAGGGATACTGATAATGAGGGAAACTATACTTGTGTAGCTAGGGGTTATAGGAAAAATCTCTGTACTTTCCTTTCCATTTTGCTGTGAACACAAAAGTGGTCTAAAAAAATAAAGTCTTTATAATATGTTCTAAAAAAATGTTAATTGAATGCTATTTCATTTCTCTCTAATACAGAAAAATAACTGGAAGCTCTTTATGAATCAACAGGATTTGTTGCCTGAGGACTTTACTGTGGGTGACATGAGGAGTAGCTGATTATTTCCTTGTCACTCCTTCTCCTCCCATCCAAATCCCAAATGCCAATATTTTCAGTCTCTTGGGTCAGTCCCTCTAGATTTGATTTCTCTAATGGACCATTTTCTAGAAGCTTAATTGAAAAAGAATTCTTCATACGTTAAGTTGCAATGTGTAGACTTTAACATAGCCCCTGCAGTAGATAGACTTTAACATAAGCGGAAGTGCCAGCTCGCCTCCCTGATTTCTTTCCTTCCTGGCCCATTCTGGTCTACAGCTAGTCTGTTTCACCCTCCTTGCTCTATGAGGTCAGGGAGTGATATTTGCATAATTCTGTATGGTGAAGAAGGAAGGTGTTGGTTCTCAGAGACTTCGCAGCCATTCTGTTTTTTGCACCAATGTTTTCTCCACTCTTAAGGCTCCCAGTTCCCTGAGTGACTTGTCTTTCCAGGTACTGAGGTGCTTCTTGTTGTTGTCCTTCTGTGCTACCTAACATCCTGTCAGTTCCGGGTCTGTTACAACTAATTGGTTTTTCCTCCTAACTATGGAGTATGGTAAGACTGCTGGTTTCCAAATTTTGATTCCAAATGAAAATACTTTAAAAATATCAATAGCACTTTTCTTTGAGCACTGTACTATATCAATGAGCTACGACAGCAGAAAGTGTAGCATTAAGTAAAATCCCATAATGTGCTAAAAGCAGCGCAGATTTCATTTCTCATTACCTGGTTTTCCTAATAAAAAAAGAATTTACGCATTTTAAAATAACATACATGAGAAACAGAGAAAGAGTTTAAAATTTCTGTGTATTACGTTTTTTGCTTCTTTGCATTTCTAATAATTTTTTGGGGTTATGAGTATTATGAATTCTACTTTTTTGGCAGATATTTTGGATTTCTGTAAATATTCTTGAGCTTTGTTTTAGAATATTATTTGTAGACAGTTTGGTCCTTTTGGGTCTTGCTTTTAAGTTAGGCAGTACCAGAGCAACGCTCAGTCTAGGACTTATTCCCCGCTACTGAGGCAAGACCCTTGCGAGGACTCTAGCCAGTGTTCTCTGTTGCCCAGGCTGGAGTGCAGTGTCATAACCATGGCTCACTGCAACCTCTGCCTCC
>NW_012101556.1:222569-224368 GCF_000951045.1 Mandrillus leucophaeus | reverse complement strand
TAATAGAATAATGCAAGTAAAATTGTACATAAATCATATATATAATTTCTATAATAGCTTCAAAGTTTTAGAGAGTCTATAATTTTAAACATAAATGTATCTCTTTAAATCATAAAATATTTTTGATCTCTGTAAAAAAGTTGTGTTATTATTGAAAAGGCCTCATGAAGAAATAATTT
Source organism: Mandrillus leucophaeus (assembly GCF_000951045.1). Classification (NCBI taxonomy): domain Eukaryota; kingdom Metazoa; phylum Chordata; class Mammalia; order Primates; family Cercopithecidae; genus Mandrillus; species Mandrillus leucophaeus. The sequence goes on along the minus strand of NW_012101556.1, from coordinate 224,189 downwards.
CCCTTAGAAAAACAATTAGAAATTTGGAATATTTAGCTTATTCTGCCTGAGGTTTGTATCTTTATTATGAAATAGGAATTTTGTTGTAAAGTGTAGAAAGTACTGAAACGCATGAGAGCAAATCTGGATTCCAAGTTTTTTAGTCTTCCCTTGCTACCTACTTCCTGGTTAGTTGTTTAACAGCTGTGACTCTCAGTGATTCCCTTCTAAAATGAGACAACTTTCTCTCTCTTTCACTCTCTTATAGGATTGCTGTGATAATCACGCTAGATAGTGTGTTTGAAAATGATTGGTTAAACACTTCACAAATGTATGGATTATTTGGTATGAAGATAGACTCTTAAGTTCATTAACATACAATAAGACACAAAATTTCATTTGTTGGTTTTTATTACCAGGATGCTTTTCATATTTACTCTATTTATGGTTCATAAGAGCCTACCCAAAAATTAGATATTATTTTCTCCTCTCTCCAGACTAAATAATAATATTATCAATAACTGATTCTCAGAAAAAGTAAATGATTTAATTAAGACCATGTAACTATGATGGAGTTGAGATTCAGACCTTGGTCTACTATACTGTATTGTTTCTTTATCAACCAGTTTTGTATACTTAACTGATTTTTCCATATCTTTAAAATCTCTCTCTCTCTCTCTTCCCCTCAGGAAACTAAGTATCTGACACTATTATAAGTTAATTAATGCTATTAACTTATTTGCAGGCCTCTAAGTGACTGAGAAAATAAACAAGAGTAACATACCAAGATAAAGTTATGGGTATGATAAGAGCACAATAAAAGAAAAGACCAAGGGAGGATTTGAAGAGAATGAGATGTTTACGTGAGTCAGGCGGTAGGAACATGCAAAAGGAATAGCATATGCAAAGGTAAAGAACAGTGAGGGAGCCTGGAAAATTTAAGGAACTAAGAAGCAAAGGGTGCAGTTTGGATAATGTCAGGAGATAATATTGCAAAGGTATGTAGGTTTCTGATCAACAAAGCATCCTATACCTCTCTCAAGTTTCTGGACTTTTTATGTTGAATTTGATGGAGAGGGAGGGATTTCTAAATGATTTTAAGCCATGAGGTGACCTGCTGAGATTTCTGTTTGGGGTTATGTCTCTCCTCTGCTTTTATTAAAAGTTAGCTTGACTTGAGTAAAAACTTAGATGATTAAGTTTGGCTGTGATGTGAAATATATGAAAAATAGATATAATTTCCTGTTCAAATTTCTGTTTGGGAAAGTTCTTGAAAGTCAATGAACCGTTCTTTAGAAATAAAAACAAATTGCCTATGTTATTGCACGTTGAACTTTTCATGAGTAATATTTTGCTCTGGTAAGAGTGCATGTGTGCATGTATTTTATTATATACTGTGATTAGAAATATGTAAGGCAAACAAAACAAAACAAAATCTAGGAGGAAGAGAATGGAGGGCATTCCTAGATCTTGTTTAAGATTCAGATCCCCTGGATTTAAAAAAAAAATCTGAGATAAATACTTATGGACATTATTTCCTGGGTTAAAGAATGATTTCACTCATGCAGTGAACATTTGTTGAAGTTTTACCATGTGGCACGCACGTGTTTATGAACTGTAGATACAGTGATGAAAAATATA
>NW_012101556.1:213426-221894 GCF_000951045.1 Mandrillus leucophaeus | reverse complement strand
CTCAATATTAAGACTTACTATTTAGCCACAGTTTTTAAGACTTTGTATTTCTGGGGAACGGATGGAAACGCAGCTCGGTGGAATCAAATAAGGAACTCAGAGATAGAACCACACTAATATAATGCTCAACTAATAATATGGCTCAATTAATTTTTAACAAACTAGAAAAGGCAGTTGAATGGAGGAGGAATACTTTTTCAATAAATGGCACTAGAGTAATTGGATATTTACAATTAAAAAAATATAAGTCCCACATTTTGCACAAAATTATTCATAATAAATCATGGAGTTAAATGTAAAATAAAAAACAATAAATCTTGCAGCAAAACAAATAAAATAAAATTTTTAGGATCTAGAATAAGCAAATAGTACTCAGATCTGACATCAAAAAATGATCCCTACAAGGAAAAAATAAATTGTACTTCATCAAAATGCAAATATTTTGCTCTGCATAAGACCTTGTAAAGAGGATAAAAAGACAACTTGCAATGTGGGAGAAATGTTTTCAAACCATATATCAACAATGGACTTATATCTAGAATATATAAAGATTTTTCAAAACTCCACAATAAAGAAGAAACAAAAAATATAGCTAGAAAATGAGCGAAAGATATGCGCAAATATTTTGGAAAAGAAGATACATAGATGGAAAATGGGCACATATAAAAGACCATAAGAAATATCATTAACCATGAGAAAAATGTAAGTTCGTATGACAATGTGATATCACTACACACCTATCAGAATACCTGAAGATAACAAAACATAGTGATACCTTGAAATTCTGGGAAGGACGTGGAGAAACCAGATCACTTATGCATTTCTGGTGGGAGTATAAAATGGTACAGCCCCTCTGAAAAATTGTGTGGCAATTCTTTATAAAACTGAAAATGAATATACATGACCTAGCAATTTCACCCTTAGGCATATGTCCCAGGGAAATGAAAACTGATTTTCACACAGAAATCTGTATACAAATGTTCAATGGCAGCTTTATTTGTAATAGCCTGCACCTGATTAAATAAACTGTGGTATATCTATACCATGAAATACTGGTCAGCAATAAAAAGGAAAAAGAAAACATAATTATTAATGCACTCAGCAAATTGGATGACCATCAAGAAAATTATACTAAGGGGAGGAAAAACACCAGTTTCCAAATAACATACTTCACACTTATTTAACCTTCATGAATAACATACTTATAGGAATGGAGAGCAGATTAGTGATTGTCAGATATTAGGCATGGGGATGATGGTGAATGTGGTTATAGGCAGATAGTTTGAGGAAGTGTTGTTGTGATGGTACAGTTAAGTATCTTGATTGTGGTGGTAGTTACATGAAGCAGCACAGGTGATAAAATTGCATAGAGCTATATATGCACTAGTGAGTGCATATATATGAGTGCATAATATGGGTATATAAATGCATTGAGTCCATTCATAATTGTTGAAATTTGAATGAGATATTTGGATTGTACCAATTTCAGTTATTCTGGTTTTCATATAGTACTATAGTTGTGTCAGAAGTTAACATTAGTAGGAACTGGGTGCAGAATGCATAAGACATCCTTGAACACTTCTTTGCCCTACCTATGACTCTATAGTCATCTCAAAATAAAAAGTTAAAAAAATATGAAATTTGGGAAAAAAAAACATTGTATATCTCCTCCATTAAGGATATTGTGAAAAATAAAATTATTGGAACTTATGAACATTTCAGTCAGTTTTCTGAAGTAGCTCATTCAGATCCCTTCCTTCCTTCCTCTTTCTCTATCCCTCTTCTTCCTCCTTCCCTCTCTTTCTTCCTCCTTTCTCTTCTTTCATATTTTATTTATTAGTTATTTAGTGTTTGAAACACTTTGAAGGATACTGGAGAAATGGCTTAAAGAAAATATGAAGATCATGTAACAAATCTTCAATCTAACTGAGTTCTACAGAGTAACTCATCAAAGTTGTTAAGATCATTTTCTCCTGGCGTGATTAGAAATCAAGACTTCCCATCATGAACTTTAAAAAAAAAAACATGATTCAGCAATTAAATGTAGTGCTGGATAAATAAGCCTATCAAAAGCACAGTGTCTGCAAATTCCCATCACAGAAGGTACACTTGATTTTAGATCAAGAAATCCATGAAGTGAATAAACACACACACACATACAAATATCTTTATGAGTTATATTTTGTGCTTTCACAGAATTTTAAATGTGTCTGTCACAATTCTCTCCCTCTTTTTAGTATGTTTTTATTTTATCCTTAAATCTTAAAAATAGCCGTAACTCTCTTATTTTTCTGTGTAGATTGTTAGGGCCATTCTTTGAAGTTAAATATAATAGACTGAATTTCTGTGAAGGATAAGCAGATGTTTTCTGTCTCTCTCATTAGGAAAGACATGGCCAAGTATCTGTTGTGTGCCAATTCAAAATCATCCAGTTTTTTTTTGAAATCCCGAAGAGACAAGGCCTGCCATGGTTAACAATAGCTTATTTTATCCTAGCATCCATTTAAACCTGAGACACTAGAATCCCTTTCCATTTTCTTCTCTGTGTATACGGAGTAGAACTTATTAAAGTTTTCTGAGAAGCAGGTGTCATCATGCATCAAGAAACAACTGGAAATTATACATTAGACATTCTTACTCCATAAAAGCCTTTGCAGCAACTCTTCCGTTTTGGTTCCTATGTGTTAGTTCATTCTACAAAGTGCCTCAATAAATGTTCTTCTCCTTTTCACCAGATTTTATTGAAAGTCTACATTAACCTACTATTTAAATGCATTATAGTACTCAATAAAATATAGCAGCCTTTCAATAATAGTATCCATCACCCTTAGAAAGCCTTTGCATTCCATAATAATGATAACCTACAAATGATCCCACTCAAAGTGGTGATAGTGAATAGGAATTGCTGACAAAATGGCAAAACGTATGCAGTTCTCTCTTTTGAATACTTTTTCCTTAGTCTTTTCTGATTCACTTCATTGCACTCTCTTTATCTCCTAGAAAGCCAAGATTAAGACATCTAAGATTCCTTTTTGTGCGTTGTTATCAAAGTCTTCCTTCTTTCCTAGATGCTGAGCGAGATCCTCACTTATTGCTTGCAGTGACTAGGTCATCACACCAACATCTACTACTACCCAAACTTAGGCTACTACTCTCAAACTGGAGGATCCTATGCCAGGTGGAGCTTTCCCTGCACTGAGAGAAGTTCCAAGTCTCTAGTGGATCTTTATATTTGATCCAAAACTTGAACTGGCAAGGTTTAATTTTGGTGAGAAGGTTGGATGAATTCTTAGAATATGCCACTACCTTACCCTCTTATTTTATAGTCAAGGTTTGCTTTCATTTGGAAGAGACAAAGTGGTGAACATGAGCATTTCACCATGATTCACGAGCATTTCTGAGTAGAATCTGAGCCTTATGTGAGACAAGAGGACAAAGGTGTCCATAGAACCATTTCTTTCATGGTATTGAGAGATTGCCTTTCAGGTCCTGCTTCTTACTTTTAAAAGCTCTTTTAAGCAGATTTAAACACATGTACAATCAAGGTCCTATTTTTAGAATGGATGCACATTAACAAATATATATATACCATTTCTACTGCTAAAATAAAATAATCGATATTTCTGTTTCATGAAATCTCAAGAACTCACATCACTTCTCCATGAACACACCTCATTATCTGCTGAGCTGACCCTTTCCATGGAGGGATTTCTGCATGTCTAAGGGAATAATGAATCTGCTGGATGTCTGGAAGCATAGATCTCAGAAGCCCTATACCTTCCCCTGAATTTGCACCATTTGGACTCTAATTTGATATGCATTAGGGAATGAATGATCTGTTGATCACAATTACCTTGTTTATAGACACGTGTTCCACAATAGAAGTAAACTAATCAATATGGTTAATGACCAGGAATCCAGATGTCTTTTAAGACCAATTTTGACTTGTATTGACAAACTAACTTAACTTCAGTCCCTTGGAGATCAAAAATTGCACATGAAAGGACTTATTTTATTCATTCTCACATTCCTTTTGGCTCTCCGTTCCAATTGGATTTCAATGCTATTATATTCTGAGATGTTCCCCGAAGATAGCTTTACCTCTCTCATTCTTTTTGCTTTAGAACATCTTGGGCACAGAAAAGTTTGGGGAATTTTTCAGTTGTTGTCCCATGCTGCCTCAATTCTTCCAACAGATACTGTAAATAGACCCCTAAGCATTTTTTTTTCTAATTGAACTTATTCTTCTAATTTCTGTTTAATACTCATGTACCATCCATATCTTTGCAACAATATCTATTCTTAAAACGTCTATTATTTCAACAAATATGTGTTGAGCATGTCTCAGGTACTGTGAGATTACTATTCAGTGTGTTGAAGTCATACAAAATAAGTAAATATTTCTGCCTTTATGGGGTTTACATCTTAGTGGGGTGGGGGAGACAAACTAATATAGGTAGTCTACCATATGGGACCATATCAGAACAGTGTGGTAGGAGTAGGCCAGGAGAGTGAGCTGTCTGTTCATGTAACTTACTTGTGCCTTCATGGCAGTTATGTTAGAGGAAATAAAGACTTGGTTTTTTAGTGGAATAGGTCAGATGCAGCTATTCAATTGTTTATTAAGATGAACTCTCTGTGTTCTGTGATCAGACCTTTAATCTTCATCAAGATCCAGTAGCAAGTAAGAATCTATCTGGATGTTTCTGAAAAGCACAGTAGTTACTCACCTAAGAAGTGAGAATCCTAGGCATCCCCATTATATTCTTTTGATGAGGGCTTGTCGCATATTCTGTGTAGCACCCTTATCTGCTGTATACACTTTGAGTATCATTGCATCTGCCAGTTTATAACATGTATAAAGTATTTTCTTGTTGAGAGAATCCTACTTGTAGGATTCTCTACTCATAAAGCTTTTCAGTTTACTTGGTATTGTGTCAGAGTATAACACCAATATGTGATATCAAAGTGTTGGGATAAGGTTCCCACAAGTATGTGTAACTTTCTCCCTTTGCACATTTTCAGGTTCTTTTCTTTATATTATGATACAGTTTTTTTCCAATTGTTTTAAAGTCAGGTTTAGTCAGGTGAAATTAAAATTATGTAATCAAATGCACTGTGAAAATCTACCAATGCATATTTTAAAAAATTTAAACAATAAGAATATCAAATTCCAACAATTCTTCAAATTGGGATTATTTCATACTTACTGTACTTCACCCAAAGAGCAGATTATTCTTGCTATTGTTACTGTTCTTGGTTGTTTTTAGTGGAATGAAGTGTTCTCTCAAATGTTCTCGCCTATCGTTACACAAAGCTTCTATACTCAAAGGCCTTTAATTTTTTTTTTTTTTTTTTTAACACTCCAGCGCAAGCTTCCTGGACTCAGGAGTCTTTTTGTTGGTTAGAACTTCTTAGCATAGCAGAAATTTCCTCTAGCCCTTGAGTGACTTTGGTTAACTTGGTTGAAGATTTCCCCCAATCTCTACACCTTTCTTCACCCTTGGAAGTTGTTTATCTGCCTCATAATCAAAACAAAAGCATGCCTTTATTTTTAATAGAAATTTCTAGCAGCATACGTAGTCTCAATCTTTTAGCTTTCTTCTCAATCTGGCCATTTTGGGTGAACATGAACCCCAGTTACTTAAGTATGAATAGGGACTTGCAGTCTGAAGGCTGCCATTCTCTCCCTTCAGCCCTGCCTTTCCTGTTATCCTTTTGAATTAATTTCATTAACAAAATGAATTCATAGGGTTTTTTTTTAGCTCTTTCCAGAAGTCTGAACTCCCTCAGCACTGTTTTGCCATAAATAGCTACAGCAGTAAGTTGTTCCAAATGATCCTGAAGAAATCTATAAAATTTAATTGGTACATATCAAATAGAGACTGAAATAAATGAAATGATAGCTTTATCCTAATGTTGTGACCAAATACCAGATAAATTTAGAGTTGTATTACAATCCCAATAAAATTTAAAGTATTTATTTTATTGAAAATCAACATAGCACTATCAAATTAATCTGAAACATAAATGTCAAGAATATGAGGTCATTTTTTAAAAATAGGAACAGACACTGCCAAATATTAAGGCATATTTTAAAAAGACAATGCATTTTTTAAAAATATTTTATTCAAAAAAATTTAGAAATTAATAAAACAATATGATCCTGAAATGATAGGAAGTTAACACAAGAATTTTCAATTAGAAGTAATTAACTTGAAAGAAATAAATTTAAAAATATAACATCATAAAAATCAAATCAACTTAAAATTTTCAACAGATTGAGAGGCTAAATTAAAATAAAATCTTAGAAAAAGTAGGAGAAAGTAGAAATTGATATTTAAGATACCAAGAAAAGGATGGAAATCCTTTAGGAATAAAGTTGTAATAACAATCATTCACACTTCAGTGACTCCTGCTTCATCCATTGTCCTGGATTATTGTTTCTTTAAAGGAAGAGAAAGTTATCACAAGAGAGCACATCAATAGATTTTACTGTACAGAGTTCTTTGACCGAGAGCTATGAATTTTTTGTGTGTGTGCCAAGCATAGTGTCTTTCTGGCATGCATTCAACCAGTATTTACTATTTGCTTTAGCTATGTTGGAACCTGGAGAAAAAAAAAAAAAAACAACTCATTATATGACCTAAAGCAGGGTTCCCCAGCCTCAGGACCACTGACCGATACTGGTCCTGGCCTTTTAGGAACTGGGCCACACAGCAGGAGGTGAGTTGCCAGCAAGCGAACATTACCACCTGAGCTCCACCTCCTGTCAGATCGGTGATGGCATTAGATTTTGTTTGTTTGTTTGAGACGGAGTCTTGCTCTGTCGCCCAGGCTGGAGTGCAGTGGCCAATCTCTGCTCACTGCTAGCTCCGCCTTCTGGGTTCACGCCATTCTCCTGCCTCAGCCTCCCAAGTAGCTGGGACTACAGGCACCCACCAGCACGCTCAACTAAGTTTTTTGTAGTTTGTTTAGTAGAGACGGGGTTTCACTGTGTTAGCCAGGATGGTCTCGATCTCGTGACCTCGTGATCTGCCCGCCTTGGCCTCCCAAAGTGCTGGGATTACAGGCATGAGCCGCCGCCCCAGCCATGGGCCTTGGATTTTTATAGAAGGGCGAACCCCGTGTGAACTGCACATGTGAGGGATCTAGGTTGCACGCTCCTTATAAGAATCTAATGCCTGATAATCTAGGGTGGAACAGTTTCATCCCGAAATCATCTCTACCACCATCTGTCTTTCATGAAACTAGTCTCTGGTGCCAAAAAGGTTGGGGACCATTGACATAAATAACACACTTTAATGTGTGGTAAATGCAGATGGAGATTTACTGCGTATTAAGAGAGAGCAGACAAAGGATACTTAACGCAGTCGAGATCAAGTCTCAGGGATTTTTGGTTTTGTTTCTTTGCTTCCTTAGAGGTGATGCCTTCTATGCTGCAATATTAGAGCTGCTAAGAATTCTGAAAAAGACCGCAAGCAGATAAATTGAAACCTAACGCTAAAGGTAGAGTGTTATCCTGAACGCAATCAAAGTATTGGATAAAGAAAGGATTCAGTGCTGAGGGATAGTTAGAGATGTAAATGCTGTCCAGCAATTCCTCTGCTGTTTTCTATATCCTATTTCTACATAAGCCCCTTTGAAATGCTCTCCTCTCTCCTCAGCAGTCCTTTACCACCTTTATCTCTTTCTCCACAGAAGATCTAACTTTTCACTTCAGGGATATGACAGAAGCCATCACACAGGAGATCTCCCTTAAGTTCTTGTAACAACATCTAAATGAACATAGTCCCGTATGAATTGCTCATGACAAGAGTAAGAGCTGTTCTTCCAGATAATAAATAATATGCCTTCTCTGGAACTCATCTTTTGTACTTAGGAATCCCAACCATCAGTTATCCATCCTGTTTCTAAAAATTCTGAAAAAAAAAAAAAATAGAAGATCCTAGATTTATGCTGACAGCAGCACTTGCTATTTAACCTTATCATGCAGGGACTTAAATGCAATGTGATCAGAAAGTTAGACTTCAGGGAGGAGTGGAAATTTGACCTTTGCCCTTGACAGATAAGGAGATTTTGATGAGGTTACACTGAGAAGAAAGCATTGTAGTCTAGTAGATGGAAGAGGGCATGGGAAAGAGAGTTGTGTTCAAGAAATGCTATATAGTCTAGTGTAGATTATTTAAAACATTAGTATTCAAGTAGAGGAGTGAGAGATACAGTTGAAATATAGAGTGAACTGTTTCATAATGGACCACTGTAATTAAGGAATTCATATTTAATTTTGTAATTAATATTCATCAAGTAAAGTTTTTCAGAACTATATAGATTAATAACTTTTAACTGATGTCATATGATTCTTGCATTTATTTGTGTTATTTATTGATGCATTTTAGTACATATTTGTGTTTATGGATCTTGTATGTATTCGTTGATTGATTTTTCAAGGTACTTTATTTGAAACA
>NW_012101556.1:206609-213376 GCF_000951045.1 Mandrillus leucophaeus | reverse complement strand
CCCCGTGTGAACTGCACATGTGAGGGATCTAGGTTGCACGCTCCTTATAAGAATCTAATGCCTGATAATCTAGGGTGGAACAGTTTCATCCCGAAATCATCTCTACCACCATCTGTCTTTCATGAAACTAGTCTCTGGTGCCAAAAAGGTTGGGGACCATTGACATAAATAACACACTTTAATGTGTGGTAAATGCAGATGGAGATTTACTGCGTATTAAGAGAGAGCAGACAAAGGATACTTAACGCAGTCGAGATCAAGTCTCAGGGATTTTTGGTTTTGTTTCTTTGCTTCCTTAGAGGTGATGCCTTCTATGCTGCAATATTAGAGCTGCTAAGAATTCTGAAAAAGACCGCAAGCAGATAAATTGAAACCTAACGCTAAAGGTAGAGTGTTATCCTGAACGCAATCAAAGTATTGGATAAAGAAAGGATTCAGTGCTGAGGGATAGTTAGAGATGTAAATGCTGTCCAGCAATTCCTCTGCTGTTTTCTATATCCTATTTCTACATAAGCCCCTTTGAAATGCTCTCCTCTCTCCTCAGCAGTCCTTTACCACCTTTATCTCTTTCTCCACAGAAGATCTAACTTTTCACTTCAGGGATATGACAGAAGCCATCACACAGGAGATCTCCCTTAAGTTCTTGTAACAACATCTAAATGAACATAGTCCCGTATGAATTGCTCATGACAAGAGTAAGAGCTGTTCTTCCAGATAATAAATAATATGCCTTCTCTGGAACTCATCTTTTGTACTTAGGAATCCCAACCATCAGTTATCCATCCTGTTTCTAAAAATTCTGAAAAAAAAAAAAAATAGAAGATCCTAGATTTATGCTGACAGCAGCACTTGCTATTTAACCTTATCATGCAGGGACTTAAATGCAATGTGATCAGAAAGTTAGACTTCAGGGAGGAGTGGAAATTTGACCTTTGCCCTTGACAGATAAGGAGATTTTGATGAGGTTACACTGAGAAGAAAGCATTGTAGTCTAGTAGATGGAAGAGGGCATGGGAAAGAGAGTTGTGTTCAAGAAATGCTATATAGTCTAGTGTAGATTATTTAAAACATTAGTATTCAAGTAGAGGAGTGAGAGATACAGTTGAAATATAGAGTGAACTGTTTCATAATGGACCACTGTAATTAAGGAATTCATATTTAATTTTGTAATTAATATTCATCAAGTAAAGTTTTTCAGAACTATATAGATTAATAACTTTTAACTGATGTCATATGATTCTTGCATTTATTTGTGTTATTTATTGATGCATTTTAGTACATATTTGTGTTTATGGATCTTGTATGTATTCGTTGATTGATTTTTCAAGGTACTTTATTTGAAACATTTGAAGTATATAATAAAAACCTAGCAAGATTTTTATCTTGGCTTAAAAAGCAATCTTGCAATATAATAAAATATTAAATCGAATAATTTATTTATGTGCATTCTATACTTTTCTCCCGGAAGGTACCCATATTAACTTGACATCTTTATCAGGCATTCATTTGCCACATTTTGCTACGGTAATGATATACAATTTCCTTCTTATTTCTCAGGAAATGTCCTTTAAATAACTTTGTTACTTGGTACTAGCATGGTAAAACTAAAAAAAACCAGTTTATTCATTGTGAAACTATGGGTAAACTTCCATTTAGTGTTCATACAATATTCCTTCCTGTCCATTCTCACTCCCACCACCTTAATCTACCTTTTATTACTTCACACCTGCCCTGTGGAGAGGGCCTCCCAAGATAATACTTTCCTTTTCCAACCCATTTGATTAATCTTGCACACAATTGCCATATTCCTACTCATAAATATATCTTTGATTATGTCATTTCTTACTGAAACAAGTTTTATTGTGTATCCCCATTCCTTCTTCATGACTCAAAGGACACAATCTAAACTTTGAAACTTAACATTCAAAGACCACCAGTTGGAACATCAAATTGCCTATGAAATCACTCAAACTGCTCTATTCAGGGCACTTTGCTACTTTGTTACTTTTTATGAGCAACTTTCCTGCCAGGAAGGTAATTTTTTCATTGTTTGAATCTGATAAAATTTGACCCAGAAATAGTCTCACTCTCCTTGGCAATAAAGGATCTTTAGTGATCTGACTCAAGTAATCTTTTCCTTCACTGACTACTTATTTCTTTTTTACAAATTAACGTTTAAAATTGACAAATACAAATTGTATATATTTGTAGTTTATAAGATGTATACATTATAGAATTGCTAAATACAACTAATTAGCATAATCTCATCTCAAATACTTATCATTTTTATAGTGAGAAAGCTTAAAATCTACTCTCAGTGATTTTCAAGAATATAATACATCTTTATTAACTACAGTTACCATGTTGTACATTAAATCTCTTGAACTTATCCCTCATATCTAATATAAATTTTGTATCACTTGACCAACATCTCTCCAGCCTCCTCCCCACCCACATCCCCTAGTAACCACTCTTCTATTCTCTACTTTCATGGGTTTAACTTTTGTAAATTCCACTTATAATAAATGAGATTATGCAATATTTGGCTTTCGGTGTTTGGCTTATTTTACTTAGCATCATGACCTCCAGGTTCATTCATGTTGTCCCAAATGATAATATTTCATTTTTTAAATGATGATAATATATATAACATATATATGAATATGTATAATGATTTACATATATACAACATTTAAAACAGTTTTCATCCATTGGTGGACACCTTGGTGGATTCCATATCTTGGCTATTGTGATTAATGCTGCATGAACATAGGAGTGCAGGTATTTTTTCAACATGCTGATTATATTTTCTTTTGGATATATACCCAATAATGGGATGACATGGTAGTTCTATTTTTTATTTTTTTGAGGTATCTCTAGATGGTTTTTCCATAATGACTCTACTAATTCACATTTCCACCAACAGTGTGCAGACGTTCCCCTTTCTCCACATTCTAGCCAACACTTATCTTTTGTCTTTTTGCTAATAACCATTCTAGTCTGCATGAGGTGATATCTCATTGTGGTTTCTCTAATGATTAGTGATGTTGAGAATTTTTTCACATATCTGTTGGACATTTGTATGTTTTTCTTTGAGAAACCCATTTGTAAATTGGGTTATGTTTTGTTGCTATTGGTTTTTTTTCTTATTTATTTTTTGTATGTTAATCCTTTATCAGATATATGGTTTGCAAATATTTTCTTCTATTCTGTTGATTGTCTTTTTACTTTCACTCTGTTGATTGTTTTCTTGGGATGTTTTATATAACCCTATTTGTCTACGTTTTGGTTTTGTTGCCTATGATAGGGGTGACATCCAAAAAATTATTGCCCAAACAAAGGCCATGTAGTTTTTCTTCTATGTTTTCATCTATTACTTTTACAGTTTCAGGTCTATATTTAGGTCTTTAGTTAATGTGTGTTGAATTTTCTGTATAAGAATTCAATTCATTCTTCTGCAAGTTGTCCCAACACCATTTATTGAAGAGATTGTCCTTTCTGCATTGTGTGTTCTTGTCTTCTTTGCTGAATATCAATTGACTTTTAATGTATCTATTTATTTCTGGGCTGCCTATTCTGTTCCATTGATCTTTGTATCTGCTTTTATACCAGTACTATGCTGTTTAGATTACTGTAGCTTTGTGGTATATTTGAAGTCAGATAGTGTGATACCTTTGACTTTTTTTCTTTTTGCTGAATATTGAGTTGACTCTTTGGGGTCTTTTGTGGCTTCATTCAAATTTTGGAATTGATTTTTCCATTTCTGTGAAAAATGTCATTAGAATTTTAATATGGATCTCATTGAATCTGTAGATCACTGGGTAGTGTGGATGTTTTAACAATATTAATTATTATAATCCATGAACATGCAATATTTTTCTGTTTATTTGTTTCTTCAATTACTTTCATCAGTGTTTTATAATTTGCAAGATACAGGTCTTTTACCTCCTTGGTTAATTTTTTTCCTAAGTATTTTTATAGCTATTATAAACAGGATTAAAATATTTTTTTCAGATAGTTTCTTGTTAGCATATAGAAATCCTACTAATTTTAGTATGTGAGTTTGTATCCTGCAACTCCACTGAATTCCTTTATTAGTTCTGAGTTCCTTCAGTAGTTTTTTGGTGGGGTCTTTTGTGTTTTCTATATATAAGATCATGTTCTCTGCAAACATAGACAGTTTAACTTCTTTCTTTCTAATATGGATTAATTCTTTTTCTTGCCTAATTGCTTTGGCTAGGACTTAGAGTACTATGTTGAATATAAGTGGCAAGAATGGTCATTTTTTTTTTTTTGTTCCTGATTTGAGAGGAAAAACTTTCAACTTTGCCTCATTGAGTATGATGTGTGATGTGGGCTTGTAATAGATGGCCTTTATTGTGTTAAGGTTTATTGTATGTGTACTTTCTTGATAGTTTTATTATGAAAGGATGGTGAATTCTTTCAAATTTTTTTCTGTATGTATTGAGATAATCATATGATTTTTGTCTTTCGTTTTGTTGATGTGATGTATCACATTTTTTGATTAGCATATGTTGAATAATTGTTGCATTACATGGATAAATACTGCTTAGTTATGGTAAATGGTCTTACCAATGTGCTATTGAATTTGGCTTACTAGTATTTTGTTGAGAGTTTATATTAACCATACATATTTCCCTAAAATTTTCTTTTCTTGTAGTGTCCTTGTCTATTTTTGATATGAAGGTAATGTTAGTTTCATAAGATGAGTTTAGAAGTATTTGCCCTTCTGTTTTTTGGAAGAGTTTGAAAGTTTTTTTTTGTTTGTTTGTTTGTTTGTTTTGTTGTTGCTGTTGTTATTGAGGATAAAATGATAAAGATGAAGACCACTTCTTTGAAATGACAGACTGCATTTCCAGGTGGCACCCCAAACAGCTGGTTTTAATAACACAGTCATTCCCCAACATCTTGTGAAAATTATACTAAAGCAATCATGGTATTTCTTCATTACTAGTTATTGGAAAAGGAATGGGAGAAAGGTGTTGGAACAAAAATTCTAACTCCTAAAGGAGAATAAACAAAACAAAAAAATATTCTATCTTTCCCTCATATTTCTAAGGCCTGATTTCCTCTCCTGGCAACTGGCAAGGCTAGGTATTAGGACCTAGAGTAATGTTCCTACATTTTTGGCAATTTTGGGGAAAGACTGAAAGTTAAAGGCATAGAATAATTACTATTCTTATATCTAGTGTTCAAGTCCTGGATGTTAGAAACCTCAAATTTTGGGACAGTCTCTAAATAATGAAATATTTACTCCTTTATGTTAATTGTCTACACAGAAGGTCAGTGGACAACTAGGATGAGTTTAAACAAAGATTCTGCACTATACTTAGATGGTAGAGTTTAGCTAAATTGAAAAGAAAATATCTGATGTGAAAGAAAATAGTATTTTATTGGGTACTCAGGTGTTTGGTTTGGTTTCCTTGTTTACTTTTGTCAAGAGGGCACATTCATTGTTAAAGACATTGAGCTAAAATAGAATTGTCTTTGCAGTAATTAGCAATTCAGGAAAAAAAAAAGAGAGAGAAGAAAGAAATCAGAACCTTACTGTAATAACCAAAATACAATTCAATTCAAAATCAATGATATGATGACCAATTATTTTTACGATTATGATTATGATTATGATTATTTATTTTTTTCGCCCCAGTTCCCTCAAATTCAGTATTCAAATTTCTCAAACCTAGCACATGACTCTCCCCCATCCTTGCTTCTCCTTTCATGTCCAAATTTCTTGGAATACCATCTGCCATGTTATTGTAAACTAAAAAATAAAATTCTAAGCTCTCCAATCATCTGAATGGACCCCTCTTCTTGGCCAAGAGCATTTCAAAGTTAACCTGACAAATTAGTTCAGGCCATGATGGTAAGGAGGTGGACAGACATGTCTCAACATACCCTCCTTCATTTTGAATGCAGGCAGAACTGACCAGCGTTAACATTAAAACAGAGATGTTAAGACATTTTGTAGCAATAAGGTACCACATTCCAGCCTGACACTGGTATAGCATCACATGACAGATAGCAGGTCCTGAAAGAAATCAAAATATTTTATTCCAAAATGTATTTCTTTGATGTATTTTGAAATGGCCCTGAAAAGCTGTCTCTTGTGGGAAAAATCTACATTTTGTAGAGAATTCCTTACCCTTTCCAGATCTTTTCCCTGATCCAGGAGAGAATTAACTAAGAGTCTGGCACCTTTTTTAAGTCAATAAGAACCATTTGCAATCTATTTTCTCTGAAGCTTGATAAGACTCATCTGCATATTAAGAACTTTGGTCTCTTCATCTCCTGATCTTAACCCAGACACTCCTTTCTATGGATTCCAGGTCTTTAGATAAACTCAACCAGTTGCCAAATCTTTTCATCCCTCTATGACCTGGAGGCTCCTCCTTTACTCCCCGGAGTTGTTCCGTCTCTCTGAAGGGAACCAATGTGTGTACATCTTACGTGTATTGATTAATGTCTTATCTCTTGTCTGCCTAAAACATATAAAACCAAGCTGTATTCCAACCACTTTGGACACATGTTGTCAGGATCTCCTGAGTCTGCATCATAAGCATTTATTTTCTTTCTTTCCTTCTTTCTTTCTTTCTTTCTTTCTTTCTTTCTTTCTTTTCTTTCTTTCTTTCTTTTCTTTCTTTCTTTCCTTCTTTCTTTCTTTCTTTCTTTCTTTCTTTCTTTCTTTCTTTCTTTCTTTCTTTCTTTCTTTCTTTCTTTCTTTCTTTCTTTCTTTCTTTCTTTCT
>NW_012101556.1:80957-206129 GCF_000951045.1 Mandrillus leucophaeus | reverse complement strand
TTTAACAATTTTGAAATATATAATTCATCATTAGGTCACTTAAAATATTATCTTAGAATATAAAACTAGCATATTTCCCTGCTTTTCACATTGAAAAACAAAGTCTTCCTACCTAGAAATTCTAACCACAAAGGCAGCAGAAAAAGGAAAACTTCATTACTGAATAAGTATTAAACTGGAATGTGATACACATCACAGGAGATCTATTAAGGTACTACAAAGATGGAAGGAAATTTTGAAGCCAACGAGGTACGGACCTTTATATAAATGTTTTGAAGATACACAACAACCGGTCCTCAAGGAAGAGGACTCGGCAACACCATTTGTCACAAGTAACTGGGGTAACCATGTGATGATTAACTGTCTCAGGAAGTCATTTTGCCACTTGGAGCAAGGTACCTACGGAAGTCAGGCTCCTATTTTCCCACAGAGAGTGAGATAGGTAGGGATGTTACCCCTTTTGCTCTTCACATTTCAAAGAGATGGCATTGAGGTTCTTTAGAAAGATATTCATGTATCATAAAGCTGACAAAAAGCCTACCTAGCTTTTCAAAGGACTTATATACATTTCAAAGAGAAGATGATGTACTTTACAATTCTAATTTTTAAAAAGTAAATGAAGAAAAAAGAGGAGAGAGATGTCTCCATATTTTCAACATGGAAAATTAATCATCTTGTTTTTAATTTGCATTTGTCCTTACAACACCAAAATCATTTTAATTTCTTTAATACCTCATTGTTTGAGTGAAAGATTATTTTTCTGCTTCACTATTCCCTTTACCTAATTTAGATTTCCTCATCTTTTGCATAACATTCCTTTTATTAAGTGCTGTCTCCTGCAGCAAAATTTAAGCTACACAAGCACAGGGCCTGCATCAAGTTTTGTTCACTATTGCTTTATGCCAAGTTTAGTGTAGTTCCTCTGGATGCAAAGCAAGCACTTTACTCATCTTTTTAGATGAAAGAATGTAAAAGAATAACATATGGGGAATTAAATTATTTAAAAAGAAAAATAATTAATCAAATATTTAGAATATTTATCAAATAACATCTGAATGGAGAAAATCTTCCTAAGATTAAAGTTAAGACTGTAGAAGCAGTCTTTCTAAGAAAAAGAATGAGAAGTCTTATTTAACGTGTCCCGTGGGCACACACATACATACACATAGAAAATTAAAAGACGGATAGTACACTGGGAAAATACAAGAATGGACTGATTGATGTATTCTAAAAAAAATTTCAGAGAATATTTTGCAAAGAACTAAATAGAAAATCCGGAAAAGATGAAATCGAAATATATTCTAACCACAAAAAGGTTACCTCACTAAAAAACAGAGAAGTGCACATTAAAATGAAATGCCATATTTAATTGTGCTTTTTACAATTAAGCTGTTTAGTGTGAAAGAGGATATAGTAAAATAGAAACTTTCTTACTTTGCTAAAATAGAAACTTTCTTACTTTGCTAATGGGAAGGTAAATTTGTGCAACCCTTTGCAAAATGATTTGTCAATATTTATCAAGAGCATTGAAATGTTCTACTCTTTGACCAAGTAACTCCACTTCTGGTAATCTACCCTAGGAACGTATCTTAAATGGTATTCATAGTTCATTTATAATAACATAAAACTGGAAACAATCTAAATATTCAAAATTGGAGGAATGGCTTATTAATTCATGAAATCTATGTGTTCATGGGATGAGTTTCTGTGCAGGCGTAAAATACCATGTATCCCATTTAACATGGGAAATATGCTGTTTTTATTGTTTTTTTTTTTAATTATTGCCAGGTTATGCATATAATATAGAATAAAATGAAAATATAAATTAATAAGAGAAAGAGCATTCCATTTATTTACTATGACTTATATTGAAGTAAACAGATTACATATAAAACACTTGTGGAAAAGACATGTTGTTTTCAAGTAATCTTAAAAAGTTGTACTTTAGATGAGATCAATATAGGACTATATTCAGTGATTTTTTTTTTCCCAAGTTAAACAGCTACTGTTTATACACATTTAAAAAAAATTAGGTGTGACTTTCTTATGCATATCTCATTTGTATTTCAAATAAATGTGCCTCTTATGCTATTACTTCTTTTATTAAGATATTACTTGTTTACGAAGATATTACACCTTTGCATAAAAGTTTATATAAACTTGTGTGATGTAATTAAAGATTTATAATCAAATTTTTATACATAATAAAAATTCAAAAGCTCACACATTTGATTTAATGTGTATTTTTCAGGTTTACTACATTTCTGCAAAACAGTAAGAAATGTTTTAACTCTGAGAAAAGGTGTATCCACTTTATAAAAAGAGTAATAAGTAGAATACCTTCAGGAAAACACTTAGAAAAGGCAAGGATAAGTGATGAGTCATGACCTTATTTAAGTCAGCAGTTTGTCTTCTTGCCCTAAGCTCACAGCCTATTTGCTTTTTGTTTTGTTTTCCTGGCAAATTACTGGCCAGGTTTCCGAAGACATTAGACATTCTTGTAAATTACATAATAATTGCCTTGTTGCACTGGCTGTGAAAATATTATTCCTCCCATTTGCTGCAAAAGCTGCAAGCCCAAACAAAAACAAACAAGTAAAAAACACTCCCCAAATTAATAAAAACAACAAAACAAAAGAAACAGAAAACTACACACACCCCGCCCCACACACGTTATTCTAGATTTTCAAATTATTATAAGATTGTCAGATATATCCTTACTTTACTTACTTTATCCTTACTTTATGACCTTATTAATTAATGATGTCGATTTTTCTAGATTTAATAATTTGATTCTACTTTCCATTTATGATTTGAATGTGCACATTTTCATGTGATATGAGAGTTACATGCACTTTTTCATGTGACAGATGAGAGTTACATGCATTTTTTCAACAGTGTAAAGCTGCCTCTACTAAAGTTTTTTTTGTTTCATTATATTGTGTAATTTTCTAATTAGAAATAAGAATCAATCACTCACTCTATCTTAACATTGGCTTACAATTAAAAAGTGCTTTTTGGAAAGTGTACCTCATCCACTTTGGCTGGATGCTAATTTGTAACATTTTGACAACAGTGAGATAAAATATTACAGAACATTCTCTGTCAGGTTGTGCAACTTCTCACATTTTGCCACATAAGGACAATGAGATCTCATTGCTTTTTCTTAGTATTTCTGAAAGGCATTCTTTGATAAGGAAGTTAGATTTAATTTGGAACAAAAGATGCAAGTTAAAATAGTAAATTTCTTTTTAATTTAAAGTAATGTAAATAACTGAAAAGTTGGTTTATTGACCTACGTGATCATGGAAATTACATGAGCTTATTCACAAACAAGACTTCAAAAAAATTGAAGTTTTTTTTTTTTTTAATTTACCCTCTTCAATAATCCTATACTTTTCTTTTTGCATACTTATCACTTCGGTGAGATTAGATGCTCAGTGGTAAGTAAAATGGAATAACATTGCTATTAATTAATACACCTTGTGCGCATGACGAATCAGACTGTTATTCTATTGTCACCCCACCATTTTGTTTTTCTACATGAGATCTTGTTGAGTCATAAACTTTGTATGAGGAGAATATTCACAGGGGCCATGAAAAATGACATCTTGACTATTAATTAAGACTAAGTTACAGTGTTCACTGAGACCGTTAGATTCCTCAAGAAATGATATGATGGCGTTTGCTATGTTTTTAACATCCTCACTCAAAATTAAGATAAAAATCCAAATACTTTGACAATGCTAGAAAAGTTAAATTTTATACCATCCCTTTGTGTCATTCTAAAACAAGGAATGTTTTATTAAAACAAATAAATTTCTAATTTTTATGGGTACATAGTAGGTGTATATATTTCTGGAGTATATGAGATATTTTGGTGCAGGTACATAATGCATAATAATCACATCATGGAAAAGAGGGTATCTATCCCCTCAAGCATTTATTCCTTTTGTTCTAAACAATTCAATTATACTGTCATTATAAAATATACAATTAAATTATTATTGACTATAGTCCCCCTCTTGTGCTGTCAAATACTGTCTTATTCATTTTTCCTAACTATATATTTTTTGTATTTATTAATCATCCCTACTTCCACCCTCTTTTCCCCATACCCCTCACCCCAGCATCCAGTAATCATCCTTCCATTCTTTTTCTACATGAGTTCAATCGTTTTGATTTTCAGGTCCCACAAATAAGTGAGAACATATGATGTTTGTCTTTCTGTGCCTGGCTTATTTCACTTAACATAATGACCTCTAGTTCCATCCATGTTGTTGCAAATGACAAAATGTCATTCATTTTTATGGTTAAAGAGTACTCCGCTCTGTGTAAGTGCCACATTTTCTTTACCCATTCACCTGTCAATGGATACTTAGGTTTCTTCCAAATCTTGGCTATTGTGAACAGTGCTGCAACAAACAAGAGAGTGCAGATATCTCCGATATACTGCTTCCCTTTCTTTTGGGTATATACCCAGCAGTGGGATTGTTGGACTCTATAGTAGCTCTAGTTTTAGTTTTCTGAGGAACTACCAAACTGTTCTCTATACTGCTTGTGCTAATTTACATTCCCACCAACAATTCTTCACATCCTCACCAGCATTTGTTACTGACTGACTTTTGGAAAGAAAGCCATTTTAACTGAGGTGAGAGGATATCTCATTACAGTTTTGATTTGCATTTTTCAGATGATCAGTGATGTTGAGTACCTTTTCATATACCTGTTTACCATTCGTATGTCTTCTTTTGAAAAACGTGTATTCAAATCTTTCACCCAATTTTAGTTGAATTATTAGATTGTTTTCTTATAGATTGTTTGACCTCTTTATATATTTATATATTTTGGTTATTAATCTCTTGTGAAATGAGTAATTAGCAAATACTTTCTCCCATTATGTGGGTTGTGTCTTCACTTTGTTGACTGTTTCTTTTGCAGTGCAGAAGGTTTTTCACTTGATGTTATCTCATTTGTCCATTTTTGCTTGGCTGCCTGTGCTTGTGGGTTATTACTCAAGAAATTTTTGCCCAGATCAACGTTCTGGAGAGTTTCCCCAGTGTTTTACTGTAGTAGTTTCACAGATTGACGTCTTAGATTTCAGTCTTTAATTCGTTTTGATTTGATTTTTGTATGAGGTGAGAAATAGGGCTCAAATTTCACTCTTGTGCATATCGATATCCAGTTTTCCCAGCACTATTTATAGAAGAGACTATCCTTTCCCCAATGAATGGTTTTGACACGTTTGTCAAAAATGAGATCACCATAGGTATGTGGATTTGTTTTGGGGTTCTTTGTTGTTTTCCATTGGTCTGTGTGTCTGTTTTTATGCCAGTACCTATCATGCTGTTTTGGTTACTACAACTTTGCAGTATAATGTGAATTCGGGTCATGTGATTCTTCCAGGTTTGTTGTTTTTGCTCAGGATAGTTTTTGCTTGCCTGGGTCTTTTGTGATTCCATATACATTTTATGTATTTTTTTTATTTCTGTGAAGAATATCATTGGTATTTTGATTGAGATTGCATTGAATCAGTAGATTGCTTTGGGTTGTGTGGACATTTTAACAATATTGATTCTTCCAACCCATGAACATGGAATATTTTTTCATTCTTTTCATGTCCTCTTTAATTTCTTACATTAGTATTTTATAGTTTTCATTGTAGACATCTTTCACTTCTTTGGTTAATTCCTAGGTATTTAATTATATTTGTGACTATTGTAAATGGAATTGCTTTTTGATTTCTTTTTTAGATTTTTAACAGTTGGAATATAGAAATGCTACTGATTTTTGTTTGTTGATTTTGTATCCTGCGACTTTACTGAATTTATCAGTTCTAATAGTTTTCTGTGTAGTCTTTTAGGTTATTCCAAATGTAACGTTATTCTAAATATAAGTATCATCTGCAAATAAGGATAATGTGACTTCTTCCTTTCCAGTTTGGATGCCCTTTATTTCTTTCTCCTTTCTGAATGCTGTAGGTAGTACTTCCATTACAATGTTGAATAACAGCGGAGAAAGTGGACATTCTTGTTATGCTCCAAATCTTAGAGGGAATGTTGCCAGTTTTTTTTCCCATGCAGCATGATATTATCTGTGAGTCTGCCATATATAGCTTTTATTATTTTTCCCTCTGTCCCAAGTTTTTTAAGAGTTTTTATTATTAAGGTATGTTGAACTTTATCCAGTGCTACTTCAGTATCAATTTAAATAATCATATGTTTTTTATTCTTCCTTCTGTTGATATGATGTATTGCATTGATCGATTTGCATATATTGACCCAACTTTGCATCCCCGGGATATATGCCTGTTGGTCATGATAAATGATCTTTTCAATATAATGTTGAATTTTGTTTGCTAGTATTTTGTGCAGGATTTTTGTATCAATATTCATCAGAGACATTGGCCTGTAGTTTTCTTTTTTTGTTGATTCTTGTCTGGTTTTGGTAACAGGGCAATACTGGTCTTGTAGAATGATTTTTGAAGTATTCCTTTCTCTCTACTTTTCAGGACAGTTTGAGTAGGACTGGTATTAGTTCTTTAAATGTTTGGTAGAATTCAACAGTGAAGCCATGGGGTCACAAGATTTTCTTGTTATTATGACTTCAATATCATTTCTTGTTATTGGTTTGTTCAGGTTTTGGATTTCTTCTCAGTTCAATCTTGTTACTCCTTATATGTCTAAGAAATTATCCAATTCCTCCAGATTTTCCAACTTGTTGACATATAGTTGATCTCAGTACTCACTAAGGACCCTTTGAATTTCTGTCGTATCCGTTGTACTATCTCCTTTTTCATCTCTGATTTGATTTATTTAGTTTTTCTCTCTTTTTTCTTAGTTACTTTGGCACTTGTCAATTTTGTTTATTTCTTCAAGAAACCAACGTTCTGTTCATTAATCTTTTGTATAGTTTTCTTCATTTCAAATTCATTTATTTCTGCTCTGATCTTTATTATTTCTTATCGTCTACTAATTTTGGGTTTGGTTGGCTCTTGCTTTTATAGCTCTTTAAGATGCATTATTAAGTTATTTATTTGATGTTTGGCAAGAATTTCACATTCATTGTATTTATAACTATTTCTAACATTTCTTGAAGTAGGCACTTTAACTATAAATTTACCTCTTAGTACTGCTTTTGCTGTATTCCATAGGTTTTGGTATGTTGTTCTTCCGTTATCATTTGTTTCAAGAAAATTTTCAATTTCCTCTTAATTTCTTCATTGACCCATGGTCATTCATGCACATACTGCTTAATATCTATGTGTTTTTACACCTTTCATAATTGCTATTGTTATCAATTTATAGTTTTATTCTCTTGTCAGAATCAATGCTTGATATTATTTCAATTTTTTGAATGTTTTAAGAATTGTTTTGTGACATATGGTCTATCCTTGAGAATGACTCATGTGCTGAGGAAAAGAATGCATATTGTGCAGCCATTGGATGAAATATTCTGTAAACATCTATTATGTTCATTTGTTCTGTAGTGCACATCAAGTCCCATGTTTCTTTATTGATTTTCTTTCTGGGAGGTCTGTCCTATGCTGAAAGTGATGTGTTTAAGTCAGCTATTAGTGTATGGAGGTCTGTCCCTCCCTTTAACTCTAGTAATATTTTGCCTTATATATTGGGGTCTTCCAGTGTTGGGTGCATTATATTTACAATCATTATATTGTCTTGCTAAATTGATCCATTATATAATGAGCTTCTTTTTCTCTATAGTTTTTGGCTTGAAATGGATTTTGTCTCATATAAGTATAGTTACTTTTGCTTCTTTTTTGGTTTCTCTTGACATGGGATATATTTTTCTATCTTATTTTCATTATAGAGGAAGTGATTTTTTTTTAAGCAGTAGATAATTGGATCTTGTTTCTTCATCTATTCAGTCACTCTGTGTCTTTTGATTGGAGAGTTTAGTCCATTTACATTTTGTTATTATTGATAAGTAGGGAGTTATTCCTGCCATTTTCTTCTTTGTTTTATGGTTGTTTTGTGTTCTTTTCTTTCTTCTCTCCTATTTTCCTGTCTTTCTTTTAGTGAAGGTGATTTTCTCTGGTAGTATGCTTTAATTTCTTGCCTTTTATTTTTTGCACATCCATTGTATGTTTTCTGATTTGAGTTGACCAAGAGGGTTGCAAATGCTATCTTAAACCCAATATTTTAAAATGCTGACAACTTAACACTGATTGAATAAACAAAGAAACATGAAAAAAAAACTAATAAAAACTCTACACTTTACATTTCCCTGCTTTTTACCTTTTTATTCTCTTTATATCGTATTGTACTATGTCTTCAAAAGTTGTTGTAGTTATTTTTGACTGGTTCATCATTTAGTCCTTTTGCCTAAGTCAAGCATAGTTACGCACCACAATTACATTTTAACATTATTCTGTGTTTTCTGTGTGCTTACTATTTCCAGTGAGTTTTATACCTTCAGATGATGTTTCCTTGCTCATTAACATCCTTTCCTTTCAGACTGAAGAACTCCCTTTAGCATTTCTTGTAGGAGAGGTCTGGTGTCGATGAAATCCCTCAGCTTTTTGGTTGTCTGGGAAGGTCTTTATTTCTCCTGCATGCTTGAAGGATATGTTTGCCAGATATATTATTCTAGGGTAAAAGTAAAGCAGGAATGTTTTAGTTTTTATACACTACTATAAGGACTCCTAGAAAATGAAGAAACTCATGATTTTAAAAGTAAAACAATCAGTAACTCCGCTTTTTAAAAACAAAAATAATGTAGGTATGGGCACATGTATCAAGAGAATTGGGGAGTGTTATTTAGAATTAGAGTGTGGTTTATTATTTCCCATTGGCATAAAAATATTTACCTTTTTCCTCATTTTTTTCTATTTATTTTATTTAGTTTCAAGAAAAGCAGTTGGAATTTTGTAGGTAACTATGTGATGACTTGATAGAAGAGAATAGGAAGGAGAACAGAATTGTCAAGGGTTTGAGACTCACTGTATTTATAAACATTTCTAACACATCCCAAAATCACATTATGTTTAATATAGTGACCAGATACCTTTTCCATTATATACTCCTTACAATGCATTTCACATTTTGTGTTTAGTTATAGGCACAACAATTCAAGGATACCAACCAGGGCAGGTAGAAGAGTGAATGCTTCTTTTCTTTATAAAAAAAGAAACTTAAGGGTAGAGAGTGTGGTGAAATTAAATGAGCCCACAGTGGATATTCTATAAGTGAATGTAATTGAGAAAGGAAACATTTTTTTCAGGTCATGATTCTTCCATTGAGTTGTAAAAAACTGCAGAAAAACACATCAAAAAAGAGTCGCTCCATATTTCAGAGTGGACTTTATCCTAATGAGATGGATTCTCTCTCACTGATCCCCACTGCAAGTGCCAGATGCTCATCTTTCATGGATGATTTAGAAGGTGTCTCTCTAAGGAATAGAAGAAAGTAGCCTCTCAGGGTATTCACATTTTGACTGTATATCACCCTACTCGTGTGTCCCTAGCATACAAAAACTGCAGTCACCAAGATCTCAATGAAACAGCAAAGTAATCAAAGTTTATTTTGGTATTTCTCTTTCTCCACCAAATAATCCCCCTTTACAAAATTCTCTCATATTTAACATCCTCAGAATCCCCACATCTACCTGCCACTGGTTCTTCTATTCCATCTAGTCCTACTCTTTACACAAGCAATTCCAAATATAAAATTTATGTTTGTTCTTCAAACCAAAACAAATATAGCTGTACTACTTAGTGCCTTTGTGTTACAATCTGATGAAAACAATTGAACAGAAATCACAGATTTAAAACATTTAATGATCCCAGGGGATATCTAAGCATGAGTTAATCATCATCAATCTCAAAGTAGTAGGCATAGAGGAGTCAAGTCCAGGGAACTTCCAACCTTCACTCATCTCCTGGAGGCAAAGTTGAATTTATTCCCTTCCTTCATTGACTCCCCTAGAGGCAGTGATGTAAAAGCATGCACTATGAACTGTGAACTGAGGCAGCATGGTCTGGCACAAATTCTGCAAATATCTCAAATAATGAATCATAAATATATGAATGTGAAGTGTTTTTTTGTGTGTGTGTGTGTGTGTGTGTTTAGAAAAATATCAGGAAAATAATCTCCCAACATTGCCTTTAGATTTTCCATGGGGTCCATCTGAATTTGCTTAGCAATCTCTCTCAGAGCTTCCTGGTATCATTCTTCACCCTTCTACTGCCCCCACAGCCTTTGGTTCAGAGAACAGAAGCATCTGCCTGACGGAAACAGAGGTTCCCATGATAATTGAGCAGAAAGGGAACAGAAGTTAGAAAGAGAGCATGTTCAGTTTTTTGGTGTCTGCTGACTGATTTATTTTAGAACCTCTACAAGTGGTCCTGGGCTTATTTTTAAGCCATTTGTACATGGATAAAATAAAAATATTCTTTAGGTTTAACATCCTAAATGATTTCCTATATGTTAACATAAGAGATATATTAAAGACTACAAAGCTAAAGCTATTTTCTTGATTGTGATAATCATTTATTATAATAGCATATACAACAGATATTACTTAAATGCAATCTAAAAATTTACATTTTTCTGACAGAGTGATCATAAATGTGCCATGGTTAAAATAAGAAATCTTCATTCTGTATATTTTCTTACACATGGTGCTTGAAGCAAAACAGTTAAGAAAAATCTAGACAATCCAAATGTTTGACTTTTCAAATAAATTTGCCAGGATCTTTGGGTTTAAAATTTTTTTCCTCTCACTCATGCTGAGAAAGTGCACATACATTTTGAAATTTCATCTATTTGAGCAATGCTTTTTTATCCTTTAAACTGATAATAAGCATATGGGAGTGGGATTGAATTGGAGACAAGCTGTTGATTTCTATTGAACACTCAAAAAATGTAAGGTATCAAAAAATTTTTTCACTATCCAATGATGGGCTAAAATGTATCAGAAGTTTAGTAAAGTGATATGTCATTCTGATGTGGGGCCAGAGAAAGGAATAAGTCTTAAATCATTTGTCAAGCACATGATACCTGTCTTTGGGGCATTCTCATCTCCATTTCCTTGCCACTCAGGCCTCTGTTTCTTTCTCAGCCTATTTCTGCTTAAGACATCCGAAACTTACAGCCCATGAGTTTTCCTACTGAATTCTTTCCTTCTTGCAAAAGGTTGTGTGTTTTATAGCTTGCTGTTTAGTTTAACCTCCATCATTATGCTCAGATCCTATTCAAGAAAACTCTGCTTTCAACTAGCAATAAAAAAGAAATACTCAAATGTATCTGAATAAAAGACCCACATGACTCGTAAAATTTCATGTGCATTGTAAGAATCACCTTGGTTACTTGATGAAAATGAGCTTTTGAAGGCTGGTACCAGAGTTATTTCTTTTCCATGTTTAATAAACACTCCAACAGATTCTGATGCTGGTTGAGAAACATTGTTCTGGGATTTCTGTATATTACTAGAATTTTGGAAGGATTTAACTTAAGTCACAAGCAGACCAGAGATGAAATGTGATACTATGTATCACAGAGATGTTTGTGAAACTATGAGTGTCACATACATGAAAAAATAAAATGCATAATAACATAATACACAACACATAGTAGAATTATATGTGGTTTTGCTCTCTAGCTTATTCTTACTCTCTAGTATGGGGGGCCTATTAGCTGTAAAATAATTCTGTGTTACTTTTCCCGTGTGAAGTTTCCCACATCATAATTCACTTTGGAATACTTAGAGTCCATGTGTAAACAAACAAACAAACAAAACAGGGTCACAATAGAGAAAAATGGAAGAAAATAAACTGCCAAAATTATACATTTTATTGAGTAATAGAAATTCCTGCATTTAGTTCTTAAATTCAAAGAGAAATTTTACTTTATCAGAATATAGCAGCTAAAGGAATATTTTAAAGAACTATAAAAGCAGATCTCCCTTTAGCTACTCAGCACAGAAGTACAATACAAAGAATGTCTTTTTACTATTTTTATTTTTTAGTTATTATTATTTTCTTAAATTCTCCCTCACATCATCATTTTTGCTTATAATGTTCTACTTATTTAATGAGTACCTCCATAAAATTTCTTAAACTTTCCATTACTAAGTGTCCATGGCTCTAGACACTTAGAAATGCTGCATCTGTGGACCCACTATAGATGTACCAAGTCAGAATTGCATTTTAGAGTATCCCTAGTCAATTTGTATCTGAAATATGTTTTTTTCCTGGATGTTACTATACTGGAGTTTGTTTCTAATCTATAACTTTATGAAATGATTGATTCTTACTAACAATTTTCTAAAAGAAGATGTATTGTTTCTGTTCAAATTATAAATGTCCATTTAAAACTAAAAAATACAGAAAAATATAAATAAGGAAACTCAATCACTCAAAAATAGTATTAATGTGATAATTTCAGACATTTCTTCATATATGTAGATATAAAGAGAAATATGAATGTATGATGAATGGACTGATGGGTGGATAATGAAAGGCGAAGAATTTTACCGGAAGGAAATCATTCCATACAAAATATTTTAAAACGAAAGATATTATTTGAGTTGATAAAAACAAAGAAAGTTAAGTGAAATTGAAAGTATTGTTGAACTTGAAGTAAATGTTTCTTTACAAGAAGAGCTATTAGATTTTACAAGTCATCTATAATGAGAATATTGTGAGATTAAATGTTTCAACTTTAGACATCCATTCTCTGTCCAATGAAGGATGAGAAAGTAAGTATCCACACTGCCTCACACCTCTACCTCCCAGTTTTGTTTTTTTAAATAATGGCAAGATTTTTAATATTCACATTTGATTCCAAAATCATAATTTCAAAAGTTGTTTAAGTTTATTCCTATTTACGGGTATAATTGTCTTACTAATAGTACTTAGCAACAGTATCTCCCATCCTTAGTTTTTAATTTTGACCCACTTCTTAAGTTCAAATATTTAATTACATATTTTAATTTTCTCCACAAGGAAGTATAATGAGTATTGTTTAACTTCTTAGATGCTTAAGAAAATACGTTGTCTTTTTACTAGAAGGCTAAATCCCATGGGTATATAGTTCTTTTGTTACTCTTTGTTGCATAATGCCGTAGATAATTCCTGTGTTTTCAGGCACTGATTTTTTTTTTTCCGTGGAAAAATCTCAGATTACTCTAATTTACTTATGCTGTCCTTGTACCTTACCAAATATTTATTACATTCTTTTTCTATGCAGTTTAGTACCTTTACCAGAATATGTGTTAGTTTTGCAATCAATGTTTCATGATGTACATTGTGCCTTAAGTTGCTGATGATTCAAGGTTTCTTGATTTCAGTCCAATTTTCTTCAATAATGTCTTCAATGATTATTTTTGACTTTCTAATTTTACTTGTTCTCTTTTTAAGGGAAGTTTATTTATCTGTGTTTAAATTTTTTCTTTACTTCTGTTTCACCACAGTAGAATAGGTTTTGTAACAACTGGGAGATTTCATCACTCATTAGAATCTGATGCTTAGGTTTTTCCTTTTATACTACTACTGCTTTTGAGGAATTAGCACTAATCTTCTGTTTCCAAGACTAAGGCATGTTCTAAAGTGTGATGTCAGTTGCCACAAGGTATAAGCAGAGGTGACTTAGAAAGCACTCAGTGTTATGGGAAGGTGTCCATCTGTTGATAATATAAATGTCAAATTGCTGGCTGCTATCACTAGGAGGCCCATATGTTGCAAAGATAAGAAGAGTAACTAATTACACTCCATCTTTCAGAAGATATATAGTTTCCACTGTGCTAGAGACAAATGATGTAACACCAAATGTATGCATGACCAAAGACAAAAATAGACACATTTGACTTCTTTAAAATTAAAAACTTATGTGCTTCAAAGTACATCATCAAGAAATTATAAAGATAATTCACAGAATAGAAGAATTTTTTTGTTTTGTTTTGAGATGGAGTCTCTCTCTGTTGCCCAGACTGGAGTGCAGTGGTGCAATCTCGGCTCACAGCAAGCTCTGCCTCCTGGGTTAATGCCATTCTCCTGCCTCAGCCTCCTGCATAGATGGGACTACAGGCGCCGGCCATCATGCTCGGCTAATTTTTTTGTATTTTTGATAGAGACGGGGTTTCACTGTGTTAACCAGGATGGTTTCTATCTCCTGACCTCGTGATCCACCTGCCTCGGCCTCCCAAAGTGCTGGGATTACAGGCGTGAACCACTGCGCCTGGCCTAGAAAAATAATATTTAGCATGTAATGGAACAGACAAATGTTGATGAGGATTTGAAGAAGTTACAGCTCTCATGAAATTGTTTGGTGCAAATATAAACTGATGAAGCTGCTTTGGAAAATGATCTGGTAATTCTCAAAGGTTAAACATAGATTTACCATATGACGCAGAATACTACTGGGTATACATACTCAAGAGAAATAGAAATATGTGTTCACAGAAGGCTTGTATGTTAATATTTACAGCAGTGTTACTCATAAGAGCCCAAATGTAGAAATGTGGTATATCCATACAAAGAAATATTATTCAGTAATGAAAAGAAATCAAGTATGATACAAGGTACAATATGGATGAAGTTTGAAAACATTAGGCTCAATGAGAAGAGTCAGACATAAAAATATAATATATTGCATAATTTCATTTACATGAGATATTTATAATAGGCAAATCTATGAAAACACAAATTATATAAATAGTTGTTGGAGCTGGGGGGTGGGTAGGACGGAGAGTTCACTGGGGAAATGGGTGCCCTATTTCTTTTGAGGTGCTGAAAATATCCTAAAATTTGCTTTGGTTATGATTGCATGACTCTGTTAATGTACTGAAACCTACTGAATTATACACATTCCATATGTAAATTGTATGCTATGTAAATTATATGGCTATACAGATATTAAAAGGAAAAGGCCAAGTGGAGCACAGTTTGGGGCCTTGCTTTCAGGTTCCTCCTTGGACTTGCTTAGCAATCTCTCCAGCCTGATCCTGTTTCCTCAAGGTCATGTCTTCTGTTCAGTCTCCCCTAAACTATTGGTATGTCCTTGTGAATGCACTTTCTCTTCCCCTCTACTCTGGTGATCTACTTCATGGTGGTGATGAAGAAAGGAGCTAAGCAAACAAAGGTGGTCTTATTCTCTCCTTATTCTCTTTTTAATTTTGTAATTATGTTATAACTATATCCTGCTTACTTCTTATGGAAATATAAATCTGAACGTGGACAATTTAAAAATGTTGGTGGGATTAGACCTGTGGGGAAACTCTCGTAATTTATAGCAATTATGAGAGGTTCCACTAGAAACTTTTAGCATGTATGAAGAAAATATAAATATATTTGAATCAAATTGTCTATTATCCAAATGTTAGGTTTTTGAAAGGTCCACTGGGCTAAGATTTTAAAAAATATTTTGGTAAGAATGAGAATTAATGTTTTTTCCCCTTTTTTTCTGTCCAGAAAATCATTTCATAAGCATTAGTTTTAAATCCAAACTTTTTATTTTTGTGAAAGCAGTCATTATTTCAAAGTTTTTTCTCAACTGCCAACATCCTGACTAAAATCACGTTGCTTAGTCTCACAGGAGACATCATTTGTACTATAAAACAAATGTGATCATGTATAACAAGACATGAAAGTGCAAGCTCGTCAGTGTGCCTTTGTGCTGTTCAGGGCTTTCTTTTTCCAGTGAACTTTATGTCTGAAAACAAATTAGGATGAAAAGCCTGCTCAGTGAGAATATGGAATCATACCAAAGAAAGTGCCCAAACCATCCAAGCATTTCTAACATCCAGCAACTCAATTTCAAATCAGTTTGTTTGCAGTTTCTAAGTCTAAATTTTCCCATGTTGCCCTTTCATCTTTCTAAATGCAATCCTGTTTAGAAGTAACAACACTTCCTGTTTTCAGAAGAGCAATATTAGAAGTTGAAGTATATATTATTATTTTAAAAATATTTATTTGTGAATAGGTAGTACAGTCATGTGGTTTAAAATTTTAAGACTAGTGTAAACAAGAATAAACAATCATTTGTATCTCTGGCTTCTTCCAGTTTACATTTCTAAAGACCATCAATTTAGGTGGGTTTTTTTCTCCAATATATGCCTCAAAACATATTCTATACATCTATGATTAAATATATATATATATTATTTTGTTTATACAAATGATGGTGATTGTAGTCTGTTTTGTATATTTCTTTTTTCACTTTTCAGGAAGTCATAGAGATATGTCTACAACAGTGCATCAAGTTTGCTAATGGTTTTAAAATTTGTGATGTGAACTTTTGCATGGGAATGCCATAACTTATTGCTATGGTGATCTTTCATGGATATTTAGGTTGCTTTGGAGAGTCACTTGAGTTGTTGTTGTGTATGAGTGATTCGTTCCTTTCTATCTCTGAGTGGTATTCCATGGTGTAGATGTACTATAATTTAACTATTCAACCAAGGAAGCACACCTGGGCTGTTGCCAGTTTTGAGCTATGACAAGTAAAGCTGCTATGAACATTTATGTTCAGGTTTTTCGTGTAAATATACAATTGTATTTCTGCGGCATAAATGCCTGAGTGTGATTGCTGGATTATGTGGTAGTTCCATGTTTAAGAAACACCCAAACTGTTTTTTCCAGAGTGGCTGTACCACCTACTTCCCAATCAACAATGTATAAGGGATCCAGGTTTTCTGTATCTTCTTAGCATATAGGGTTGTCATTATTTTTTATTTTGGCCAACTGATAACTGTAACGGGTTTAATTTTTAAAATATGAAATATTAAATATCCTATTCTTTAAGGACCATCCAGAAAATTATAGAAAATTATTGTAGACATCCATTTTCCTAACATGGTATGATTCTTCAAAGATGAAAATTAGAGTTACAGATTATACTTTATGACTTTTTAATTAAGTTTGGTTCTGTCTGGACTTATTTTATTTCCCAGGATTTTCTTTTCCTCTACATCTACTTTCACAGATTTGAGAGTACTAACATGGAAGTAAGTATGATTTATAGCTTCCCACTCTGACAAAATTTATGTTTCTATTGTTATATAGCAAGAGACTTCAGATTAATAATACTTCATGAGATGTACACAAGACATTTTACTGAGATTAAACTTTAGTATTCTGATTTTAGAATCCTTACAACTGCAGTATGTTAAAATGTTAATTCTCTAAGATATTGCTGAGAGACAGATGGGATAATTATCTTCATATCAAATATAATTGTTTGAAAGCTACAAATTAAATCATGAACCAAATTTCTCATGCATAAAGCTTAACTCTAGTAAATTCTGTTTAAGAATTATAAGCCAATAGCTTTCAAGACCAGCACAACTATATTTTAAATTAATATTTTGCTTATACATTTGCTAAATAGTTCATAATTTATAACTTTATATAAAATATCTCACCATATTTATTTATGTTGCTAACTTTACTGTGAACATGTACTATTCCTTAATGTTCCACCAGTGTTTTCTGTAGTTGACTTGTATCCTTCAGACTTCTGTTTCTTGGTCATTTTCTCAGTAAGAGACTTGACTTAGTTAAATCCTCCTTTTGTATATTTCCTTAACTCTTATTTCGTAACACGTAGACTGACAGTTCTTCAATGCTGATCATGCTTTAACAGAATCACTTGTTTCTTGTCTTCCTGAGGAGGAGCAGGTATCTTATTTATTGCCATTTTCCCATGGTCAAGTTTGGCACCTTACCCCTAATAGGCATTCAGTAAATCTGTATATTTTTGTTGATTGGTTGAGGAATAAAATAATGGACTTAAAAATACCTCCCAGGCTCGTCAATCCATTTATATGTTAATTATTATTTCTCCAGTGAGTAATGTGCTCCTATTGCCTAGTTCTTTGAGGGTGAGCAGGTGGATGAACTCAGAAGGGGAATTATACAAGAAAGGTGTACTGTAGAAAGTTGTCCTGTGATCTCTTTTCCTCCAGCCACTTTCAGACACACTAGACTTATAGCTCCATCCCCTTATCCAGTATCCTGTCTTTTGGAAATTTAGATCTCTATAAAAATATGTAAGTTTTTACTTCAAATTAATGCGCTCTGAAGTTTTGTGTCCATAGATGCCGTGTCACCAGGTTGCCCCACATCCTTGTCCTGAAAAGACTTGATAGAATTTTCTGACTATGTTTATGGAAGGTAATGCATATTTGGGTCAGTTTGTAAAAAGTAATTAACAAATTCTAATTAGACAAAAAGCTCATTTTGGAAACTATATTTTCTTACTAGACTTTAAGCAGATTTTAGTTTAGTGTAAATGAGTTGGTTATTTAAACCTTTCACATCATGATTTTTTAAATGATAAATATTTTTACATAATTCTTGCTTTTGTAAATTATGTTTTATATACAACTGTTAACTAAATCTCTTAAATAATGATTTTTAAAATTATAAATGCTCTTGTATATTTCATTTTGTAAATGATGTTGTATATTTAATTTTTTAGGTGCTAGACACCTTGTGTTTTATCTGGAAAAGGGAATAATTGTTCTTAAAATGTTTGACTACCTCATATCATAAAACATATTTATTTAATTATTGAATAGGTGGCATATTTAAATATATTAATAATAAATAACTCTATAATGGTGCATTGGACATTATCTCTCCCAACTTTGTACTCTAATCAATTTTCATTTTTACAGCATATTTCATGTCCTAGTGGTTGAGTATAGAATGTATTATCAGATAATTAATAATAAATCCTGTGTAATCAAAAACTGAGTCTTTTAAAAGTGACACTCAAGTGTAACACATTAGTAGAATATAAAATATCTTGCTTGTTAGAGAAAAGATTAGCAAAGTTTTTCTGTGTAAACATCAGATAGTAAATATTTTAGGCTATGGGGTCATAAGATCTCTTATTAAATATACTCATTTATGCTGTTGTAACTTAAAAGCATTCTCTGATAATATGCAATGAGTATGTTTGTGCTCCCATAAGACTTTGCATATGGACAATGACATTTGATTTACGAGTAACTTTAACATGCCATAAAATACTACTCTTCCTTAGATTTGTTTTGGGTCATTTAAAAATAGAAAAAAAAATCTTAATTTATAGGATGTAAAAAAGAGGCAATGGGCAGAATTAGGTCCCTGGATTTCCTGACCTCAGTCCGTAGCAAGTTATATCGTTGGGTTATATAATGTAATTCATTTTATTTCTATTTTTTTCAAATGTATTCAACATACTGATTTAAAACATATTTACTGATTTCTTTGGTTTTGTATATTCTATTTATTAATTAGGAATTAAGAGATACAATGATTTTGGAGTGATAATTAGATAATAAACGCTTTCTTTTCTTTTTTTTTTTTTTCTCAGTATAGTCACCTAAATAGATTTTTTTTTTTTTTTTTTTTTTTTTGAGATGGAGTCTCACTCTGTCACCCAGGCTGGAGTGCAGTGGCATGATCTCGGCTCACTGCAAGTTCCGCCTCCCAGGTTAACACCTTTCTCCTGCCTCAGCCTCCCGAGTAGCTGGGACTACAGGCACCCACCACCACACCTGGCTAATTTTTTGTATTTTTAGTAGAGACAGGGTTTCACCGTGTTAGCCAGGGTGGTCTCGATCTCCTGACCTTGTGATCCGCCGGCCTCAGCCTCCCAAAGTGCTGGGATTACAGGCGTGAGCCATTGCACCCGGCCTAAATAGATATCTAATTTCTATTTCATAGCTGAAATAATGAGAAAGAGAGGGGATTAGACATATTTTCAAGGTTACATACTTGCTGAGAGTTGGGCTATAATCTTTATACATGGGTTTGTATGATTCTGTGTTTGCAGAGCTGAACAACTATTATTCAGCCACATTATGCTGCTTTCACTTTAGCACAGTATTGCGCTCATGTTTACGTGTTTAAAATTTTGTTGTTTCTTGTATGGTTGGTATTCAATGCGGCTATAGTCTCAAAGACACAAACAGGAAAATTTAATTCATATTTATTTTGCATTGCATAATTTTCAGCTGAGTGATTTTGCTCCATCTAGCTTCCTTTTGAGGAGAATTGGATTGGAACATTGCCAAATGAAGTTTGATATACAGATTAGTTTCTTTTTTCCCCAAACATTGTCCCCGATTTGAAATTATATTTACAATTTAAGTTTTAACTGTGCGATTTTAGTCAATTTCCTTTGGAATTCTTGGATTTTCAGAACATTTGATGATGCATCAGTATTAAGAGATTGTTTTTGACAGTGGTTAGAGAAAGAAGGAAATGTTCATATATGGAG
The DNA here is from genome assembly GCF_000951045.1 of Mandrillus leucophaeus. Lineage (NCBI taxonomy): Eukaryota > Metazoa > Chordata > Mammalia > Primates > Cercopithecidae > Mandrillus > Mandrillus leucophaeus. The sequence continues at coordinate 185,898 of NW_012101556.1, read as the reverse complement.
ATTATAAAATATGTAAAAGTGCATATTCTTTTTTCTGGACTTAAAAACTACTAAGAGTGATCCTTTTACTCAACAACAGCGTAGAACTATATTCATAATGTAGGTAGTATAAAAAATTGAGCTACCCTTAAAAATGGAATTCAACTAAGGCAACACATTTTAATTCACTTTATAATTCTTCAAATTTGATCATGCCTTTGTTGGATATACACTAATTTATTTCAATAAATTATTTCAGAGTGTATAAGACATTTATTCAATGTTTTGAACAGAGTTGTTAAAGTAATAACAACTAACAGCATGCCACTGTACCTAATATAATCACTCATTTTATATATAATATATATAATTTTATATATATAATATACTTTTACTTAAATGTATTATATTTAATTATTGTTTTGTGGCTAGTAACTAAAAGATTTGCTGAATTACTTTTAGATGTCAGAGAAAATTATTTCATATCTGTTTCCAAAATTCAAAGCAAAATCTAATATTGAGATCGTGCCATTGCATTTTATGAGATTGATAAGAGTTGCAATTATTACTTAATGACTGTCAAGATAAGTGAGGGAAATGCCACTTTTTTAGACAAGTAGTTTAATTGAAATAAAAGCTAAGTACTGTGTACCATTACATTGAAAACAGCTGGCAAAATGTGGGATGATGTTGTCCTAACTTGGAAACATTATCATTGTTAAAAACATTATTTGGGCTTATTTTTAAAATTGTGCATACAGTGTAATATATTCATATTTGGAAATTTATAGAAATGTTGGGAATCTATACTCAAACATCATAAACTGATTGAAATACACCCATAATTTCACTTAATGTATACATAATAATGGTTTAAGAAAACCCATGAGGGCACTGTATTCCCAGCAGCCCATGCAATGCAAACACACATGAAGTACTCAAATATTTATTGAATGAGTTAATGTATGGCATCCACCTGCATGCTTTGTTTTCCCAAAGAAATATATTTTCTTATATTCTTATGTAAATTATCAGTAAAATAGTACTCATTTATTTTTAAAACAGAAAGAACTTAGTTTATCATGGATAATTTCATTAAAATGTATTCATTGCTTTTATTTTTGTGTTCATTTCTGATTTCTGTCTTCAAGAAGGTATTTAATAACACTTGATTAAACTGCATGAAATGCCCTTGTTTAGACAAAATATAAAACCATAACATAACACAAAGTGGAGGGTAACATTATATTTAAAAAATTCAAAAAAGGATACATTTCATGGAAGTGAATATTTCATTTCTTAAGCTCTAATCTTCTTAGTACATTTCAAAGTTAATTTTCAATTGAGTGGTGCTAGAATAATAAGCAGAAGTTAGAACATTTTAAGAATAATTAGTGTGAGAGAGTCAGATCATCCTTGGAAAATTGAGTTATAATTTAGTAACACAGAATTTTGGTATGACCTGTGTAAGGGAGATGGCTATGCTTTAGTCAGGAGTAGGCTGAAGTGGCTTTCTGGTGCAGCTTGACTCAGCAGTTTTGGAGCGCAGGCACACAACTCCACACATTATGTAACCATGCTACATGAGGCACATTACATAACCATGCCATGTTAGGCACATTAGATGATCACCCACCTGAGCTCATCCTTGGTTTGTAGTCACTACAGTCTGTAAAAAGTATAATTACACTGCTAATGCTGTACACACAGCTTGTGGCTTGCACCCATGACTCGCGTCCAGGTCAGCTTGCACACACAGAGAGTAAAAGCCATGTCAAACTGTCTATGATTCTTTGAGTGTTTTTCCAGCTACCCATCACTTCACTGACTCCCCTCAGACCTCAGTTAGAACCTAACAATTAATTTCATGAACAGGATCCCCAGCTGGGTGAGCCTTCGGTCCATGCTGATTCCAGGTTTACCATGTAGCCACAACATGAGTTGTGGTTCCTGGTGGCAGCTATACTGCTTGGATGGCCTTTGATGGGAACCTGGGCGGCAGTAGATGGGTCCTCCGTTTGCATGGAGAAGGCACTGAAGCAGCTGGAAGCACAGAACACCGAGATGGAATGAGTCTTTGCCGGCAGAGTTGGATGGGCATTTTTAACTGCACTATGAGAAGTACACACTCAGAACCTGAGAGATTCAGCAGAATTAAGGGTCTTTCAGGCACAGGTGAGGCACCTCGGGGCCTGGCTACACAGCTCAGGAAAAGAGTTAGAAGCTGCCATGAGTTAGAAGGCACAGGCAGGGCACCTGGAAGCCCAGCTACAGAACTTGGAAAAGGAATTACAGGCTGCTGTGAATGCAGACCTGGGTTCACACCATAAAGAAGAAGGTGCTTCAATTGCAGGCTCCCTCACCCCCACAAGAGATAAGAATGTCCCAAGAAGTGACACACTCACAGATATGGATATATTTGATTTCGGTTGGAGTGAACTGAGAGAAAATTGATAAGCAGCCCAGTGAAGTACTCCTAACTTTGTGGAGACAGTTGTCTTCAGAGCAGCAATTCTAGAAAATGCCCAAGTGGGAGAGGGTCATTGCTGCATGACCCAGTCCTGCCTGGCCATTTCAGTTCAAAGACTATGTGCTGCAACCAGGCAGGGGTGTAAAGCCTTTTAAACTGTTTGATGAAGGAACTGGCCAAAGTTCCCGGCGTGGGGAGACACCAGACTACCAGAGGTCACATGTGAGGTTTACAATCCACTGCTCCCCCACCAACATACCATGAGTGCTGGTGCTGGTAGACAATAGTGCAGATACATTCTGGGGATGGATATTTTACATGGTTTGGTAGCTGTGCCATTTATCATAGACTCGATACACTGCTTAACAGAATTGGGACAGTAGCGCTATGTAGTGGACATGACTAATGCATTCTTTTCCAGAGAGCCAGGAACAGTTTGCCTTCATGGGAGAGTGACAGTGGACTTTCACAGTGTTGCCACAAGGCTATATGGATAGCCTCACCATATGTTATGGTCTTGTTAATGATACTGTGTTGGCCACTGATTCTCTTGCAGATTTTGAAGTGGCAATGCTCCCCTTGCCTAGAATTAAGATGATGAGGCTGAGACAGGCTTTCTAGCAGCCAAGTGGGCTATTCAGCAGGCACAACTCCCATGGATAATTAACCAGGGGCACCCATTTGAGCTGGATGTGCACATAGCCACAGGTAGTTTTGGCTGAGGCCTACAGCAGTGCATGGAGCTCTTGAGAATACCAGTAGGCTATTGGTCCCAACTATGGAAAGAAGCTGAGCTCTAGAATTCATTGATAGAGAAGGAGTTAGTAACTGCATATGCTGCCCTTCAGGCTCATGAGAGTGTGGCAGGATGGGCTACAGTCATCATGCAATGAATTACTCAATAGCGGGATCGGTGCATTCATGGATAACAATCCCCGGACTGGGAAAGCAGCTAGTAACTGCATATGCTGCCCTTCAGGTTAGTGACAGTGTGACAGGATAGGCTGCAGTTGTCGTGTGGATGACTTACCCAATGGCGAGATGGGTGCGTTCATGGGTAACAACCCCCCAGACTGGAATGGCATAGACATCCACTTTAGCAAAGTGGGGCACCAACTTTGAGCAGTAGAGTATGCTGAGTATAAGCCCCTTAGCAGCAGAGTTGCAAGAGATCTTGGGACCTGTAGTCTTAATGCAAGATAAGGCCATGGTGCCTGAGGCACCCCTAGACATGGGTCTAGCCAAGGTGCTCCTGCTGCCTTGACTGCTGTTGAAGTCCCACCTAGTACTAACACCATATTGTTTGAAACTGGGTGTGGACAGTGTGATCAATGGGCTGAACTCAGAGCAATATGAATGGTGATCACCAAGGAAGGGACATCTATGATAATCTTCACTGATAGGTGGGCAGTTTATCAAGGCTTAACCTTGTGGTTAACTACCTATAAGTTACAAAAGTGACTAGTTGGTCACCAGTCCATGTGGGGCCAGGTCATATGGCAAGACCTATGGTAGGAAAGATGACCTTCTCCACCAGGTATGGGGCTGAACAGTAACCTGTTGTTGTCTGCCCTAATGCCCATAACGATAGGGAAATAGAAATCTGGCTTAATGTATAAAGCAACATTGGGGTAATATCACGTGGGGTGGTTGGCGCCATAACCTGGAGTTTTTGCTCCCTGTATTATTGCTGTGGCCTTTGAATCCAGGGTTCCGCCCTGTGGGCATGTGTCCCTGCCTGGAGGATGCCCTCAGCTTAGGGGGTGGAGCACAAGGGAGATGGTTGCACTTTAGTCAGGAGTAGGCCAAAGCAGCTTTCTGGCACAGTGTGATTCAGCGGGTTTGGAGTGCAGGCACACAGCTCTGCATAATATGTATCCAACACCATGTGAGGCACATTAGATGATCACCCATGTGTGCTCATGCTTGGCTCGGGGCCACTATTGTCTGTAAAAGATATAATTACCATGCTAACGCTGTACATACGGCTTGTGGCTTGCACCCACAGCTCGTGTACAGGCCGCCTGATGCCCAGAGAGTGAGTAAAAGCTGTGTTGAAACTGTCTGCGATTTCTCAAGTGTTTTTCCAGCTACCCGTCACCCCACCAACTCTCCTCAGACCTCAGCACCTAACAAACTGACATTTCATATAGTCATTGGCATCAGATTAGTATTCTCCATGAGCATAAGTACCTATAGTAAAAGGGTGTATTATGTATAACATCCTTATACTATAAAGTAGTAATGCTGGTAAAACCAAGGTTATAAAAATGTGCAAAGAAAATAAGCATGATTCTAAAAAATGTTTTAGAGAAACTTTTTAAACAGCCTAAACTGGAATACATTTTACTGTGTTTTCTCAAATATTTGTTAGAGTGATTTTCAATTGTCATTATTAATTGGAATTATCATTAGCAGATCCAGGCATCCTGGCTCTCCAATTTCCAATGTGTTACTGATGCTATCTTTAAATTAATATTGTTTATGACAAACACTTTTACAATATGTAACAGAAGAACAACTGAAATTTAATTATTTGACATTTTAAGGATAAAGCCAAATCAAAGACAAAATGAGATGGTGTTGACCACATGGTGAATACATCATAATGACCTTACTTGATGAGGCCCATGGTACAGTCTTAAAATCCTCCTAGAATGTTGGGCCTCTGTTTTTGTGAAAACATCCAGAGTTGTGTAATTTTAGAGCAACTGACCCATACTTAACAAACTAAAGTATGACTGAGAAACAAACCTTAATGTTAGGATAGTGACTTTGTTCACATTAAATAATATGCATGGAAAGGAAAATTGTAATCAAAATTATACCTTGATAACATGGAGCCAAGTAAGTAAAGAAAAGGGAAGTGAGTGATTTTGAAGGATAGTTAGTAAGCAGTCCATGCTGTGGCTAGTCTCTACTAGGAAAATTATATTAGAATTCTCCTCTAGAATTGAGGATGCTGAGAATTCTTTCGCTTTGGTTTCCTTTCATTGAGATGATTCAGCAGAAAGATATCAGTGAAGTTGGGTCATTTCCGCAAAGTTCCACAAAGTGACCTGCTTTTTCTTGAGTGGATTTTATGATCTATCTAATATATATCAAAAATATATAAATTCAGTTTTCACAGTTTTTGAATTTATTTTCTTTTATTTCTTGGTTTTACCTTTTAATCAAATTTTTAAGAAACAGGCTTCCTTTTTTTGTTCTTTTATGATTTTAAAGGCTAAAGATGAATGCCTTCTTTTAATATGTTTGTTCCAGTTAACGCTAAATTAGTTCACAACAGTTTTCTTGGTCTTCCTATTTCCTTCTTATTCTTCATCTGAGAATAATTTCAAGACATAAGCATTTCTGTTGCAGCTCAAATAATTAGTCTCCCAAACTCTAGCAAATACTATGTTAATAATAATTTTGTGATTTGTATATATTTATTGCCTGGAGTAAGGTTTCAAAATGAGCAAGTTTAAGGTAATGCACCCGGTCCATTGTGTAGTTTCAATGCAGAAACAATTTTCCACAGAGTCTAGTAGGAAATCAGTTTACTCCATGGAAAAATACACCTATTTAAGATTTTCTCTCAAAGCATAAATATACTGAAAATAGTTATTTTTCAAATGCAGTCAACATTGAAATATGGGTAATCATCAGCTATGGGAACAGTCTTTGAATATGTGGTTTCCAAGGTAGTGCATTAATATATCTTAGGTAAAAAAGATTTTTCCTTTTTTTTTTCCCCCACCAATCTATTACCTTCCAAGTTTTTGTGAAATGAATGCAAGAATACTGGATCCTGATGACAGGTATCATGCATTATCTTCAACTTGTGAATAAAAGCCAATTTTAAATTAACCAAATTACCTTTGGAGCTGACCATCTACAAGAAGAGAAGGCCTTCAGCCCAGACTTTATGGTACTAGTGGAGAGGCCATAGTTACCTATCACCCACTCAACATACCCATTCTTTAGTGTCATGGATTTTTCCATTCAGAGCACTTATTCTAATGTGTAAGTAAACATTTATTGTTTTTTATTTATTTTCTGTTGCTTCTGGCTATGGTAAGAGCTCTATGAAACCAAAACCTATTTTCTGTTCCTAGCTTTATATATGATGCCAACCACAATAGAAGACATACGAATTATTGAGTGAATAAATAAATACTTCTGCACCCAAGTTGAGGATTATTTTTCCACATGGATTATTCAAAGAATTCCTTGATTTCTAACCTAGGAGAAAGCTAGTCAAATTTTCTCCAATCTAACATGGGAGAAAGCTAGTTCATATCTCTTGGGAGACTAAGGACTCCAGAAGATTGAAGAACTTGAAAAGTTTCCAAACGCATTTTGGTCTGTAAGAGTGCTGCCAATTAATGCCAGTACAACTAGTTCATATTTATAGTTGCTTCTCTGGAATCATCAGATTTCTCTTTTTAAATGATCCTCATCATTATGAGACATATAGACCTCTCCATAGAGAAATAAGAACAAGGATCTCCTTTTGTGATTGTAATTACCCCTTTTGTAAGGAATAATTTTCTTCTCATATATACAGTCCTAAGAAGGCCAGTAATTATTGCATATTGGAAGAGAGTTTCATTCACTACATCAATAGCTTTCTCTTAGTCATTCTGTCAGAATCACTAAGAAAGCCTGTGCTTCAGAAGATATTAGTAGGTGCAAGTAATACCTATTTGAATTATGATATTCTTTTTTTTTTTTTTTTTTGAGACGGAGTCTTGCTCTGTCGCCCAGGCTGGAGTGCAGTGGCGGGATCTCGGCTCACTGCAAGTTCTGCTTCCCGGGTTCATGCCATTCTCCTGCCTCAGCCTCCTGAGTAGCTGGGACTACAGGCGCCCACCACTGCGCCCGGCTAATTTTTTGTATTTTTAGTAGAGACGGGGTTTCACCGCGTCAACCAGGATGGTCTCGATCTCCTGACCTTGTGATCCGCCTGCCTTGGCCTCCCAAAGTGCTGGGATTACAGGAATTATGATATTCTTAATAACCACCTTGATCACTCACGTAAAAATGCAAATTTTATTTCATACATGATTTATATTATCCTTGGTTACCCACAAAAAGATTAAAATTAGATTTAACCAGATAGAGATCTCTGCATGTGCTGATTATTTGAGAATTTTCTTTGCTTTTGAATTGCTGCTGCTTTTCTTAGAAGGGGTAAATTTTGAATGCCCCAAATTTGCATGAGTGGAAATTATGTTCCCAAGATGATATGGAGAAGTTAGCAGCCTGAGCTCCTTTGTTTCATTGCAGTGTCTTACATTATAGGTTGTATAGTTTATGCCTTGGTTTATAAGAAGAGACTATGAGCTTGATTATTAATCAAAGTATATTAATAAAGTAGAACATTATCAATTAGGTATCCTTTCACATGTGGAAAAGTCACTTGTTTTGACTCAGCAACAGAGAATCACTAAATACGCTAGAGTTTGTTCCTGGTGATACATTATTGGAGATTGCAGTAAAGTCACAATTTTTCTACTCTCTTTTATTTTCATTTTATTTTATTTAATAAATATAATACACATAGAATTAAACTAGGTGTGAAAATTCAAGGCTAGAGTAAGAAACACATAATCTCAAGGATTATATGTAACTTCTCTTTTTTATATCGGTTCTTTTTACCTTTCCTGTTAATAAGACTCATGTTCCAAGTGGGAACTTGGAAATGTTAGAGTTCCAGGATATTAAGGTTAAAAATGAACTTAGCTGTTGAATCCTTCTATTGATGTTACTTCTGGAAACTCAAAATCAGGTCCAAATAAATTACATGGAAATGGTAAATATCACCTACTTTTCCCTGTTTCTTGCTTGGCTAGTGCTGGTGTTTATGAACTATTCAGAATCAGAATGAATTGTTCCTGGCAGTATGTACTGTTATGCCAAACTGATGTTTTGAAAAGATGTCTCATGGACTTAAGTTTTAAATCAGAATATTATTTCTGTTGATCTTCATTTTTTTCATTGTGAAATAAATATGAACACGTGATAAGGCATCTCTTTCCTAAGATGGAAAAAGACTGATAAAATAAAGACTTTGTTGCTAAAAAAACCCCAACATTTTATTATAGAGTTGAGCAAAGGAAACTAAACTACAAATTAGTGTGTTTTGGTAGCTATAGATAATGGGCGTAAGAGAATCGACTCACAGATAAACCTATTTAGAATACTGAGATCTCCGAATTGCCACTTTCTGTAACTTCCACATGTTAGGAAATGCTGCTTCAGTCATCAGTTCTTCACTTCTACCAGCAGACATTTTAGAGTGTAATTACATTAAATTGCTGAAATAAAGACATCTCTAATTACTTCACGGAGAGACTCTAGTACAGACTGACTAGAGACTCTCCTGAAATAATCACTGAGCTCTTATTTCAGCAAACTTACCACAAATCTACATTTCTCAGCGATAATATTGTGTATCCTTACTGAAAGTCTGTTTCGGTGTGATTTTTTTTTATTATTATTTGTGTTTGTCTGATAATAATGGTTATCATAAGAATACCATAAAGATATGAGGCAAAATGGGGAGAAGCTTTGACCTGTGAGTTCTATATTAAGTATTTCATATACATTCTTGTTTTATTCTCATTAATATTAGAAAGTAAGAATCATTACCGCCATATTACTTCAAGGAAACGGAGTCGCAGAACAGTTAAGGTGGTGCCTTCCAAGTCCTGTAGCAAGTCAGCCCATAGCTGGATTTAAATCCAAGTCAGTCTGACTACAAAGTTTGTCTTCTTTTATTCCATGTCATTTTTCTTGATGTTACAATACTCAGGTGGTAACTTGTCCATTTGGAAGTCTGTGAGGGGATTCTGCTATGAGAATGGCAAGAATATATTTTCACTGATGAGGTCAGTAGACATGGATGGGTCTAGCTCAGCTGAGTTGAAGAAAATGTCTCCAAAACTGTAGATGGCAAAGCCTGCACTTGAAGAAATGGGACAAGTAACTCCCTACAGACTTTTCAGCAGAATAAAAGTTATGAGAATATTAGAGGACATGGTTCTTCATCTCTGGGCAGTGATAAGTTCAAGAATTTATGTTGTGTAAAATTGCTATTTACAGTAAAGCTTTGGCTTCTGATTCATCCTTTTAAGTTTGTGTCTGAAACTAACAAGTAATTCTGGGAAATTGTCAGGGGCCGAAGTAATAATTAAATAGTAGTTAGGAAAAGGACATGATGTGATTTCCACTATGGCCTATTGTTAAATGATCTAATGTCATCAGAGAGTAGCTTTTTGAGTCTTCTAATATAACATTCAAAAAGCGGTTTTGAAGGGATAAACATTTTAGGAAGTAAAATCATAGTTAAATCTTGTGATAGAGATGTTATTAAGTATAAATAATGTTTCTTATTTTGTTAGCACTATATTTATATTACATAAACAGTATGTGATCACTATAGGAAAGTGGAAAATACTGATTAGTGACAATTACTAGAAACTTAAAAAAACACACACACAACATAATTTCAGCAATGCTAATAAGTTGGTGTATAATATTTACCAGTTTTTCTATATTTACATGTATATACTTTACCTAAACAGGATGAAATCAAATGGTATTGATGACCTATTTTTTATTTGTTTCCATATCGGTTTTCCACTTAATAATACTTTATGAATAGCTGTCTATCATTAGTTGTGATTACAATACTATTTCATACTGTTGATATACCAAAAATATTTAACTAGTTGTCTTTTACTGAACAGTTACTTAAAATATTTAACTAATTGCTTGTTATTGCTTTAATTTTTCAATCAAAACAAGGCTGTCATGATTAAGACTTCAAAAAATATTTATATTCTACTTTGCAAAATTGTCATCATCTAAATTTTAAATCTACTCCTAACATTTTGTTGCCTTTTAATGGGATTTGTATATTTTCTATATTGCTACATTTTAATGGATTTATACATATATATATTTTCTTTGTGTATTCTGCCATTCCTGTTATGGCCACAATAAACTTCATATTTATTGTGTTTCTAAATGTATCAGTCATTTTGTAGGATGTGTGCCAAAAAATAGTGTCTTCTTAAAATTTGACATTTCATACTCCTTGCTAGTATGAAATATGATTGCTGCATATTCTTCTGAGTCATCAGTCCTGTGTGTTTGGTAGACATGATCTCCATCTCATGGGAGATGGATGTTAAAATTAACATCTGATTTTGTTTACCAGAGAAAAGATCAAAGGTTATATTTTCTGAAACAAGTGGTATGTTCTGTATTTTGAGCACCGAACATCTTGAGACCAAATAAATGTAAAAGATTTTTAGAAAGAAGCCGAGAGGAATATTATGACAATTTATTTGCTATTAATGAATGCACAGTGTTCTGTAAAATAATCATGTTAACCAGTACACTGGTCTTCCTGCATCATCAACATTTCCTTAATAGTCTGCCAAGCAATGCTGAATCAAAGTTACCATTAAAGAAATTAGAATCAGCTGCTGAAGCTGAAATGTTTACATCCTATAAAATCCTTAAAAAATAATGATAAAAACACAAGCCTCCATTTCTTTGATCATGCTACTGGATGAAAGGAGTTAGTGGCTGTAAATAAATTTCTTTCTCTTGAACAAGTATCTGAGCAGAAGATCATAATGTCTCCACAGCTAGTTCCTTGCGGATCCACATTTGTGCCTTTTCCACGACTTCAGCCATCAATATCTGATTCAAGAAAAAGGTACTGTAGGGTAAGCTGTAACATCAAGGGGTTGAAATGATGAAAACAATGTTTGGATGTTTTTTGCTGACATGGATAAGGCTATAATTATTTGTTCTTTACTTATTTATTCATCTAAAATAGAGTGTTTTTCATAATCTGTAATTTCAATGAACTTACATTACGTGGTTTAAATATATTTCTTTTAATGATCAACAAGAGATACACGTTTCAGAAAACTCTCTTAAATATCAGTAATATTCAGTTTCGCGATTTATTTTTAAGTTACTTTGCAAAGTTGAGTACACACGTTATACACTGACTTTAAGCCATTACATTGCTCTCATTTGACCTAAAATCTTTTCTCTACCATTGCTATTTAAATTGAAGATATTTTGACTATGTTTCAATCAGCATTTTTTCCAAAAAGTTGTTCAATCACATTATTTAAGATTCATATTCAGGAGCTAAATATGTATAGCATAATCATAAGCATGAAAAGTATGGGGCAATCTAATGCACAATCGTATCATGTCTGACTTTGTCTGCCCTTGAATGATTAGAATAGCTTTCTCTCAAAATGCCTACTTCTGTTCCTTTTATCAGTACATTTTAGGCCAGGCTGCCAGCATTGCAGATGGGGTTGTTACAAATATATTGATGTCACCAATCAAGGGAATAATTCTACCTAATGAGCGAGGGAAGTGTTAACCAATTTTTATTACTGACAGTCATAAGCCATTAAGAAGGAAATCTCTACTCCATTAATGATTGTGTTTTTTTACGATCAACACTTAAAACTAAAATGCTTCTTTTTAAAATGGACCATTGCTAAAGTAAGTGGGTACGAACCCATGAGTAAAGATTTATTGCATTTCTTAGTAGCCCTTTAGTCACTAGCACCTTCTTTGGCTTAGATATCATCGGAAAATAAGAATTTAGTGCATGCCATTTCTACTTGATTCTAGCTTGAACAATTCTAAGAGAAGCGAGGAAAGGAATCATGTAATTTATTTTTTTCAATGGAAATGGCAGCATGGAATTTTCTGTTTTTCAGAGGAAAACATAGAATAATAAAACTAGTGTATCAAAAGACCATTTCTCCATCTGTGTAAATACTTGGGACTACCCAGGATTGTAATATTGAGAGTAAAGTATTTGTTCACAATAATTCTACATCTAACTTTCTAGCGAATGCTCATATAAAATCAAAAGGATTCATCTTTCTGTGGATTGCCAATGATCACAGCATGAGTGAACTAAACGAATTAGAAAATGGAAAATGAAACAGGATGTTTTGACAGAAAAAACATAACGTTTTAATTCGTGATCTGGAAGCATGTGTAATAAACATGGGACATGGTTCTAGAGCACTAATTGTGGAAATTGTTAGATTGGTGACATAGCTGACATTCCATTACTGACCATTATTCTGTTTATCAAAAATGCTTATTAGAGATAGTTAACTGAAAACAATTTGAGGCTAGAAAGTTGACAATTTAGGATTAAGGAAAAGTGGCAGAAGGAATTTGGTACATTAGCAAGAGTCATGATATAAGACCAGACCTATGTTCAATTCTTGCTCTGTCACTATGTGTGAAAGGGGTGTACCTCTGTTCATAGGAATTATGTTCCTTCTTGTGCACCAGCAAGTTTGCTTCACATTAAATTATTTAAACAAATTGGAACTTTTCAAATGGTAACTCAATATTTTCATTTAAATGAAAGTTTCTGAGTAATTAAGCATATATCCTTCATATGCTAGAAATATAGGCTAATTTCAAAGAGCACATGCTGATTCACAGGCAGAATAATGGTTTCCTATTATTATTGTTCCCCATGAAGGAAATTCAAGCAGCTTTTAAAGTACTTGAAACTGTAAAGATAATGGCCTCATTTTCAGAAAATTTGTTAGATTATTAATATCATTCATTTTAGGTTACCCTGTTTTGCTAATAAAGTGTCATTACTCACATGTGAATATTTCTGAACATATTTCAGGTAATTTAACCTAACTTCATGTTAGTATAATGCATTTTTATGTCTGTGCTTCAACCTTTGTGTTACTAATACCTTATATTGGACAAACAGAAGACAAATTACTGAAGCTTATTAACAGCTCTCATAAGTTCTATGAAGTCCATCTTTTTACATTAAAATGAATAAAAGAGATAACTTGCCATTTCAAACACTCTTTTGCTTCTTCTACAAGAAGGTTAGAGATATCCTATAGAACAGTGGTCCCCAACCTTTTTGGCACCAGTGACTGGTTCCTTGTAAGACAGTTTGTCCACAGACTGGTGGGGCATGGTTTCGGGATGAAACTGTTCTACTTCAGATCATCAGACATTAGTTAGATTATCATAAGGAGCACACAACATAGATCCTTGCATACACAGTTCACAGTAGGGTTTGCAATCCTATAAGAAACTAATGTCGCTGCTGATCTGACAGGAGGCGGAGCTCAGGTGTTAATGCTTGTTCACCTCCTGATGTGGGCCTAACAGGCCACAGACTGGTACTAGTCCGGAACTTGGGGGTTAGGGACCACTGCTACAGAATGAACACACTGAGGAGTATGCAAAAAAGTGCTAGACACAGTGACTGACTTTGTGTTGTTAACATTTAAAGGACAGACAAGAACACATTGGATCATCCAAATAAAACTACATGGGGGCTGGGCGCGTTGGCTCTTGCCTGTAATCCTAGCACTTTAGGAGGCCAAGGCGGGTGGATCACGAGGTCAGGAGATAGAGAGCATCTTGGCCGACATGGTGAAACCCCATCTCTACTAAAAATACAAAAATTAGCTGGGCGTGGCAGCACGTGTCTGTAATCCCAGCTACTCCAGAGGCTGAGGCAGGAGAATCGCTTGAACCTGGGAGGTGGAGGTTGCAGTGAGCCGAGATCATGCCACTGCACTCCAGCCTGATGACAAAGCAAAACTCTGTCTCAAAAACAAAACAAAACAAAACAAAACAAAACAAAACTACATGGTTTACATGGTAAGGTTCTAAGACTCAGAGTAATACTGTATGTATGTAAATTGTATATGTATAATTTATGTATACAATAATGTAACATATAACATTTGAATGAACTGTGTATGTGTGCATTTATATTGTATATGATTTATATATTATAATTTATAAAATATAAGCACTGAACTTGTGTGTAAGTTTATATATATCATAGTATATATAAATTGTACATGAATAATTTTTATATAATTATATGTGTAAAGTTTCACTCATGCTGAGCATTAAGACTCTATCTTGTAGTTTTATTTGAATGACCCACTGCATTCTTGTCTGTTCCTCAAACGTTAACGCAAAGCCAGGGACTGTGTCTAGCACTTTTTTGCATACCCCTCAGTGTGTTGATTCACACACACACACACACACACACACAAGTTCTCATTATTTGTGCTACTTATGTTCTATAAAGTAGCCATCAACTCTGCATTAGTGAATACTAAACCACTACTTCTAGGTTAGTATAGGAATAGGATTCTATAAACCTTTGGTCACATTTTTGTCAACAAATATATAAACTTGTTTTATGTATATGTCTGTTTAAAGACACCTTTTAAAATATATATTTCTATCACATAATTAAATATATACAGTATTTCCTTATAATAAAACATTGGCCAGGAAAGTTTTCACATTTGCTGATTCTGGGTAACATGACTGTAAACAGTAATGTAAACTTTTTTGGCTTTCAGCCTCATAACAGTACTGCCTACTGTGCTTTTTTTGTTGTTTTTAAATCAGTTATCACCTCATGAATTCACAAATTTAGCTGCCTTCCCATCTCTTCTATAGCCTCATTATGCACAATAAATGTTAGTTTAGCACTTTCTAGAGCAGGCCCATATACAGATTGGCGGTTATCTGGATGCACATTGAACTCACAGACAGCAGCCCTATAACTCATGACTGAAGAAAGCTCGTCTAACACACATGTTTCTCTGTAAGGTACATCACAGTCTTCTTGCAGTTAGTAACAGTAGCAGAACCTCAACATTACACTTAAGAGCTATTAAACGGGGAAACAAACAAATGCATAAAAATACAAAAAAAAAAAAAAAGTGGCACTATTAAGACCATGAAAAGGACACTTACTTACAGTATGAGAGCTGAAACAAGAAGGCAGAGCGTGGCCTGGGTCAACTCCATTTGCGAATTTACTGTGCAGATAACTGATTTTTTTTTTTTTGTTTTTTTAGTTTACATAAATCTACAAATAACTGTGAAAATATTACCATTGTGGTCATTTTCTGTCTGTTCACTCACTTTTTTCGACAATCAAAAACCACTGAATAGCTACTTTTTTTTGTGGTGTTGACTATTCTTGAAAATACAGCAAATCACCAAATTTCTTCCTTTTCTATACTTCAACCATAGCAATATAAAATAGATGAGAAATTGAAGATTCTATAATAAAATATTCATCGTATTTATAAAAGTTGAAACCTAGTGATTTATTAAATTAATGTTTTTTAAGCTAGAAGACAGTTCATGGAACATGAAATCTAAATTGATTGACTTTCCTATTTGTTGCTAGAAATAGAAGTAAAATGAAAATTTGATAGCTTGGAACTACAATAGGCAGATACGTCAAATATTAAATTTAATAACTCCACTATCAATATTATTTTTGTATAATGATATCCAGGATATAGGAAAATGAAGATTTTGCTTAACACAAAATGTATCTTATTATATATGACTTTAGTGTGAACTTCACTGGTTTACATCATATTATGTAATGTGTCTTGTATTTACATTTGAAACACGGACATTGACTGATATGGCATGATTTTGATAACCTCACTTATTGTATTTAATGAAATATGGAAAATTATTATGTAATATGGCATTAGTGATAATTATTTACTTGCCATCCTCTTAAGTGCACATGTTATTTTATACCACTGGACATCCATTCTCTCATTTTTGGTAACAATTCCTGATTTCCCTCTGTAAAACCACTTTTTTCCCCCCTTATTCTCAATCCAAGGACCTTAGAACCCTTCTCCACCCCATTCTCATTCAAGCTCCCAACAAGAATGTGTGAACCTGAAATAATCAAAATGATAAGAATCCAGTTCTGAAGAATTTACTGAAGTGTGAAGTTTAAGGATGACTGTCTGGGAAACACAGACTCCAAATGAATGGGGTCAGTGTTCTGAAGTGGAGAACTAGGGTTTTACCTTTATAGGTAGAAAAAAGAAATTAGTAGGATTATAATATTTTTCATATAAAGCTGGTTTATGAATTACAACAATTTGATTAGTCACAGCTCGTTCCTTTTTGGGAAAGGTATACTTAACAGTTCATCTTGAGCAACTTGATAATCATAGAGTCTTTCGTGCTATCTGATCTGAGTCAGGTGCAAGAGAAAAAAGAAGGAAGTTAACCTATAATGAGGGTAAACAAGAGGGAAGGGAGCTTATCTCTGGTGTCATTTAATCTTTTACAACATTTTACAGGACAAAATATGTAAGGAAAAAGTTAATATATAATTAGAGACACAATCACATTTTCTTTAAGACTCAAAATAATTGAAAATTCCAACAGCTTTAATTTGAATTATTTATTTTCACAAATGTTACCAGGCTAAGTCAATTAAGGAACTTTATCCTCTGACCTCAGTTTTTAATTTAAAAGTAGATGCATGGTTCTATCAGATGCTTTGAGACCCAATAGAAGTTTTTCTTGAAATTGTGGTCTAGACTCTCTTTATGGACTCAACAAGAATAAATACAATTTCTGGAGCAGTTGCAGACATCTTGCCACCATGAAGGAAAATCTGCTTCTGAATGAAGCAAGGGAATTGTAACTGGAGATGGAGAAAAATAAAATATTCGTGAATAGATGGGCTCCTGCTTCAATCCATGTCTGTAGGTGTCACCAGTCTAAACTTTTCATTTTTGAGAGGCTTTAAATTCCTTCTTAATTTAAGCTAGTGTGTCTGGAATTGGTTCCTTCCGGCGGGTTCTTGGTCTCACTGACTTCAGGAGTGAATCCGCAGACCTTCACAGTGTGTTACAACTCTAAAAGGTGGTGTGTCTGGAGTTGTTTGTTCCTCCTGGTGGGTTCATGGTTTTGTTGCTTCAGGAGTGAAGCCACAGACCTTAGCGGTGAGTGCTACAGCTCCTACAGGTAATGCGGACCCAAAAAGGGAGCAGCAGCAAGATTTATTGTGAAGAGGAAAAGAACAAAGCTTCCACAGCCTGGAAGGGGACCTGAGTGGGTTGCGCTGCTGGCTCAGGTGGCCAGCTTTTATTCCTTTATTTGGCCCCACCCATGTCCTGCTGATTGGTTCATTTTACAGAGTGCTGATTGGTGCATTTACAATCCTTTAGCTAGACACAGAGTGCTGATTTACATATGTTTTCCAGAGTGCTGATTGATGGATTTACAATCCTTTAGCTAGACACGGAGCACTGATTGGTGCATTTTTAGAGTGCTGATTGGTGCATTTACAATCCTTTAGCTAGACACAGCATGCTGATTGGTGCTTTTACAATCCTCCAGTTAGACAGAAAAGTTCTCCAAGGGCCTCACAACCCAAGAAGTTCAGCTGGCTTCACCTCTCACTAGTACAAGTAGTTTCTTTTTCTCAATTGCAAACTGAGGAGTGTGAAGTCGTATTATACCCAACAACAACAACAACAACAAAAACTGTTCAGGCATCCAAAAATTATTTTAAGAGTTAAAGCCTAAAATCTTAAGGTTTAGTGACTTGATTTCCACAGATTTTACTGACTATTTATATTAGGACATCATTTTGGTAAATGTACATCTGTTCTTCATCAAAAACTGCTGGTACCTCTACTGGTAATACTTTTTGCATATGTATTATCTTCCATCACTTATATCTAGTTTGTGTTTGGCCTGTAGCTCATTGATGGACACCTAAACTAAATTCATTTTAATTAGTCTTTAATTTTTGTTAACATAAAGAAGTTTACAAGCAATCTAGGATACAAAAAGGACAGAATTTGTAAATATGCATGCAGAAAATGAAAGCAGGTTTGGAATGGAGTTGCCCAGCATAGTGACTCTTTCTGCATAAGCACATTGTTTAAATATAAGTTACAGAGATTATTACATTCTGTGGTGTATTGTTAGACAAAACTATAAGTATTACTGGAATTTAATTAAGTAATTATTTATTTATGAATCTATTTATGAATTCCTGACTTTCATCTTTATTATAAAATTTAGTATGCTTTTAAAAAACTTTTGTTTTAGGTTCAGGGGTACATGTTTGGTTTGTTATATAGGTCATATATATAACATATTGTATATATTATATATATATGTGTCATAGGGGTTTGTTATACAGATTATTTTGTCACCCAGGTACTAAGGCTAGTACCCAATAGCTGTTTTTTCTGATCCTCTCCCTCCTCCCGACCTCCACCTTCAAGTATGCTCTAGTGTCTATTATTTCCCTCTTTGTGTCCATGTGTTCTCATCATTTAGCTCCCACTTGTAAGTGAGAACATATGGTATTTGGTATTCTGTTTCTGTGTTGGTTTGCTAAGGATGATGCCTTCCAGCTCTATTCATGTTCCTCTAAAGGACATAATCTCATTCTTTTTTATGGCTGAGTAGTATTCTATGGTGTACACATACCACATTTTCTTTTTTCAGTCTTCCACTGATGGACATTTATGTTGATTCCATGTCTTTGCTATTGTGAATATTGCTGCAATGAGCATGTGGGTGCACGTATCTTCATGGTAGAATGATTTATATTCCTTTAGGGTATATATCCAGTAATGCGATTGTTGGGTCAAATGGTAGTTTTGTTTTTAGCTCTTTGAGGAATCATCACACTGCTTTCCACAATGATTAAACTAACTTACACTCCCACCATCAGTGTATAAGTGTTCTTGTTTCTCCACAACCTCATCAACATCTGTTATTTTTTGACTTCTTAAACATAATAGCCATTCTTACTGGTATGAGATGGTATATCATTGTGGTTTTGATTTGCTTTTCTCTAATGATCAGTGATGTTGAGCTATTTTTTATATGATTGCTTGTTGCATGTATATCTTCTTTTGAAAAGTTGATGTTTATGTAATTTGACCACTTTTTAATGGACTTGCTTGTTTTTTTTCTAATAAATTTATTAAAGTTTCCTATAGATATTAGACTTTTTTAAGATGTATAGTTTGCAAATATTTTCTCCCATTCTGTAGATTGTCTGTTTGCTGTGTTGATAGTTTATTTTGCTGAGCAGAAGCTCTTAAGTTTAATCAGATCAAATTTGTCGATTTTTGCTTTTGTTGTGATTGCTTTTGGTGTCTTTGTCATGAAATCTTTGTCTGTTCCTGTGTCCTAAATGATATTACCTAGTTTGTCTTTCAGGGCTTTTATAGTTTTGGGTTTTACATTTAACTCTTTGATCCATCTTGAGTTGATTTTTGCATATGGTGTAAGAAATGTGTCCAGTTTCAATATTCTGCATATGGCTAGCCAGTTATCCCAGCACCGTTTATTGAATAGTGAGTCCCTTCCCCATTGCATGCTTTTGTCAGCTTTGCCAAAGATCAGGTGGTTGTAGGTGTGCGCCATTATTTCTGGGTTCTCTACCATGTTTCAATGGTCTATGTGTCTGTTTTCATGCCAAGACCGTTCTTTTTTAGTTGCCGTATCCCTGTAGTATAGTTTGAATTCAGGTAGTGTGATGCCTCTAGCTTTGTTCTTTATGCTTAGGATTGCTTTGGCTATCCAGACTCTTTTTTGGTTCCATATGAATTTTAAAATAGCTTTCTCTTAGTTATGTGAAGAATGGCATTGATACTTAGATAGGAATAGTTTTGAATCTGTAAATTGCTTTGGGCAGTATGACCACTTTAATAATATTGATCCTTCCTATCTATGAGCATGAGATTATACTTCATTTGTGGCCTCTCTGATTTCTTTGAGCAGCGTTTTGTAATTCTTGCTGACAGCTTTCACTTCTCTGGTTAGTTGTATTCCCAAGTATTTTGTTCTTTATGTGGTAATTGTGAGTGGGATTGTTTTCCTGATGAGACTCTTGGCTTGACTGTTGGAGTGCTAGGAATTTTTGTATGTTGATTTTGTATCCTAAAACTTTGCTGAAATTGTTTATCAGCTGAAGGAACTTATGGGCTGAGACCATGGAGTTTACTAGATAGAGAATCATGTCATCTACAAACAGGGATCGTTTGACTTCCTGTCTTCCTATTTAGATGCCCATTATTTCTTTCTTGTGCCTGATTGCTCTGGCCAGGACTTTCAATATTGTGTTGAATAGGAGTGGTGAGAGAGGACATCTTTCTCGTGTGCCAGTTTTCGAGGGGAATGCTTCCAGCTTTGCCTATTCAATATGATATTGGCTGTGAGCTTGTCATATATAGCTCTTATTATTTTGTGGTATAGTGTTTCAATACCTGGTTTTTGAGAGTTTTTAAAATCAAAGGATGTT
The DNA here is from genome assembly GCF_000951045.1 of Mandrillus leucophaeus. NCBI lineage: Eukaryota > Metazoa > Chordata > Mammalia > Primates > Cercopithecidae > Mandrillus > Mandrillus leucophaeus. Next base: position 165,274 of record NW_012101556.1, on the reverse strand, counting down.
GAATTTTATCAAAAGCCTTTTCTGTATCCATTGAGATGATCATGTGGTTTTTATCTTTAGTTCTGTTTATGTGATGTATGACATTTATTGATTTACATATGTTAAACCAACCTTGAATCCCAGGGATAAAGCCTGCCTGATCATGGTGGATTAGCTCATTGATGTGCTGCTGGATTTTTTTGCCAGTATTTTGTTGACAATTTTTGCATACATGTTCATTGAGGATATTGGCCTGAAGTTTTCTTTTTGTTGTTGTTGTTGTGCCTCTGCCGAGTTTTAGTATCATTTCTTTGATGCTGGCCTCATAGAATGAGCTAAGGAGGAGTCACTTCTCTTCAATTTTTTGGAATAGTTTCAATAGGAATGGTACCAGATCTTCCTTGTACACTTGGTAGAATTCAGCTGTAAAGCTGTCTGGTCTTGGGCTTTTTGTGTGTGTTGGTAGGCTATTTATTACTGATTTAATTTCAGAGCTCATTTTTGGTCTGTTCAGGGAATCAATTTCTTCCTGGTTCAGTCTTGGGAGGGTGTATATGTTCAGGAATTTATTCATCTCATCTAGGTTTTCTAGTTTGTGTGCATAGAGGTGTTTGGAGTAGTCTCTGATGGTTATTTGTATTTCTGTGGGGACAGTGGTAATATCTCCTTTGTTGTTTCTGATTGTGTTTATTTGGATCTTACTTCTTTTCTATATTAGTCTAGGTACTATCCTATCTAACTTATTAATTTTTTCAAAAAAATTAACCCCCAGATTAATGATTTTTTGATTTGTTTTTCTGTATCAATCTCTTTCAGTTCAGCTCTGATTCTGATTACTTCTTGTCTTCTGCTAGCTTTGGGGTTGGTTTGCTTTTGCTACACTAGTTTTTCTAGTTGCGATGTTAGATTGTTAATTTGAGATCTTTCTAACTTTTTGATGTCAGCGTTTAATACTGGAAATTTCCCTCTTAACACTGCCTTAGCTGTGTCCCAGAGATTCCGGTGTGTTGTATCTTTTTTTTCACAAGTTTCAAAAAACTTCTTGATTTCTGCCTTACTTTCATTATTTACTCCAAAGTCATCAAGGAACATTTAATTTCCATGTAATTGCATGGCTTTGAGTGATGTTTTTCTTTATTCTTGATTTTAATTTTTATTGTGCTGTGGTCTGAGAGTGTGTTTGGTATGATTTTCGTTCTTTCAGATGTGCTGAGGACTTTTTTATGTTGGATTGTATGGTCAATTTTAACTTGTGTGCCTTGTGGCAATGAGAAGAATGTATACTCTGTTGTTTTTGGGTAGAAAGTTCTGTAGAGGTCTATCATATCCATATGGTCCAATGTTGAGTTCAGGTCCTGAATATCCTTGTTAATTTTCTTCCTCACTGATCTCTCTAAGACTGTCATTGGAGTGTTGATGTCTCCCGCTATTGTTTTGTAGGAGTCTAAGTTTCTTTGTAGGTGTTTAAGAACTTGTTTTATAAATCTGATTGCTCCTGTGTTGATTGCATATATATTTAGGATAGTTAGGCTTTCTTCTTGAATTGAAACCTTTACCATTATGTGATGCCCTTTTTTTTCATCATTTTTGTTCTTTGCTGGTTTAAAATCTGTTTTATCTGAAATTAGCATTGCAACCTCTGCTTTTTTCTGATTTCTATTTGCATGATATATTTTCCTCCATCCCTTTATTTTGATCCTATTGGTGTCATTGCATACAAGATGGGTCTCTTGAAGACAGCATACCATTAGATCTTGCTTTTTTTTTTTTTTTTTTTTTTTTAAATCCAGTTTGCCACTTTGTACTTTTTAAATGGTGAGATTTAGGCTGTTTCCATTCAGGATTAGTATTGATACATGTGGATTTGATCCTCTCATGTGTTTTTAACCAGTTATTATGCTGACTTTTTTGGGTGGTTGTTTTATATTTCACTGGTCTGTGTACTTAGCTTTGTTTTTATTGGCTGGTAATGGTTTTGACTTTCCATATTTAGTGCTCTTTCAATGTCTATTCTAAGGTGGATTGATGATAACAAACTCCCTTAGCATTTGATCTGGAAAGGATGATATTTATCCTTTTCTGAGAAAGCTTAGTTTCATTAGATATAAAATTCTTGATTGAAGATTTTTTATTTCTTTAAGAATGTTGAATGCAGGCCAGAATGTCTTCTGGCTAGTAGAGTTTCTGCAGAGAGGTCCACTGTTAGCCTCATGGGGTTTCCTATTGAGAGACAGGACTAGCTGGAATTTCCTAGGCTGACTAAGAATTCCTACTCCTAGCTGGGAAGGTGACCACATCCACCTTTAAACAAGGGGCTTGCAACTTAGCCCACATCCGACCAATCAGAGAGCTCACTAAAATGCTAATTAGGCAAACACAGGAGGTAAAGAAATAACCAATCATCTATTGCCTGAGAGCACAGTGGGAGGAACAAGGATAGGGATATAAACCTAGGCATTCGAGTCGGCAATGGCAACCCCCTTTGGGTCCCCTCCCCTTATATAGGAGCTCTGTTTTCACTCTATTTCACTCTATTAAATCTTGCAACTGCACTCTTATGGTCCATGTTTTGTTATGGTTCGAGCTGAGCTTTCGCCTGCCGTCCACCACTGCTGTTTGCTGCCGTCACAGATCCACTGCTGACTTCCATCCCTCCAGATCCGGCAGGGTGTCCATTGTTCTCCTGATCCAGCAAGGTGCTCATTGCCACTCCTGATCAGGCTAAAGGCTTGACATTGTTCCTGCAAGGCTAAGTGCCTGGGTTCATCCTAATCGAGTTGAACACTAGTCACTGGGTTCCACAATTCTCTTCTGTGACCCACGGCTTCTAATAGCACTACAACAGTCACCGCATGGCCCAAGATTCCTTGGAATCTGTGAGGCCAACCCCAGGTCAGAGAACACGAGGCTTGCCACCATCTTGGAAGTGGCCTGCTGCCATTTTGGAAGTGGCCCACCACCATCTTAGGAGCTCTGGGAGCAAGGACCACCCCCTCCAGTAACATTTTGGTGACCATGAAGGGACTCAAACCCTCAATCTTCTGAAATCTCAACTGTACAACATCTACTATGCCCCAATTTAGCAGGAAGCAGTTAGAGTGGTTGTTGCCCAACCTCCCCAACAGCACTTTGGTTTTCCTGTTGAGAAGGGGGACTGAGAGACAGGACTAGCTGGAATTTCCTAGGGTGACTAAGAATCCCTAAGCCTAGTTGGGAAGGTGACCACATCCACCTTTAAACATGGGGCTTGCAACTTAGCCCACACCCAACCAATCAGAGAGCTCACTAAAATGCTAATTAGGCAAAAACAGGAGGTAAAGAAACAGCCAATCATTTATTTTCTGAGAGCACAGCGGGAGGGACAAGGATCAGGATATAAACCCAGGCATTTGAACTGGCAATGGCAACCCCCTTTGGGTCCCCTCCCCTTATATGGGATCTCTGTTTTCACTCTATTTCACTCCATTAAATCTTGCAGCTGCACTCTTCTGGTCCATGTTTTGTTACGGTTCGAGCTGAGCTTTCGCTTGCTGTTTGCTGCGAAAGAAAACAGCACCACTGCTGTTTGCTGCTGTCGCAGACCTGCTGCTGACTTCTATCCCTCCAGATCTGGCAGGGTGTCCACTGTTCTCCTGATCCAGTGAGACATCCTTTGCCACTCCCGATTGGGCTAAAGGCTTGCCATTGTTCCTGCACAGCTAAGTGCCTGGGTTCATCCTAATAGAGCTGAACACTAGTCATTGGGTTCCACGGTTCTCTTCTGTGACCCACGGCTTCTAATAGCACTACGACAGTCACTGCATAGCCCAAGATTCCATTCCTTGGACTCTGTGAGGCCAAGAATCCCAGGTCAGAGAACACGAGGCTTGCCACCATCTTGAAAGTGACCTGCTGCCATTCTGGAAGTGGCCCACCACCATCTTAGGAGCTCTGGGAGCAAGGACCCCCTATTAACACTATGTGTGTGACCTGCCCTTTCTGTCTAGCGGCCTTTAACATTCTTTCCTTTTGACCTTGGAAAATCTGATGATCATGTATCTTAGGGATAATTTGCTTGTGTTTAATCTTGCAGGGGTTCTCTGTATTTCCTGAATTTGACTTTTAGCCTCTGTAGCAAGGTAGGAAAATTTTCATGGACAATATCCTGAAATATGTTTTCCAAGTTGTTTGCTTTCTCCTGTCCCTTTCAGAGATGCCAATGACTCATATATTTAGCCTCTTTACATAATCCCGTATTTCTTGGAGGTTTTGTTTCTTTGTATTCTTTTTTTTCTTTATTTTCATCTGAGTGTCTTATTTCAGAGAACCAGTCTTCAAGTTCTGAGATTCTTTTCTCAGCTTGTTCTACTGTGCTGTTAATACTTGCGATTGCATTGTGAAATTCTTGTAGTGTGTTTTTCAGCCTTTTCAGATCAGTTAGGTTCTCTCCTACACTGGCTGTTTCATCTGTCAGCTTCTTATCATTTTATTGATTCTTAGTTTCCTCAGATTGCATTTTGCTATTCTCCTGAACCTTGATGATCTTCATTCTTATCCATATTCTGAATTCTATTTCTGTCATTTCAACCAATTCAGACTGGATAAGAACGCTTGTTGGAGACTAGTGCAGTTGTTTGGAGGAGATAAGACACTCTGGCCACTTGAGTTGCTCAAGTTCTTGCACTGGTTCTTTCTCATCTCTGTGTGTGGGTATTGCTTTAATTGCTGGGCTCCCTCTGATTAAAGTGGTAAAGTGGGGGCAGCACGGTATTGCTGGAGTCATAGGTCAGGTGGCCTTGCCCGGTAGGGAGAAGAGAGTACTGGGACCTGCATGGAGTACCATCTGATCACTTTTCTGTGAGGTAGGTGCTCTGTTCTGGGGGACTGGACCAACCTCTGGTCACCGTGGACTCCCAGACTGTGGAGACAGCAAGCACGAGGACTGTAAGACAGCAAATACGGCAATCCCCACTCCCATTGGGAGTTCTGTCCCAGGGAGTTGTAGAGCTGCTACTGGCTCAAAAATGCCAGCTGTGGGGTGGTTGGAGAATTAGGCTGGGAGGACCCACCCAATGAGGAGGTATGAGATCAGGCACCCACATAACAAAAAGTCCTGCTGCTTTTCCATAAGGGTGCTGTAGTATGCTGGGGGTCTGCTCCAGTCCCTAGTCACCTTGGATGTTTCAGTACCTGAAGGTATCAACAGTGAAGGCTGCAAAACAGCAAAGATGGCGGCCTGCAGATCTCTCTGGGAGCTCTGTCCCTGAAAAGCTCTGTCCCTGTTGCCATCCCAAACACATTGACAGGGTTGGGTAGGTACCCTGCTTGACAGGTCCCACCCAGTAAGGAGGATAAGATCAGGGACTCACATTAAAAAGCAGTCAGCCTGCTTTGTCATAGAGCAGCTGTGCTGTGTTGGTAGTCTGCTTCAGCCTGTAGTCCCCTCAAACCCTCCAAAGCCCAAAGGCAAGAATAGGTAAGGTGGCAAAATAACAAGGATGGTAGTACACCCCTCCCTCTGGGAGCTCAGTCCCTGGGAGGTTTGGGACTGCTGCTGTCAGCTGGAAAACTCCGGCAGGGGTCTTGTAGATCTTGGTGGAGAGATTCCGCCCAGAGAAGAAAAATGGGATCAGGGACTCATGTGAAAAAGCAGTCTAGCTGCCTCTCTATAGAGCTGCTGTGCCATGCTGGGGGACCACCACAGTCCCTAATTGCCCCTGATTCCCCAGATCTCTAAGGCAACAATGATTAAGGTTACAAAACAGCAAAGATGTTGGTCTGCCCCTCCCTCTGGGAGCTCCATCTCAAGGTGATGTGACAATGCTACTCGTGACTGGCTGGAGTTCCAAGCCAGTGGGTCTTATCCTGGGAGGTGCCATGAAAGCAGGGCCTGCAGACCAATGCTGCTCAGTCCCTGGATTTAGCTCCTTTCCCAGGGCACGTCTGACCTTCCACCTCGCTGAAGTTGCAGCTGCCTTTGCTGGGAAGCCTGGGTATCTAATGCTCCCGGGGCTTCGCATGTGCCTGACCAGATGCTCTGCGTGCCAGACTAAAAGCCCTGGTGTAGGGGTTCACCAGGGGATCTCCTGATCTAAGGGTTGCAAAAATCTGTGGGAGAAGCATGGGTCCCTGAGGTCACTCACTCATTTACTCACTAATTCCCTGGGTTGGGGAGGCTACCCTGGCTCTGCGTTGCTCTAAGGTGGGCAGTCATACTGTCTTGCTTTTCTCCAATATCCTTGGGTCAAGTTGTTTTCTTGATAAATCCCAATGCATGTGCCTGGATGTCTAGTTCAAGGTGCTGTATTTACTTGCCCCTTCACTTTTCTCCATAAGGGTGGCAGGCACTAGCTGCTTCTATTCAGGATCTTGTTCTTAATCTTATTGTTGTTGTTGTTGTTTTTAATGAGGTAAACGTGATCTATTGTTAAAGTTAAAGTAAAATTGCTTTACAATAATTCTCAGTTATTTTCACAAAGTTCTTCTACAGTTAGGCTTTAATTTCATATCAACTTTTTCCTAGTTCTAAAGAGCACATCTTCATTGTTAATGGTAAGTCAATGCTTGTTATTTTTTATCAATGCACAAATGAAATACACATATTTTCATAAGTACTGGAGTTGCAAGCAAATTTGCATGCTATTAATAGTCTTCAGAGTTTATCATCTATTTTATATAGTGGAATGACTGACTGTTAATGGAAACCTGATAGACTTATATCTGGAGTTGAAAGACTTATTGATAGTGGTAGCAATGTGAGGTGGCAGTCTTCTCAGCTATTTGCAAGCCTCAGGGTCATGGATGGGACCATGCTGTAGTTATTCCCATAACCATGGCTGCTCATAAAGTTATCCTTATCACAGAAATGCTGGAAATCCCTTACAACAGGATCTCATAGTCCTTTTCCATCATTATCGGAAATCATAGTGAACTAGGACCTAAAAGTTTCCCAGATATTCTTTTTTAAAACATGTTTTACAGTTTTCCTAAATTAGAGACATGGATTATGTCAAGAGGCTGAATGTCTAGAATGTCTAGAACTCATCTGTTGTGGGTTTGTTTCATTTGTTATTTGAAATGAGCTATAATTATTTCTGTTTCTCTCTAAAAATTAATGATTTAAATTCAGACTTGCTTGGTGTGAGAGGTACCTCACCTGTTAAAGTACAAATGGTTTCATGATTCTAAAAGACATGCTTAGCAGAATTAATAAAGTTATGGTTTTAATGATTCATTAATAAGTATATGAAAATCATCCAAAATTAGAAGGAAATGAACTATCTTATATTTTTATATAGATATAGAAGAGTAATATACTGGTGATTTAAATATGTACATTGGTATATAAATACTGCACATATGTAAATACAAATGCAACACATTTAAATATGTAAGTTGATAGGCAAATACAATACATATTTATTTAAATGTTTAAGTAAATGTTCACATAGTACACATTTTTCCAACATTTTAACTATAATTTTTGTGAAGTACATTAGCTATTCTGAAAGTATCAGTAAGAAAAACACTTTTTTCAGTGGTTTTCCCCATATAGAAGAACATAGTGATACTACTACTGATTCATTTGGTGGACTACTGAGGGGAAGGCTGAAGAAGATTGCAGAGTGGGTATTCCAAACGTTCCAATATTAGTACACAAAAAGAAGGGATGACTGAAAATTAGAAAAAATGGTCAGAAGATATTTATAGTTGTCAACATGATTTTTACAGATAAAAATGTAAATAAGAACAAGAGGAAACAACAAACTTTTATATAGCAAACTACATTCAGCACTCAGCAAATGTGTTGAGTACTTAACATGTGTGTCTGGCCCTGTGTTGGGTTCTGAAAACATGAGCAAAATGAACAAAATAGAAATAATTCCTGCCCTCACAATTTTAGATCTCAGTAAGGCCATTACTGGCAGCTTTGGAGGGACACATAGCAAGAAACATGCCCTTAAATCAACTCTTGATGAGGCTCATATTTAGATGTTATTAATGATGCATTCCATCTGGTAGCTGCCTGTCTATTTCAGACTATTTTTGCTCATTATTTTTGCAAAGCACTAAGTGTAGAGGCTTCTACTTTGCTCAAAGAGAGTATACACCTTCAACATGGAAATATACAAAATATCAAAGTATGGAAATATTTCTAGAATTTACTTTTATTTCCTCTTTTTATACTTCTGTGTTCTATGTAGAACCAGTTATTTGGTCTCTAAGGTCCATTTGGAGGATCTAGATAATTAAAAAACAGTTTCAACACGTTATAATAAGTACTATTGTGAAAAGATTAGAGGGGACTGAGCAAGAACACATGTGTGTCACTTCACTAAGACTGGGGAGGAAGAAGGTTCAGGAAGCATCGAAAGTGAGAGCTGAAGGAAGAAGGACAAGGCCTGGAGGCAAGGCAAAAGAGAGCTTAGTTAATGTAAGAGTTGTTCATTGTTTTTCTTAAAAGTCCAAGTGAATATTCTCGTTGAAAAATTGTACGATAATTAAGTCTGGTTGAGGAAATAAAGAGATATCATAGTATGCTAGATTATTCATGTTATCCCCAGCAAATCAGAAGCATGCATTTTAAAATTAACAAATGTGTTCCTTTTTGGAGCAAGGTTATTTGGGAGTTTCTGTTTCTCAGCATAGATGCCAGATGGCAGAATCCACAGATTGCCAGCCTCTGCATGCTGATAGTTGTCAACTTTGGATGCTAACAGGGTGTTAGAAGTAATTATTGCAGAGTAACTTTTGATTCAGTCTATATTAGTGAGTATTCACTATGAATTAGGTGCTGGGCATACAGTTATAAGCAAAAACTGGTAAGTATCTCATCAGTGGAGCTTGAGGCTTAATCAAACTTTAAAGCTTTGTGATGACAAACTTTATTGTGACTTAAAACTAATTTGAAATTTTTATAGAATGCTGATGCCATAATTAGAATTAATTGGGAGAAGAAAGGATAGGCATAGGGAAATTAGCAGGTAGATCGGAGTACCTCCTTTTTCAGACACAATAAGGTGATGGGGAGAAGAGAGTGGGTGGTTATTTCTTTTCCAGTACTTCCTTCTGTGTCACTATACATCACTCACCCTAGGGATCCAATCTGGCAGTTTTTGCAGTAATATCTAATTAAAGGTCATGCCTTAGAATAGAAGACTTTGCACATCACAGTACTTTTAATGATGTGAAATATTTTGTTGCTATTTTTGTAGATTGATAAATGGATGGAGTTCAGTTTGGGTTCAATATTTCCATTTTTTACTTAAAGTTTTGTTTTGACTTGTTTCACTGTGTCTTGGTTGAAAATAAATTATAATCTGAAGTCAAGTTTAAAAAGTTTAAATATCTTAGGTCACTATTGCTAGTGTCAACTGAACATGTTCATTGCAAGTATTTTTTGTTTTTTCTCTCTTATTCTGTTAAAACATTTTTACTACTTGAAGAACTTTAGATAATAATATTAATATGCACTCAAGTAAAAAGAGGATTCACGTATAACAACATGATTTTGGCTGAACCATGAGAGGAATAGATTTGATATCAGCTAACATGGAAAGGAGTTTTCAGGGAAGAGAACAAGGAATTTAAGTTTGGATATGCTGGGTTGCAGATGTCTGATAGAGATCCAACTAGAAATATTGAGTAGACAGTTTAATGAATATATGAGTTTGGGGAAGTGAATTGAGCTGGAAATATAAATTTGGCAATCCTGGACATATACTTGGATTGCATTTTGAGTGTAGCTAAAAAAGAGGACTGTTTTAAGAATAGACAAAAAAGAACCAGCTGAGGTTACTTAGAAGGAGTACCCTGGAAGGTAGGAAGAAAATGGAGTGTCTGGAGTGCCCTGGAAGTCAAGTAAAGGTGATTCAAACATGATGAAATGATCAACTATGCCTAATGCTGATAGAATAAGTACGATGAGCACTGATCACCAATATCTGCATTTTGCTATGTGTAAAGGTCACTGGTGCCTTGAAAAATTGCTGATTTGGTGGAGAGAGAGAATAGGTTAAAGAAAGCATAAGAGATGAGAAATTAGAGTCAGTGATTTCAGACCTATTGCTAACAAGTGTTGTAGCCTGAATTGTGTCTCTCTCCACCCGCTGATATTTATATGTTGAAGCACTAGCCCCTAGTACCTCAGAATGTGACTGTATTTAGAGAGAGGGTCTTAAAAGAGGTGATTATGTTAACATGAGATTGTTAGGGTGGGCCTTATTCCAATCGGACTTGTGTTCTTATAAGAAGAGTTAATTTTGAACACATGTAGGTATGCACAGAGGAAAGATAATGTGAGGGCACAATGAGTAAGCAGTTATCTGCAAAACAAGGAGAGGTGCCTCAAGAAAAATCAGCCCTACTGCACCTTGATTTTGGACTTCTGGCCTCCAGAACAATGAGAAAATAAGTTTATCTTTAAGCCACCCAGAATCTATGTTATTTTGTTATAGCAGCCCTAGCAAACTAATATTATAAGTCTCATTATGTCTCTCTGTCTCCCCTTCCATACTGCTCTGAACGATGACAAGATGGCTAAGTGCCTGTACCATCTATTTCTGCTGTAAGAAAGACTTTTCTTAGTTCATGCACTGACGATGTTGCCTTTAGGGACCCTGGTTTTGTGGGAGATTTCTGTGGGGAATTTCTGTGGAGCTTTTTGTAGGGGATGTCTTTGAAATGTTTCTGACCTGTCAAAACAGAAATTCCTTATCAGCAAAAATTGACAGATAACACCAGGGTGAACAGTAGCTTCAGTGATAGCTTATTTCTCTGGATTCTTATTTTCTTTTCTGGCTTCTAAGGACTTTCCTTACTTTTTGGCTAAGTCATACATGTTTTAAAAAGTGTGTGTGTGTATGTGTGTGCGTGTATGTGTGTTTATGTGTAATAATTTATTCAACATTTTTAGATGCTTCCTTCAGGGTTGGGGGAAGAGTTTCATGGGACATCTGGTCTACCATATTGCCAGATGCAGAATCCTGAATTACTTTTAAAACTTTCTTTGTGGCTAAGCAATTTCTTCTTATATTTGCCAGTTTAATCATAACTAGTTGCTTGGTCTTGCATCAGGTAGAGTTACTATGAAATTAATAGGCATCTAATAAAAGGTAATTGCTAATGCCTCTGGTTGGATTCTCTAGAAGTGGACACTGATACAAACTTTGTGTTGTAGGCTGTTCTGGGAGACGTGGCTGTTTGCAGCTAAGGCAGACACTGAAGCAGCTGGCAGCTGGAGAATATCCAGCTGTTATTGATGAAGGGGAATCTGGGTGCCACATTTCCATGTCTATCACACCCACTTATATGATACTTAACACATGATAAAGTCTTAGGAAATAATATTTAACTACTAAATTAGTTGAAACTTAAATTGTTAGCCATTGTTTATTGTGTGAATAAATTTTATCCAGAAAGTTTCTAAAATGTCTGTTTAGCTATGGTGATACATTTTATAATCTAAAGATGGTTTATAATCAGAAAAATATGTAATAACAAATATAAAGTAAATTTGATGTATATAATATAAGTTAGGGTTAATTGTGTGGGCTCCAGGCTTAGACTGCCTCGAGCAGTTCCATTGTTTATGATTTGCATGACTTTGGGCAAATGCCTCAGTCCCCTAATCGATACAATGGAGGTGGAGATTAAACAAGGCATTATGGCTATGTGTTCTGCATAGTGCCCAGGGGTTATTAGTAAATAGTTCCTCTTGATAAGTTATTCTCACAATTTATTAATATAGTTCTTAGCTTCTATTCAAGTTCTTTTAACTTACATGGGCTTCTTTTTAACTTTCTACATTCATATCTTGCATTTATCTGATTTGCCCCTTTTGTTCCAGCTATTTTTATTTCTTTTACTTCCCTGAGTGTGCTATGTATACATATATTTACATATTTTTCTCTTTATATTTGCTATTTGTTAAATAAGAAAATATCTTCCACGTATTTTCTTACCCAAACTTGCCAATCATATTCATCATATTCTATATGGTTCCCTATCAAATGTCTACTAGTGCTAAATATTTGATTAATTTACTTATTGGTAGCATATGGACATTTCTTCTCAGATAGTCCCACGGAATCCTCCTGCCCATTTTTAATCAATACATTTACAATTGCTTTTAATCTCCAGAAGTTCAGAATTAATTTAGTTGCGATTCTTAGGTGGTGGCACACCCGCATCATTGTCATGTGGATAGACTTTATTTCATTCATTTATTACTTCATTATTTTATTAATTAACTTATTAAACATATACAGACAACTATGACACCCGAAGAACCAATATCTTATAAATAACTGAACTATAACTCTGGAATGCTGCACTGTCTTCTCTGGCCTTCCTCGCAGAGATAGTTTCTATCCCGATTTTGGCTTTTCATTCTTTCTGCTTTAAAAAGTATGGCTTAACAGATGTGTATGCATCTGTAAATAAGTTATTGTTTAATTTTTAAAATGTTTTTGAACTTTATAAAAGTGAACACTATGTTACATATAGTCTTAGACTTCCATCTTTCATTCAACATTATGTAACTAAGATTTATTGATACTGTTGCATGTAATCATAAATTACAAACTTTTACTGTAATTTTCCATTATATAAATATGCCACAAGTTATCCCTGTCAATGGATATTTAAGTTTCCTCTGTTTTGTATTTAAATGTGCTCTCATGACATGAACTGCTTCCTTGAACCTTCTTTCTTTCTTTCTTTGTTTTTTTCAGAGTTTCACTTTTTTTTTTTTGCTCCGGCTGGAGGGCAGTGGTGCAATCACAGCTCACTGCAACTTGCGCCTCCTGGGTTCAAGTGATTCTCCTGCGTCAATCTCTCCAGTAGCTGGGTTTCCAGGCACATGCCACCACACCCAGCTAATTTTTGTATTTTTAGTAGACATGGGGTTTCACCATGTTGGGCAGGCTGGTCTCGAACTGCTGACCTCAGTTCCACCTGCGTCAGACTCCCAAAGTGCTGGGATTACAGGCGTTAGCAACCACACCAAGTCCTTTGAATCTTCTCATACATGCATCTCAGTGCATGTGTTTAAGTTTATCTAATGCATTTATCTAGGCATGGAGTTGTTAGGTTGTAAATACATAAATATTTGACTAGATAATGCCAAACTGTTTACCAAAATGATTGCACTGACTCCACTGATAATAAGAAAACCTTTGATTCACATTGTGCAACATTTATCTTAATTACACTTTTTGATTTTTGCAATTAAATGGATATAAAATGTTACCTCACTATAGTCTTATGTATATTTCCTGAGTGCTAATGAGATTTAACATTTCTCACTAAGTTTATTAGCCAATATTATTCTTCTGTGACATGCTAGTTGGCGTCTTTTGGTTACATGTTTGTTCTTAATTATTTATTAATAATTCTTTATTCTTAATTTTAAATCTTTACCAGATATTTTATTCAAACATCTTCTCCTAGTTATGAACTTATTTTACTTTAAGGTTGTAAATAATTAATGTCTTTTATAAATTTGAGCTTATATAATTTTCTGAACCCATTGGTGAAGTTATTTCTTGGTTTATACTCTTCCTAGAGCAGAAATTTTATACGTATTTTCTGTTTCTGTTTTTGTTTTGTTTCTAAAGTACACTTTCACTATTCAAAGTTCAAAAATATTAACCATTATTTTTTCATAAAAGGTTAAAATGTCTTTTAATGTTTCAGGAGGTGATTTAATCTATGTCTATATACTGTGAGATAGAGATCCAACTTCTTCTCTGTTTGTTTCTTTACTGTTATTTTTTGCCACATAGGGAACCATTTAAAAAGAATCATTTATTTAATGCTTCTTGTTTTTTACTACTGTTCAGCCATACCACCTCTGTTATGTATTAATACTTATTATATGCATGAGTCAATTTATTGAATCTTTTTAAATTTCATGAATCAATGTATCCTTCTCTGTACTACTTCCAGAATGCCCTAATTACTGCACCATCATTTTTATTTATTTATTTTTTAAATTATACTTTAAGTTCTAGGGTACATGTGCACAACGTGCAGGTTTGTTACATATGTATACATGTGCCATATTAAAAGTCTTAATATCAAGTAGAGAAAATCTCTACTCTTTATTCTTCTCCTCAAACATCCAGTATAGTTTGATCTTTTACTCATTACAGAATCAGATTATCAAGTTCCACAAAATAGTCTATGTGGTTTTGATTGGAAGCTTATGGAATCTATAGATTATTTTATAAGATAATAAATAACATTTATTTTCCAAAGCAGTTACATCATCTTAAATTTTATTGGCCATTAGTAAGAAATTCTTATTAATTTGAGGAGGGGTTGTTATAGCATTTTTTCATATGATTAAAAACATATCCTTTATATAAATATAAAGTGAGAACATGTCAGAAATTTTATATACCTCATTAATTAATGAAGGTAATAGTAATGCATTAAAACGGGTCCAGGAGCTTTTGTTAAGCTAAGTAATTCTAGGCAATGATAGAATAAGATTGCTGAGTTACCCCTCCACCTGTGCTTCCACAAATACAGTCGCCATCCCACACCAACTCCTAGTTCTACAGGCCCATAAAGAGTAACCTTCGAAATTATCTTTTTTGATTAGGCAGAAATTCTTTGGATGCCTATTACACAAAACTCCATACATTAATGTCTTTTCCTTCACATTTGTACAATATCACAGAAAATAGAAAACCACGTCCAGCACTGCATTGAAAGAGCATCTAGTAATTGCCTTCATCTACTTTCAAGTTCTGGATAATTTTTCTGATAGAACTGACAGTGAATTTTTCTTGAGTATAACATTTTCAAATTTTAACTATATCGTAATCAACTTCTCAGATAGTTTAGGGAAATTGTATTGAGATGGTTTCATCAAAGAGTCTTATTTAAAATTGGCAGAATATGATCACCAGAGTTTTAGATTACTGCTATCTTCTTTGACATATGCGTATATTTAAAAATAACATTTAGATTTCATATTATTTAATAAAATTATAGAAAATAAATTTATTATTTACTCATTTCTTTTTTTATAAAATATAGATGTTTTAATCATTATTTATGAGACCAAATAAAACTTAAAGATCCTTTAGCAGGGGATTTGTGATTAAATGGTGAATATTATTATGGAGTAATGACATAAAGTCATTAAAAATGATGACATAGGCCTCATCTACTTTGACTAAAAATAATTACATTATGGAACAGCAGGTGTGGGAAAGCTCCCTTTATACCGTAAACAACAAATAATTGAAATGTCACTAGAAAGCTCATTAATGAGTTAAATTATGTTTGCTCAAACCCACTTCGCTTAGTGAGTAAGCTTTAACAGTATTTCAGGAGAGTGATGCTATAATTGAGTTATTTATCAGGCGTTAGGATCAAGGCTCTTGTGGTATTAGGGGGAATCTTTCAAGGTGGAAAACTGATTTAGAATGGTAAAAGTTCTTGACAAAGTGAGGGCTTTGAAGGAAGTCTTAATGAGTAAGCTACTGTTTGATAAGTGATCTGTTTGTCCAGGTGAGCAGATTATTTATTATCTCCAATAAATTGATCTGTAGGCATTTTCTGAAGTAAATAATGAAGTTCTTTATTGTATTATATGCTTATTTTTCCCAAGTAAATGATTATTGTAGGAACCAAACATGTCAAATTGAAATAGATGAACCAGTTTTTGTTTTTCCAATTATACCTTTATTTTAGGAACATTTTGTATTATCAAAACACTATAAAAGTTATGAGTTGTCATTGCCCTGTTGTATGTTTCACATATATGCTATGATTTTTAAATTTCTATAGCAATCCTGTTACATGGAAGTAATATCTGCATTTTACAGAGAATAATAGTTATCAGACCTGGTAATCAAATGCATATCCAAAGCTCGTGCTCATCTTCTTTAGCTCTTACACTATACTACAGAATAAACTAATTAACATACAAATGTTGTGGAAAACATATTTTCCCCAGAAAACCCATTTATATTTCGTTTTTATTAAGTGAAATTATATTTGTGACTGTTTTCCCTTCTTCCTTCAAATTTTGTCACTTTGACTTTACATGTATTCCACCTACTACAATTTGCCTATTAAACGTTGTAGGTGTTACTTTAACTTAAGCAAGCGCACTACATACTAAGAGAAATCCTAAAGACATATATGTGTTCCAGTGAGCTGTGCCCATTACTGAATTGTGACTTCTCCGAGTTAAGTGCAAAATGGAAGAGACAATTTGGAGGGTTGATTTAAAATTGTGTGTTTTTAGTGGGAAGTGTTAAGTTAAAAAAAAGAAAGAAAGTGCTTCCTTCACTGCATATTAGTGTGTTCATGTAATTTCCAGTTTCATACAGATAACTCTCATTGGTTGAACATAGCCAGACTCTTTGAGACCTATTGGCTCCCTCTCCACAAATATATGTATTTCTGCTCATATTGGACTTTGCTATATTATTTAACTGTGCCATTCCTGGTAATCCTAGACTGTCAGATCATCTTTATATTTTCCTTCAAGATTTTACAGTGACTAGTGAAATATTCCCTTTTGAGTTAGAGATTACATGGTATTTTCTATACTCTTATGTATCGAGAAAAGGAGAAGAGGGTTTATGTGGTGTAGTTATGAAGAGTTGATTGGCAAGCTATTAGGTTTATTGTGGGGTTGTGGGTGCCTGTAGTCATATTATAAGCTTTTAAGTAGTTTCATGATTAACAGCTTTATATATCTATAATGTATGTAATCATACATATGCGTGTGCTTGTTTACATATGTATATGTACTTATGTATGTATGTATATTACCTTTGGGGCCTTTTGTATGTTCATAAATAATGGGGAGGAGTGGAGGTGGGGTAAGAAGATAAACTTTGAAATAATTTAGGAGCATCTGCTCTTTTTTTTTTTTCTTTTTTTCCTTTTCTGAGGTGGTAAGGATGTGTAATCCTTACCAAACATAATTTATTACAAGCCTAAATTCTGTATATTTTTCCTGCTCTTTATTATACACTTAATAGAATAAAAATGAATAAATCTTTCATTCTTTGCTTTTTTTTCTTCTTTCTTTTCTTTTCTCTTTTTAATGGCTTGGCTCAGGCCTGCCCACCTCATACAGATGTGCAGGGGGGCATGAAGAGATGGAATGTCTTTGCAATTTAAGAATGACAAAATATACCCTTATAATCATTCTGAATTTCTTTATCTTTTGCTTTCCATGCTTAGATTTAAATCAAATTGGGGTTGCTTGGATTTAATTATTTTAAATAAAATGGGGAAGTACAGAGAGTTGACCCAGCAAATGAACATTGAACATAAGGATGTGAGTTTTCTAACTGAAAAGAGAATACTTTTTTGCATTTAAAGAGTGCTTTAATAGAAAAGTACTCTTGGCTGATTTCGTAATGTGTTTTACCATGGAAACCACAAGACTATTTCCAGTTACCTGCAAGTTGTGATTATTAAGGGCTGATAAGGAGAGTCAATGCAGTTATTGAGGGGCTATCGATAATATTTCTAATAAAAGAAATTGATAGTTGTTATTTATCCCATTTTATTTCCTCATTACCATTACACCACATGACATTGCATATGTATATGTAACATATATAAACACATGCATATATGTGCATATACATGTGTGTCTCTGTGTGTGTGTGTAGCTGAGTTCCCTTTCCAAAACTGATATTATTTTGAATTGTACTTTAAAAATGCAGACAATGCTACTAAATATCATCAAAATTAATCTTTCCTTCCTTATAAGATGTTACTGACTATATGTGTTGAGTATGTTAGGCTTGAGTAATTATGAAAATAATTAGACGGCAAAAAGAAGTTGGGAAATATCTTAGGGAAAATTGAACAACATTTAAATTGCATTTCTCTGTGTACATAGAGCAGAGTTTGGAAACCAGGTAGAAACTCATTGAAAGCACTTGAGCATGAACTATTTTTTTTTTTTTTTTTTGAGATGGAGTCTCATTCTGTTACCTGGGCTGGAGTGCAGTGGTGCAATCTAAACTCACTGCAACCTCCGCCTCCAGGGTTCAAGCAATTCTCCTGCCTCAGATTCCTGAGTCTGGGACTACAGGCACCCACCACTATGCCCGGCTAGTTTTTTGTATTTTAGTAGAGACAAGGTTTCACCGTGTTGCCCAGGCGGGTCTCAAACTCCTGAGCTCAGACAATGTGCTCGCCTCGGCCTCCCAAAGTGCTAGCATTACAAGAGTGAGCCACCACGCCTGGCCCAAAACTACCTTTTTAAAATGAAAAATGGATAGGAGGCTTACTTATTTATTTTTTACAAGCCTTCATTTTTATTTTAATTTTTATAGATTTAGGGGGAACAAGTGCAGTTTTCTTGCATGGGTATATTGTGTAGTGGTGAAATCTGGGCTTTTTGTGTACCCGTCATCTGAATAGTGAACACTGTACCCATTAGATAATTTTTCAGCCCTTACCTCCATCCCACCTTCCCACCTTTCAAAGTCTTCGATTTCTGGTTTTTCATTCTGTATGTCCATGTGTACCTATTGTTTAGCTCCCAGTTATAAGTGAGGATATGCAATATTTGACATTCTGTTTCTAGGTTATTTTGCTTAGAATAATGGCCTA
Organism: Mandrillus leucophaeus; assembly: GCF_000951045.1. Lineage (NCBI taxonomy): Eukaryota > Metazoa > Chordata > Mammalia > Primates > Cercopithecidae > Mandrillus > Mandrillus leucophaeus. The sequence continues at coordinate 146,707 of NW_012101556.1, read as the reverse complement.
CAGTTCCATTCATGTTGCTGAAAAAGATATTACTTCATTCCCTTTTTTTATACCCAAGTAGTATTCCATTGTGTTTGTATGTGTGTTTGTGTGTGTATCTATATCTACCCCACATTTTCTTTATCCAATCATCCATTAAGTGGACACTTAGACTGCTTTGCTATTGGTAGTAGTGCTGCAATAAACATACAAGTATTTGTATCTTTTTGATATAATGAATGACTTCTTTCCCTTTGGGTACACACCCAGGAATTGGATTGCTGGATTGGATGGTAGTTTGATTTTCAGTTCTTCGCAAAATCTCCATACTGCTTACCACAGAGATTGTACTAACTTACATTCCTGCCAGTGGTGTTGTGCCCCCTTTTCTCTGCAGACTTTCCAATGTCTGTTGTTTTTTGACTTTTTATAGTACCCATTCATACTGGTGTAAGGTGGGATCTCATTGTGACTTTAATTTGCACTTCTCTGATGATTAGCATTGTTGAGCATAGTTGCATATGTTTGTGGCTGCATACGTTTGTATGCCTTCTTTTTAAAAATGTCTGTTCATATCCTTTCCACACTTTTTAAAGAGTTTATATTTTTTTCTCGCTGGGTTGTTTGAGCTCCTTGTAGATTCTGGATATTAGTCCTTTGTTGGATGCATAGTTTGCAAATATTTTTTGGCATTCTGCACATTATCTGTTTACTCTGTTTCCTTTGATGTACAGAAGAATTTTCATTTAATTAATTTCTATTTGTCTATTTTTGTTTAGCTGTGTTTGACAGACTTTCATTTGTTGGTTATCAGAAATTAAGTATGAATATTTGGAAATGGATGGGAATCTGGTTTAGAGTCAATAATCACAGGGCAGACCTTAACAAACATGTCCCACTATTTATGGGTATAGCCCAGTATTTATGGGTGGATCTGTTGTTTACAATGTTGTTTTATAATATTTTACAAATGCTCTAGAATTCTACTACTAATAAAGTCTCAACTTGATAAGAAGGCACGAAGCAAAAATAGAATAGAAAGACCAATGTTCCAACTCTGTCCTAATCCTAGCTGTATGAATTTGGGCCAGTCACTAAAATTATGTGAATCAACCTTTTTTTTTTTTTTTTTTTCATGGAGTCTCACTCTATCACCCAGGCTAGAGTGCAGTTGTACAATCTCGGCTCACTGCAATCTCCACCTCCCAGGTTCAAGTGATTCTTCTGCCTCAGCCTCCCAAGTAGCCGGGATTACAGGCATGCACCACCACACCTAGCTAATTTTTGTGTTTTTAGTAGAGATGGGGTTTCACCATTTTAGCCAGGCTGGTCTAGAACTCCTGACCTCAGGTGATCCACCCGCCTCGGCCTCCCAAAGTTCTGTTATTACAGGCGTGAGCTACCACATCCGGCCCAAAATTTCTTTTTCTATAAAGTTGATATCTACGCTACTCAAGTAAAAATCAAATAAATTAATAACTGTATACTTTATAAACATTTATTGAAATCATAGACAGCTAAAGATACAAATAAATAAACAAATATAAATTCATAAGCTATTTACAAAATCTGTGGGGAAATGACATTATCATAAGGAAGATTAAGTTGGAATAAGAAAGAGTTCCCAAGGATTCACCTCACCATAAATCCAAGTTTTGCAACGTCAGATGTTATAAGGAAGAAAAGTAAGATGAGGCCGGGCGCGGTGGCTCACACCTGTAATCCCAGCACTTTGGGAGGCCGAGGTGGGTGGAACACAAGGTCAGGAGATCGAGACCATCCTGGCTAACATGGTAAAACCCCGTCTCTACTAAAAAAAAAAAAAAAAAAAAATTACACGCCTCCTGTAGTCCCAGCTACTCAGGAGGCTAAGGCAGGAGGATGGCGTGAACCCAGGAGGTGGAGCTAGAAGTGAGCAGAGATTGCACCACTGCACTCCAGCCTGGGCGACAGAGTGAGACTCTTTCAAAAAAAAAAAAAAAAAGTAAGACGATTTTATCTCTCCCACCATACTATTGGTTCAGAGTCCTCATGGTTTGTAACGAAGAAAAAATTGGCTACCACACTATACCTTCATTCAGGAATTTATCTCTAAATCTTTAATGTCCAATAGGTCCTAACTAATATGTGGGATGCAAATGATATAAGCATGGACAAAACTCAATATGGCCCTTGCCCTCATGGAGTTTACATTCTAATGAATTAACATGGTGTGACTGAGAACTGGTACTGTCACCATTATAGAAAATGACTGTATTCGGATTGCCACAATGAAGCACCACAAACTTAGTGCTTGAAAACAACAGAAGTCGATTGACTGACAGTAATGGAGACCAGAAATTTGAACATAGGGTGTAGGCAGGGTCATGCTCTTTACTAAGGCTCTAGGAGAGGATCTTTCCTTGCCTTTTCTAGGTTCTAGTAGTCCCAGGTGTTCCTTGAGTTTTGAAAGTATAACTCAATCTCTGCCTTTGTCTTCATATGAACATCTTCCTTCTGTATATGTGTCTGTGTGAAAGTTTTTCTTTTCTTATAAAGACACCTGTCATATTTGATTTCGTGTTCACCCTATTATAGTATACTCTCATATTAATTTAACTAACTGTGTCTGCAATGACCTCATTCCCAAATAAGTTCGAATTCTGAAGTCGTGAGAGCTAGGACTTTTTTTTTTTTAGGGGGACATAATTCATCCCATCACAATGACCTTAGAGAAAATAGGATTAAACTTAGAATAATGTGGTACATTTGGAAAGGTATAATTTTTATTTTTGCTAGTAGTAAAAACAGAGTGAGGGAACCTTGGCAGTATACTTTCTCTTTACTGATCAAAGTCAGATCACCAAACCTGGAATTAACGGGATGCCACAATCTAGAAGCACAGAAATAACTCCAGGTGAAAAGTTCTTAGACATGATAGTTGTACTGGGAGCTATGTGTATTAACTCACCATTCAGATGTACATTTTCCAAAGGACAACGAACATCAAATAAATAGAGAACAGGACTTCTGTGCATCCATTGAATCTGCCTGCTGAGACCAGAAGGTCGAGGCAGAAAATCCCTTGTTTGAGATGAGTACAGTAATAAAAATCTCATATATGACTCCATGACCAATATTGCAGAATCAGAAAGAAAGAGGAGGGAAATAGCAAGTACCAAGTAGATACAGAGGAAGAACCTTCCTCTGATAATGATCTATATCTACTATAAGATTTAAAAGACTATCCACAAAAGTTTGACATCCTAAATAGGTGTCAAGGCATTAGCACTAGAAAAAAGCAAACTAGTGTTTCGGAAAGAATGGTGCATTGACAGCTTGGATCAGAATTATTTTTCTAGTTATTAAAATGATGAGGCCTACTTTAAATTTACTAAAGAAGAATTTTAAGAGTGAATCAGGGAAATTGCACTGTAACAAGACTCCTGGGGAATTTTACCTTGAATTCAAGTACCAGAACAAAATAATGAAAGGAAAATGAAAAAAAAGTATCAAATTAAAATCAACATTAAGGTAGTTGATATCATTAGGAAAAATTGATGACAGTTGCAAAAAAGATCTCTGCAGTATCTAAATTGTTTCAGACTATAGAAAAATCTGGAGTTTTTCAATTCATATTAGAAGATACTAGAATAATCTAAAACAGACATCACACCATTATGACTTTAGAAGAAACACTGCTGAAAAAGTATAGGAAAATGAATCCAGCAGCAAATTACCTGAATAGTTTACCATCACAAAAACAACTTATTCCAGGATAGACAAAAACAATTGCATCATAGAAAAGCTGTTGAAATAATTCATCAAATCAGTACATGAAAAGAAAAGCAACAATATACTATTAACTTGATAGATTCAATACAGGTTTTTTATAACAATCAATACCCATCCATTACTGATATAATTTTTAGTAAAGTGTAAATATTTAAGCAATCCCAAGTTCAACAAAATACAATTGTTCCTCAGTAATCTTGGGGATTGGTTCCAAGACTTCTGTGAATACAAAAATCCACAGTGCTTAAGTACCTCATATAAAATAGCATAAGATTTGCATAATAATCTATGCACATCCTCCGGTAAAATTTAAATTATCTCTAGATTACTTATAATACCTGTATATAGTTGCTATACTGTATTGCATAAGGAATAATGACAAGAAAAACAAGTCTGTATCATTAGGAAAATTAGGGGGGGAAATAGCACTTAGTAGTACCTAAGTAGTACTAAATACTGAATAAAATATAAAAGTTATGTAAATAGTTGTTATACTCTATTGCCTAGCGAATAATGACAAGAAAAACAAGTCTGTACATGTTCAGTACAGATGTTGTTCTTGGTTTTTCCCAAATATTTCCTATCCTCAACTGGTTGAATACATGGATGTGGAACTTAATGGATACAAAGGGTCAAGGGTAATTAATTACTGCTAAAACACTAGAGGTATCCTCTTATAAGAAAGGAACACCGCAATTATTTGACTTTCTTTTTCCCCAAAAGTGCTAGTCAATATAGTAAGGCATAAACAATGAACTATAAATACAGTAGTTCCTCAAATAATGCCATTTCATTCAACATTGTTTCGTTATAACATTGTTGAGAGAAAAATCTATTCCTGGTTGGGGTGGTGACTGTCTGTGTGGAGTTTGCACATTCTGTCCATGTCTGCGTGGGTTTTCTTCAGTTACTGCAGTTTCCTCCCATGTGCCAAACATATGCAAGTTAGGTGAATTAGTGTGTCTAAATGATCCTAGCATGAGTGTTGATGTTTGAGTGTGTCTTGCAATGTGATGATATCCTGTCCAGATGGCGTCCTGCCTGGCTCCTTGAGCTGCTAGGATGGGCTCTGGCCACCTACAACCCTGAACTGGAACAAGTGGGTAAATAACCTTGCTTGTTTTCATTAATCTTTCTTGAATATATGTGTAGTTCATATTTATTTCAACCTTTAATATAAAAAGTATTTGGGTCTTTATTTAGAAGTTTGGTGACATTTTTGTGTCCAGTAGAAACTTAACTGTTGTTTACATCAGTTAGTCGATGGTAAAATTGGATTTGTTATCTATCATTTCTCTTAAAGTCACAAAGAAGCTATGGATGACATTAAGTGAGGTCTTAAAGAACATATCCATGACTGTCTGTCTAGCAAACCCAAGTAATAAATGTGAAAAAAATCACATGTAAAAGAGATCAACAAGGTAGCCATTTCCAATATCAAAACCAAAAAGTTAAAAGATTGGAACAAAACAGTTTTAAAAAGCAACTAAAATTATCAAATAGCCAGGAATAAGTGTCACAAAGAATATGTAAGATCTACCCAAATAAAATGTTGTTGATCAACATAAAAATAACTATTAAATAGGGAGAACATATTTCAATAGAAGATACCACCTAGCAATGATTGGAATTCCAGTATCTTTGAAAATCAAATAAAATTGTTATTATTGTATTTGAATAAATGTTACAAAATTACCTTAAATTTTAGCTTTTGTATAAGCCTTTGATAAAAATGACATCTAAAAAACTGATGAGAGCAGATTTGCCCTAATTCAAAACTCTATGGTTCTGGGGAAGGTCCAGAAAGAGTACACTAACTTAGTGTAAGAAGAGTACACTAAAGAGTACACTAACAGCGTCTACTAGATGTAAGTAAATTCAGATAAAGTTAGATGGAGGTAGGGAGGTCAGAAGAAAAGAAGGAAGAGAGGGAGGCAAGATTAAAGGAAGGAAAGGAGGGAGGAAGGAATGGAGGGAGGAGATGAAACAGTGTTTAAACTTGAAAAAGGAAGCAGTGAGATTATATTTAAAACCAGTTAAAATCCTGAAAAACACCGGGAAGGGTAAACACTAAACTCTGAACTAAATATCTGGGTGCTAAAAAACTGTTTGGTGCTGAGGAAGGTCTCAAAAGTATATGCTGTCACTAACATGCCTTGCTGCTGGAAAGAGCAATTTAATACATTAAATCAATTTTTTTTTTAAAAAGCTCTACTTTATACCATAACCAGTAAGCCTAAAGGACATTTTTTTGTGTGCCCTAAATAAGTCATGTATCAAAAAACATTTTGCTTGCCTTTTGGCTTTAAAAAAAGTTGTATAATTTTGTGTTTTAATATAATCCATGTTTCTCAATGATTATATTGACTCAGATCGCCAGACTCATTAAGAGTTTTACTTCACATAATTTGATAATTAGATTGGGATTAGGAAATTATTTAATGAGAGACTTCACACCATGCAAAATTGCCTTTGCTCTCAGGAAAGAGAAAGCCAGTGGCTTGCAAGCTGTTGTCCAGCCTTTGGCACATTTATAGGTATTGGAGAGCTCTCCACACTGATGGCCATTGCAAAGTTGGATAATTCTCATTCATAATTTGTGTATTCATCTATTATTAGTTCTATTTAATAGAGAATCGCATTATGTGTCATTCCATTTTAATAATGTTGGTCACTGAAATATTTAAAGACAACTGTGACTCCTAACTCTTCATAATTATGAATTCTTTCTAGTTTCTTCAACCTTTCCACATGTGATATGTTTCCCAGATTCCTCATTATTTTAGTTAAGGTTGTAGATGACCTCATTTTAGTTAAAAAATGCTCCTCTCTGCCTGTAATCCCAGCACTTTGGGAGGCTGAGGCAGGCGGATCATGAGGTCAGGAGATCAAGACCATCCCGACTAACACGGTGAAACCCCGTCTCTACTAAAAATACAAAAATAAAAATAAAAATAAAAATAAAAAATTAGCCGGGCATGGTGGCGGGTGCCTGTAGTCCCAGCTACTCGGGAGGCTGAGGCAGGAGAATGGCGTGAACCCGGGAGGCGGAGCTTGCAGTGAGCCGAGATTGCGTCACTGCACTCCAGCCTGGGCAACAGAGCAAGACTCCATCTCAAAAAAACAACAGCAACAACAACAAAAATGGCTCCTCTATTACATACCCAGTACTGAACTCCAATAGTATCTGAAAAATGGAATCATTCTTACAAATTTGGTAATTCTAGGAAGCAAATCTGCATGGCCTTTGCTGAATTATTTGTGTAATAGCTGTATGTCCTCTCAAATTTGCTTATGTAGCCATAACAAATTCCAACTAATTTAGCTTTATCTCACTATTTACAGTTACTATATTTAAAATGAACTGACTTTTCATTTGATAAACAAAGGAAACAGATCCAATAATGCATTTTCAAGACACCGATGAAGTTTTGTTTCTGTATATGTGTGCATGGGCTTTTGTAGCATGTACATGTATGTAGATTTGTAGATGGAAATGTTCTGCTAAAAGATATCATTGCCATTTTAGTGGCTTCTTTAGAAGTTCTTCTTCAACTTCTAATCTGGAGAAGTTATCGACTAAAGAGAATCTTGCTTACTTTAAAACAATTTTATTTAATGTATAAGGTGAAGAAGAAAAAACAAAGTAAGTGAGAATATGATAACAAGGAAATAAAAATAGAATGTATTCTTTAGAGAGAAGATATAAAAGAACATTCAAGTATTTTAGAAGATACAACACATACAACTTGATTGGTAATTAATTTTAAAAATGCCCTGTTGAGGGGAACATCACACAACTGGAGCCTGGGGAAGGGATAGCATTACGAGAAATACCTAATGTAGATGACGGGTCGATGGATGCAGCAAACCATACACATGGCACGTGTATACCTGTGTAACAAACCTGCACGTCCTACACATGTATCCTAGAACTTAAAGTATAATAATTTTTTTAAATGCCCTGTTGCTTTTGTAACACAAGAAACTACTTTTAAACTATTCATGGTTTTCCTTGAATAAGCAGGGTAATAGAGAGTTTATAGGATAATATAATAGTGAAATATTTCTCAAATGCATGAGCAGCTTTGTAATGTCAGTTGTTTTCTTTTCTGCTAGTTTTCTCTAAGGTATCTACTCTTGCAAAAAACAAAACCAAAAATCTCACCCCCAAAAAATGACCCCCAAACCTTGTCTGGCTTACGTGAATTACAATTTCAAAATGTTACCATATTAGGAAAAATGAAATTAAATATTTGTTTTTTGTGTAAACATCAAAATCCATTCTTAGCTGTTTTTGAAATTCTAACTCATAATAAATATATTTGAGACTGATTAAGGAAATTGAGTACTATTTATAAGTTACCTTGCACTGAACAAGATTTCTCTTTTCACTTAGTATTTTGAAAGTATTAATTATGCCTTACCAAAGGAAGATTGCTAGAATTTAGAGTATTTATTGTATTTATTAAAGTAATGTTATTATTTTAGACTGTTGATATTTTTGCATAGTGGATCAAGTATATAATACGCACTCTATTAATTTAGTTGTTTGCTTTATAATCTCTGTGGTAACTTTAACAATTCTATTTGCCACTACTACTTCTTGGTTGATCCATAAGTAAGAAGGTAAAGTGTTATAGAGTATGGTGTTCTAAATAAACTCTAGATGTAGTAAGGAACTGATTATTAGGCCCTGTCTTTTAAAATTCTGAATAAGTACATCTGGCATGGTGGTGCCCAGACTGAATTTTTCAAGCATCAGTTAATTCTTACACAGGGAAAAAAATGGGGAAAGCACTGATTCAAAACCCTTTCAAAGACACATATTAAAGACTTTTGCATTATTGCTGTTTTGAATAATCCATACCACTCATTACATTTATTAATACAAATAATTGGATTGACTGTGTATAATATTTAAAATGATTATATCTTTAAAAGTAGAAAGTAACTGCTCCTCTCTAAATCAGTACTTGACTCAGTTCTCATTTTCCATGGCAGGGAATTTACTAAAATATATAATGCATTAAATCAAATAATTTATTTTAAAAATATATTATTCTTTAAGTTAATTAGAGAACTACAGATCAATTTATATTTGTTGCTCTTCATGAAAATAAATATATGATTGCTTACATACATTTACATGCTTTTATTTTCTGTTTGCAGAGTCCAAGTTGAATTCTATATGAATGAAAATACATTTAAAGAAAGACTAAAATTATTTTTCATAAAAAACCAGAGATCAAGTAAGTTATTCATTTCATTCCCCCCTCTGTTCGTACATATATTTACTTCAAAATATTTCAACTGTGTAATCTTTTGCAAAATACTTTTTAGATACAGGAATAAAATTGGTTATTTTTTTCTTGCAGGTGGTAACGTTTTAGAAAAATATAGACACTACAATAGTGATATTAATGCCTCTTGAACATCTTCAATTCTCCAAATTCCATGTCAATAAGTTGACTTCTGAGTAGACTATCTGGATTAGTAGAAACATTGAGGAAAATAATTTAAATGAGGGTCTCTCCATTTTAACTCTAAATATTGTAGTTTCAAAAAGCACTGGCAGACCACAATGGGAAACAATTGTCTGATTTAGGGAAGGGAACGTTTAATATTTCCTAATCATTCCAAATAATAAGAAACATCTAGATTGCACTGAAATACACAGATTCCTATCTTTCTTAGCCTGAAGATTTTGAACCAGGAAGTGTAGAGTAGATCTCAGAGTTTAACATCCCAATGATTCTTATCATCATACAAATGTAAGAAAGTAACAAAGTAGAACTTCAAGAATACAAAATTGGCATAGTCACTGTCCTCCTGAGCCTATTCAATGTTAGGAGTGCCTCTGATACTTGTTGCTTCCCAAAATGCCATATATATTTAAAAAGTCATATGTAATAAGCCAATATGCAATTTTTTTCATGGTCATTGCTTAAAATATCACAAGGAATGGAAAGGCCTGCATTAGTCGGTGTAGATGTTAAGCTCTGTGAATTTGACCGCGAAATCCTGTCAAAATTAAGTTGTGCCTCTGTAGGTAGGATTCAAAGAGAGAAGCTTCACTTGTGGGAAGCTATCCAAATACTGATGATGGAGAATATTTCAATATTTAAGTCATACTGCTCAGATAGTCTTAATGACAGACTGGCCTCAAGGTTGAGACTGTTAGTAACTAATGCTTTTCTAACATGATTGTTCAGAATATCCAAGGAAGCCCCATAAATAGATATTACCTAAAGGGGTCACATCATCTGAATAGTTTCCCTTATTTCTGCACTAAGAGTCCTGTCTTTCCAGGCCAAAAAAGGTGGATGCATTGTTTGAATCCTTCACCCATAGTCAACTGCAACTAAGCAGTTATGAGGAGGCCCATTTCTATAAAACCAGCACAATTGCATTAATAATTTGAAAGATTTTATAAGGAAGTGAATCCATAAAATGTATTCAACATTTTAATTGGAAAATCTAGGAAAAATTTCACAATTGATAAGCATTGACCTTTTAACTGGTAAGAAATGTTACCGCAAGTACACTCACAACGGCAGAGCAGGACAAAAAAAGTGACATTTCATTTCTAGATTTTATTAAGTAATAATTATAAGGAAGTCTTCATCAAAATTTTACTCATAATGCATGAATCAGATATCACAGGTAATTACAGGAAAGATAATGCTCATATTAATCAGACTTTATGCGTATTTTGCTTAATCTTAAATACTCTTCTTCATCATCATTGAATATTACAGGCTGCATAATTGTGACTTACACAGTTTAGAAGATACATCCATGGCAGTTTGAATTCCCACAAAAGTTTAAGATTTCATGGGTATTTTAAATAGTTAAAAATAGAATTTAATTTATTGAACTTTAAATGTATGTGTGTGGGAGAGAGGTGGAGAGATTGTGTGTGTGTTTCTCAGTGTAAGCTATTAAGATTTCTCTATACTTATTTAATATATATTATTATATAATGAATAAAATAACATATAATTATATAATTGGTATGTATTATAATTATATAGTTAATATTAAATACACAACATAGAACTATACAAATATAATTAATTTCTTTATAATCACATCTACAAGATTCTGTGAAGGTATAAGTTTTATAACTTGGCTTGTGAATTTGTAAGCAGCTAGATTTTCTAGCCAGTTAAACTTTATCCCAAAATTTATGGATATATAAAATGCTTAAACTTATAAACATACTTTAATCAACCTTGATTGGACATACATTTTGTGGCTTCTGAATGTTCAAATCTAGATTTAGTCTTGGTATAAAATATGCACTCTCATTTGCAGTTCAAGTATTCTGTCAAACTCACTTTTTGTCTCAATATTCAGGTAATTAAAATTCAGCCACCAAGAACTTCAGAGAGTTTAGATAATTATAGTAGTGTAGCTTCTCAATACAATTTAAGTGTTGTATTTAAAGTTGATATTTTTGACAATTCTTTTTAGTCTTTTGTGAACTAAGTTCAAATGAAAATAAAACTTTTATTGTTTGTTTAAAGGTCTAAGGATTCGCCTGTTCAATTTTTCTCTCAAATTACTAAGCTGCTTATTATACATAATCCGAGTACTTCTAGAAAACCCTTCACAAGGAAATGAATGGTAAGGTACCTTTTCCTGACCTTCAGCAATATTATTTTGATTCTTTTGAGTTGTATCACATTTTAAATTTAAAGCATGTTGTGTAGAGCTTCATTTTAAAGGATATTTTAGGTGTTTATCATAAATAAAATTGATCTGATTTACAGGCACTTCATAATTCTTGTAGGTTCTTTGTAGGTATCTTTTATTATTTTTCTGTTTGATGCTAATATTGGACTGTTAGGCATAAAATTTTATTGCAAGCCAAAGTACATGAAGTAGTTTTTGTTTTAAAATGAGTGAGTCTCTTTAAAGACCCGAATGCCTTTCTGTTCTTGATTTTCAGATACTCCCAAAAGGTTTACTCTACTGCATGCCAGTTTTATATTTTCATAATAATAAGTAGTTATTAACCTCCAATGGAAACACTCCATTTTATATTGGGAAGGAAAATTATCTCAAGACTCAGTTTTAACCTGTGCAGTTCTTTATCTTATTTGAGTTAAATGACACTGATGTATTAACTTGACTTATTTTGTGCTCATAATCGTGTTGCTCATATTAAATTATATTTCTAGTCATTTGTGGATTTTCGTTTTTAGGCTCTGCCTTTTGCTGGAAACAGTAGGGAAAGGTATTGGTGTGTAATTGTATGCATAATAATTATCTCATCATCATCCTGGACCCTTGTCCAGCCTACTAAATATACAATGATTTTCAAAGCTGAAAACTTATATATGATGACTAACATCTGTACAATTATTTCTTCATGCGCAAGTCTGCCTTAAGAAAATTAAAAAAAGGAAAGATAAAAGTAAAATGAAAGTGAGCTCAGAATCTGCATCTAAATGAATTGGTTACCTCTCAGCTTGTTTAGGTAGTAAAATGATTCTGTATTTGTTGAAAGGTTTGTATGTATTTAAAGGTGTCTATATTTATTTAATGTTAAAGATTAATAAGTGAGCTTTTATTTAATAAGCCGTGATAATTCTTTATAAAACTAATGAAATATAATTATGAGTATTTCACTGTATCTTTATTACTTAGCTTGTACCAGTCACATTGCTATTAGCAAATATATAGAGATGCACAGAAACATTCAGTATCCTTAGGGAACTTTTAATCTGTGAAAAAATTGTTTATTTTGGAGTTCCTGCTATTTCTGTCATTAGACTAGTTTTCTTATATGTGGTTTTTTTTTTTTTCAGTATATACTTCATCTTATTATTCTCACCTTATATATGAAGAAACAGAGGTTTTCTCATATTTGCCACTCTGCTTGGAGACCCTCAGGACTACTTATTATGCTTTTTATCTCTGTGTAACTCAGTGACCACAGGAAACCAGTGGGTTCCCATTCCCCCAAATTCCAACTGCATATTTAACTTTCCTACTTTGATGTCCAGACATTTCAGGCTCACTGTATTCCAATTAGCTTTTTCAGTGCTCTTCCACATCTCAGTGATTAAAAACTCTATCCTTCCCCCAAACCCTGCTGTACTCACAGCCTTCCACATTTTAGCTGATAACAATTACATTCTAGAAGTTGCTTGTACCAAAAGCTTTAGAGTCATTTCTTTACTTTTCTGCAGCATATACAAATGCCTTAGAAAATTCTATCATTTCTACTTTGAAGATAAACCTGGCACACAATCACTTCTCAATGCCACCATGTCTGTACAAGCTACCTTCTCACACCTGGAGTGCTGCAATAGCCTCCTAATTAATTACTCCCGCTAATTCTGTCTTTGTTCCCTTTTGATAGATTCTTAATGTAGAAGCTATTTGTGTAAAATATAAGTCACATCTTGATACGACTCTGCTCTGCTCTGAGTGCCAAAGTACTTACGATGGCCTTATAACTTCACCACCCACTACTCATCCCATACCCATTCTGCTCTAGCCACGTTGGCCCCTCCCTGTTCCTCGATCATACCAGACACACCCAGCTCAGGTCCTTCATAAGGGCATTTCTTTGTGTCCAGGACTCTCTTCCTTCAGATAACATAAGGTGCACTTCCTCAGATAATATGAAGCTTCCTACTTAAAATTGTAATCTCCTCATAAGACTCCCTTAATACCATTCTTCTTTTACTTTTTTTTTCTTTAGATCCTGTTTCTCTTTTACATATTCTACCTAATATTACTCATTTATTTGTTTTCTGTGGTATTCCATGAATACTAGAGAGGATATTCCAGGACAGCAGGGATCATTGCCTGAATCCCCGGAGCCTGGCACAAAGTGGGAAACAATAGTCATTTGTTAAACGAATGAATGGATACATGAGTAAAAGAAGTTCCTTAGTAATCTAACTTTTGCCTACTCCACCTCACCAGCCCCTTACTCCAGCTATGCTGAACTACTTGAAGTAGCTTATACACTCTTCAGTCTCCCTTCCTCTGGGCTTTTGAACATTCTTCTCCTTCTTCTGGGAAATTAGGTTTCCTGCTTCTCACAACCCACACTTTTTTGACTTGCTTCTGGCTTCCAGGGCCTTCAGGAAAACAACTTTTTGGATAACAGTTAATCTAAAATCCTTATGGGTACTGTGCCCTGTAGCCCAGTTCCACTCTGGCTTAGGAGTGTCTTCTGGGTACTCTCCCACATACTTCTCTCACAACAGCCAAAGCATTGCCCTTGATATTACCATTCACTTATCAGTCCTTTCTATGTGCTCACCAAGGGCAAGAACCATGCCATGTTTTCCTCTGTAGCTCTCACACTAAGCACAGGACTTGGTAGGTCAGTGAATGCTGCTGAATTAATGAAATGATGCTCAGCAATTTTATTGATAGTGTGTTGTACAGTAAAAATGATTGAGGACTACTGATGGAGATGTCAGTGTTATTAAAATGGTTCATGTAACAAATTATTCTACAATCATGTCAGAATTATTTTTAAAATGTGGTGATTTGTAAATAAAAAGTACACTAGCGAGACCTGAAAATCATAAAACGAGGCATGATGGAATCCTTCTAAGGGTAAAAGGGCATTTGGTGGGTGTTAGCAGAGTAAAATTATATTATTTGAAAACATTAAGAGGAACGAAGTTTCCTACAATTAACTTCTATGTAATATCACTAAGAATATTTGGCCATAATTATAGAGGATATACATTTGAAAAATCAGATTATGGTAATTAAAAAACATTTATGGTTCCATTTTGAATACAATGTTCTGTTTAGTTCCCATTGTCAGTGCAGTATTAGTTAATGAAAAACAGAAGTCGCCTTTATGGGCGCAGGCTCTATTTTAAAATAATGAGGCTAATTAAGCAAAGAGATTTATTTAATTAGAGCTTCTGACATGATAAGTCTGCAGATATTTTGTGCAGCTTTGCTTTGTTTTTAAATCCCTTTCAGGAATCAAAACTGTTATGAAAATGTTATAATATGGAAAACCTGAAGAATATTAAACTAATTTTACTCTTAATATATGATGTGTGAATGGCAAACTGTGATGTACATGCAATGTGTAGTCAATGATTTAAAGATGTTAGCAAAGGAAGCACACCTGCAGCATGTAGTTTATAAATTACATTGAAAGATGAGCCGTCAGTATTAACTCATTGCCTGCTGATGCTTGCAGTTCATCGCTGTGTCCAAAGTCATGTATCTGTTTCCAATTTAAAAATTGTTGAAATGATCATTTGTTTTTAACATCAAGTGATAGAGACACAGGTAAGAAGCACATGAACAGGCTCCTATTTTATGGTATTTGGATTCCAGTTAAAATCAAAGCCTAGTATAGCAAACAGTGTGTTTAAGTGGAATTCAAATTTTACATATTATTTCTTCCTCAGGGTAACAACTATTAAAGGAAGAAATGGAATTTTGACAATAGCTCTTAAATATTTAATAATCAATAGGAATGAATATTTTAATGTAGATCTTTTCTTCTTTTTTTTTAGAATAAAGTAGAACTAAGTTCTCTAACAAATCTCAAACATTTAAAAGTATTTTTTTTTGTTTACTGGAGTCTAATACTGGAGACTAATACTGGTGTTTTTGGTCATTGTGAACTTTTTCGCCATATAATGATTCACATACACAAACATACACACACAGAGACACACACACACACACTCACTCCATAACATGATAGGTGTTATATGTACAAGTCCCCTGCATTCTGTGATTTTGTGTTGTCCTAAGACCAGAATCTTTACATCCAGCTTTCAGAAAGTGAAAGAGAGCTTGGAGAAGGCATATATATTTTTAAAAATTATTGGCCAACAAACAACAAACATCACTTTTACTTGTACTTCATACTCAGATCCCATGTGAGAACCAGTTATATCATCATACCTTGACACAAAGACTGAGAAATGTAGTTGACTGAAGAGTGACTTTTTTGCACTTGACTCTGTGCCATGGAAAGGGGAGAATGAATGTTAATTAAAGCCAACTCTGTCACAGCCAATGTTATGTCTGGTGAAAGGGCCCTTAATGTCCATTCTTTCAAAGAGTTAGTTATTAGTCTTCTCTCTAACATCCTTGATAGTTGGTTGTCTAACCTGGGATTAAATATTTCCAATGTTTTGAAAGGATTCAAACGCTGAAAAGTCTTTCTATCATACTGGCAAGACTCATATGCTTTCATATTTTGGTCACCTAGTTTTTGGATGTGTATTACATATTTTATGTTCGTCTTGAAATGTGGGCTTAGTATCATATCTAGTATTCAGATTTCACTGTATATTATGGTCAGGGGAGTTGTATAATTTACCCACCTGTTTTGTTTATTATTTGTTAATACATTACAAACTTATATTAGTTTTTTTTAGTGCTATCGGTCTTTGAGTTCATCTTGGGTTTGTGAGCAACCTGTCCTTTCATATGAATTATGTCCTGCATGTTAACCCTATTACTTTCAAATGCTTTGTTCTTCTGCTAAACATATTCACCCCATGACTCCCACCTCCTCTGCCAAAGCTGTTCTCACACTTTTACCATCTGTTTTCCTACTTTTAAGACAGTTCATAAGTGTTCTGGGAAAAGTGGCCAAGGCTACATTACTAAGTTCCTGTATTTAACTTTTGCTTTTCCTTACATTGTTTGATATGGTTCCTTTAGTTTTCATAATAATGCTTCATACATGAATTTTATCAACAGGATAGTCTAATTCAGAATAACTAAATGATATATATTTGAGTTTTGGTTTGCATTTTTTATTTAATTTTTGTATTTTTGAAAAGGGAAATTTGGTTTTATTATTTAAAAATGTTTCATGCATATTACAATATAGATGTATATGACAAGGAAGTAAAAATTATCTTATATCACAACACCTAGAATAAGTATTTTTAGCATTTTTAATGACTAATTATTTACAAATTCTCTATACACAGACGTATAGATTATAGATAACATACACGTACAGGTATGACCTAAAGCAATATTTTAATGACTTTTTCCTTAGTTGTAATGTTTTTGTTGTTTTACTTGATGATGATGCATCTGCTACTTAAATTCTCTTTTCTGTTGGATATTCAGGTAGATTCCAGTTACTCTCTTGCTATAAATAATACCAAAATAAATATTATTGTGCATGTTTTCTTTTCTCCTAGTGTTTTTCTGTCAATGAGATTAAATGTTCATTTGAAATTACCATTTGGCTGTCAGTTTTAGTTTCACTCCTCATTTATTTTGGAGGTTTTCTAGGAATGTGCAGATCAGATCCCACATTCTTTTTTTCATGATAAATTCATTTTATGAAGGAGGGCTTGAACACTAGTTTTTACCAAAATGTTTACACTTCCTTCTCTGTATTTATCCAATTTAATGTTAAGGAAACTGATAAAAGTATGTCTTTCAATTGGAGATCTCCTTGAAATTTATATATCAGAGATTTGTAGAACTTATTTTTTAATAGATTCTGAAGTCTATTTCATAAGACACAGTCTAGCCTGGAAAATAAGTATGTCTTTTTTAAAACTCTTATTTAAATTCTTTATGACATTTCAATTGTCTACCAATATCACAGACCAAAGAAAATGCTATTAGTTTGATGTAAGCAGACTTTTTTCAGAATTTTTAAAATATGAAGTTGATTTTATTACAAATTTCAGATATACACGTTAGAAAATTATTTCATTTGGGCCCTTTAAAAAAGTATTAATTTCACCAAATCTGCTATACTGGCAGTGTGAAAGTCTTAAACTAAATTTATTATTATTTTTTCTAAGTTTCCACCTCTGCCCCTCCCCAGCCCCAATAGGCCCTGGTATGTGTTGTTCCCATCTGTGTGTCCATGTGATCTCATTGTTCAACTCCTACTTATGAGTGATAACATGTGGTGTTTGATTTTCTGTTCCTGTGTTTGCTGCGGATGATGGCTTCTAGCTTCATCCATGTTCCTGAAAAGGACAAGATCTCATTCCTTTTTATGGCTGCATAGTATTCCATGGTGTATATGTACATTTTTTAATCCAGTTTATCATTTTTAGGCATTCTGGTTGGTTCCATGACTTTGCTATTGTAAATAGTGCTGCAATAAACATAAGTTTGCATGTGTCTTTAGAGTAGAATGATGTATACTGCTTTGGTTACATACCCAGCAATGGTATTTGGTTGTATACCCAGGTCAAATGGTATTTCTGGTTCTAGCTTCTTGAGGAATTGTCATACTGTTTCCCACAATGGTTGAACTAATTTACATTCTCACCAACAGTGTAGTGTAAAAGCGTTCCTAACTCTCCATCATCTATTGTTTCTTGACTTTTCAAAAAGCATCTGCTATTCAATAAATGGTACTGGGAAAACTGGCTAGCTGTATGCAGAAAACTGAAACTGGACCCCTTCCTTACACCTTATACAAAAATTAGCTCAAGATTGATTAAAGACTTAAATGTAAAACCCAAAACCATAAAAGCCCTAGAAGAAGCCTCAGGCAATACCATTCAGGAAGTAAGCACGGGCAAAGACTTCATGACAAAAATGCCAAAAGTAATTGCCACAAAAGCCAGAATTGACAAATAGGATCTTATTAAACTAAAGAGCTGGTGCACAGCAAAATAAACTATAATCAAAATTAACATCAGGCAGCCTACAGAATGGGAGAAAGTTTTTGCAATCTATCCATCTGACAAAGGTCTAATATCCAGAATTTACAAGGAACTAAAACAAATTTACATGAAAGAAACAAACAACCCCATCAAAAACTGAGCATTGTTTGTTAACATACATTTCTCAAAAGAAGACATTTACGCAGCCAATGAGCATGTGAGAAAAAAGCTTAGCATCACTGATCATTAGAGAAATGTAAAACAAAACCACAATGAGATACCATCTCACACCAGTCAGAATGGCGATTATGAAAGTCAAGCAGATTTTACTAAGTCTATGTTAATTACCAATTTTCTTCGAAAATACTCACAGACTTCTGTTTAGCAACTCATTTTATAGGGTTTTTTTCCCAGGGATTGCTATCTACTTAACAGTATAGCTTTTTTGGCACATACTTTTTCCATTTACAAAACTGGGGATATATCCCTCTTCACTCTGACACACCTTGTTATTGTCTGATTTCTCAAATGTTACTCAGCATATGAAAATGTTTTAGAAAGGACAGTGATACTGAATTCATGAGTTATATCTTTGCCTTTATTGGCACCATTTATCACTGCTAATTGGTTGCCTAGTTTAATATATGCATGTACTTAGCAAACCATTGGGTTTATAATGGTGAGTAAAAAAGATATGTTATTTTATCTTATGGAGCTTGTAATTGTGAGGAGGCAGGCATTAAAGAAACATATTACAAATACATATAAAGCTTCCACTGAGATGAGTGACAGGAAAGGTGTGATGGATGACATGGCCCAGGAGATTAGTTGACAAAGTTGATCAAGTGGAATCCTCAGAGGGAGTTTCCCTGAAACACAGAGGGCTGAGCTGAGTCTTCTAGGATGAGAGGAGAGAATGTAGAAAGGGCTTGTAGAAGGAAGGAGTGTGTCCACTTGAATGTGTCTGAGACTGCCGGGTCAACTGTTTTGATCTTTTTCTAACAAAAGTGCAAAGGCATTACGCAATAGGGAATAGGGTAATGTGATCTAAAACACATTTTGAAAGAATCAGTGTATTTGCAACTTGAAGAAAAATGGTAGAGGGCAAAATAAGGTGCAGGTTTCCCACTGGTAGGTTTTTGCAAGCATCCAATTGTGAAAAATGATATCTTAGAATAAGGTGATTGTGGTAGTAGACATGAAAAGAAGCAAGTGAATTCTGCAGATATTTGGTTGCAATGACTGAAAAGGTTTGGTGTCTAGTGAGTTTAGTATTTACAGATGTAGGAGAAGAAAGTATCTAAAAGGATGCTCAAGTTTTGAGTAGCAAAATAAAGTGGGATTTGGTACTATTTTATGAGATGCAAAAAACTACCATTCACCTGATTCTCTTCGGGAAAATGTAATTATTTTCATCTTTTTCTGAATAGTGTCTATTGCTGTGAGTGACTACCATTGAAATGAACTGTGTACTAAATGATGTAGACAAAGCTAGGTTATAAATTGTGGAAAATTAGAATTAGAGGGATAGTAAGTGTTCTGATGTTCTTTCCAGAGCATAAGCCTTTTTATCATCAGAAAATATATTTTTAGGGAGTAAAGATGATTACTTCTTGTCTTGCCCAATATGTTAACCCCAGTCACACTTTTTTTCATGGTATGTTAAATATTTTATAGAACTTCAAGTCTGAAATATTATTACCTTGTATACTCTTTTACTGACTTTTTTCTGATTATTTATACTGTTGAATTTTGTTACTCAAATATATGTCCTGTTAAAAATAAGAAAATCTTAGAGTTTACAGAAGACTATTAAGTGACTTTTCAGTGTAAAATTATCCAGTAAAGGGTTTGAGATTATTCTGCCCTCCCATATCATTCTTTAAATAATGTCACATATTTTAATTTATTAACAGTGACCAAAAATGAAATTCAAAAAGTTTTTATTGGAATAGAAATGAATATTAGCATAAAGAAAGCTAAGGCAGAAACATTTTTTCAAATGTTAATTTTGGTATTTTATCTTTTTTATGCTAGCATTATTTTAATATTTCCAACTTTAACTGAGTTTTAAAAGTGAATACATTTTTCACATTTAAAAAAATTAACTTACTATTATTCTTTTTATAGGTCTCATATCTTTTGGGTGAACAGAAGTCTACCTTTGTGGGGCTTACAGGTTATGTACAATTTTATTTTGTCCCTATATCTCTGGGTGTTTTCATATTTCACAGAGAAGTACTATTGGAGAGCTTTTGATGTTCAAAATGAGTTTGTCTTTCTACTTGACTAATCTTCATGTACATCTTGGACTAATATTTTCATTTTTTTTCTCTTGTTTGTCTGAGCCTTGCATTCTACCTCTTGAGGATTTCATCATGATCAGAATTAGATTTTAAAGAGCTTGTGAGAGTTTGGAGAAAACCAAAGTAAACTAGTGCTTTAAGGCTCCACAGATTTTCCCAAACTACATTAAGTATTCTTGTTATACGATTCATTTAAAGTTAATCAAAGCCCATAACTGCGTTTACGTTTTGCCTTGTATTCTTAGTGTCTGCAATATGATAGAATATCAATAAATAATGATTTAATGAATGCACAAATGAAACAATGACTCATACCACCAATAGGGAGAGCTTAGCTCCTAAGCAACTCATCATGTAAATAAAACCAAAAGTATGCCATAGCATAAAAGGAGTCTTTAAGAAAGGCCACGAAAATATGAAAGAGCACAACATGTCTGATTTATATTGTTGAGGTGTTCCCTAGAGTCTCCGTTATTTCTTTGTTTTGTTTTGTTTTCTATTGAATTTCATGCCCAGCAAACTTTTTGTAAGTTTCTATCTCCTGTACTTCTGTTTACTTCCTACCGATCCTTTTTATTTTCTGTTACTTTTAAAAATTACAAATTAATCGGAAGAATAGAATCACCAACATCAAAAAGAATTGGAGGTTGGAAGACACTTGAGTCTGGAGGAAAGACTTTAAGACTCACTGGTTAGGAGCAATCTTTAAAATACTTTATTTATTTATTCATAAAGTTGTATACCTTTGTGGGGTACAAGTGCAATGTTATTACCTAGCTATTTTGCTTAGTAGTGAAGTCTAGCCTTTTACTGTATCCATCACTCAAATAATGTGTGTTACATTCATCAAGCAATTTCTCATCAGCCACCCCCTTCCTATGTTCTCACACTTCAATTTCTTCAATATCTCTCATTCTACACCCATTCCACATTCCAGATTTTTAAGTCATGCCTTAAAGGTCTGCATATTTGTATGTGATAATGAATTAAAATATGTGTGCATTGTGATCATAACCATGAAATCAAGTTTTTTTTTTTTTTGAGACGGAGTCTCGCTCTGTCACCCAAGCTGGAGTGCAGTGGCACAATCTCGGCTCACTGCAAGCTCCACTTCCCGAGTTCATGCCATTCTACTGTCTCAGCCTCCCGAGTAGCTGGGACTACAGGCGCCCACCACCACACCTGGCTAATTTTTTTGTATTTTTAGTAGAGACGGGATTTCACTGTGTTACCGAGGATGGTCTCGATCTCCTGACCTTGTGATCCTCCTGCCTCAGCCTCCCAAAGTGTTGGGATTACAGGCGTGAGCCACCACGCCTGGCCAAAATCAAGTTTTTAATATGTCTGAGTGTTTTATGGTTCGTTAAAGTCAAGTTGTTTTTTACATTGCCTTACTCTGACTTTTGTTGCAATATCATATTAATTTATAAATAACTCTGAAATTGTTGAAATGTTCTTTAAAATGTAGTTTTTTAATCTCTGAGCTATCCTTCAATTAAGTGTACATTTAAAATAAATTGTTTCATGAATTGCCGTACATTATCTTCAAATATATTTTGATCTACTCAAATTGCTTTTTGAAATAGTGATATTTTAAAATAACAACAGTGCTCTTTTTTAAATAGCACTTTGAGTAACATGTTAAAAATGCTCTAGAGATCATCTAATGCTATGTACTTCTACAAAAAAGCATGAGTAATTATGATTTAGCGGATTTATGGAGAAAATGAAAGAATTTGAGTTTTCTATCATAATAATGCCTGGTTACTACACATACTTCTGAACATATTTTACTTTACACTGCTAAGCATTTTGTCTGTTTTCTTACTGTTCTCATGTTTTAATATTCTTTTAAATTCAAAGATTTTATCCCAACAGAAGAAAAAATGTAATCTCCAGGGTATCTGCCATTCTCATTCAAATAGTCTTAAATCTCAAAAATCTATAAACATACATATTTACCTGAGTCACTCTTTGTTTATATTTGCTTATTAGATTCTATTTATCCATCCTAAGTTTGTAGAGTATTTAACACAGAATAATTTTATTATCTTTTCTTGTTACTTTTTGTGGCATAGTAATGTATTTTTGGTAGTTAGCAGTAGAGATGATGTATACAATGGAGAATATAGAAAAAGATAGAAGCATACATAGGAAGATAGGACTAACACTTCTATCTGCACAAGGGGAATTGGTTATGAAATTCATTCAGATAAAGTCTGAAAGTATTTTGAAGTGCTAGTATGGTCCATTTTATTTAGTATTCAAAGATGTAGTCTTTTTATTTTGTTTGACATGGGTGATAGGATTGAATATACCATTAAACTTGAAGAGTGTATTATTTCTTTTTCTGGATTTTCTGAAGAGAAATGCTGATTTTGGTACAGATGATCATGCTTCTGGGATAGAGCGGTTATCTGTGGTGGAGAGTTATGTGTGATTTTATGTATTAGAAACACACACACATAGCTGGGCATGGTGGCTCATGCCTGTAATCCTAGCACTTAGGAAGGCTGAGGTGGGTGGATTGCTTGAGCCCAGGGGCTCGAGACCGGCCCGGACAACATTGCAAGACCCCATTTCTATTAAATTTTTTTTTTTAAACTAAACACACACATAAAAGAACCTGTTCTTTATATATCATGTAAACTTCAGCCAGTCTATTTTAATACCACCTTTACATTTTGAATAATAAATAAAAATAGTTTATTAAGGAGTATTAGAATTTATGAAAACTAAGCTGTAGTACAGGAGACAGCAAACTCTGGCCAGCAGCCTGTCATCTGTGTATAGATGTTAAAGTTCCACCTAATAAGTCCTATTATACACCCATATATGTATACATGCACATATATTTAAATAAAATTAGTAGTATAGTCAAGAATATATATAATTTAATTGTATTGTGTTTTCTCATTAAGTTGCAATTTATCTTTCAGGTTTCAGTGGCATTGATAAGTCTGTTTGAAACAATATTACTTGGTTATCTTAGTTATAAGGTAAGTTATTTTAATTAGCAGTTTCCCACTGATAGAACACATTGGTAGTGTTTACTCAGTATTCCTTTATTTATAATTTGCACTTGAGGGTAAGGCTGACTCTTCTTGAGCCACTTTGTTTTGAGCCTCTCCAGTAGGTGATAAAAAGCTCTATTAATATGGTAATGTTTTCCTTGATGACTTACAAATGCTTTGCTACTTCCTATGGGTTTACTTACCCATTATATGCATGCATTAGTGAGGCAAGCAAATGGAATGGTTCAGCTTTATCGTATTCAACATTTTTTTTTCTGATTTGTACACAAAATATTGAGAAAGTAAAAACATATCTGTTAGGAATTATTTTAATAAATTATCTTATTTTTGATAAAGCTTTGTTTGGCTAACGTGATTTAACAAATATTTATTGAGCTCCTATTTAATGGAGAGCTCTATACTTCACATGATTCTCTTCTCAATGAGTTTACAATCAGGAAAAGGGGGGTTACAGCAGAACATCATACGGATAATAATAATAAAAGCAGAATATAATGGGTGCTTCCAGTGATGTCAAAAAAGTACTGTGGGGTTTTATAGAGAGAGCTCATATCATAGAATGAAAAGGAAACACTAGTCCTTGAACCTCAGTGATTTCAATAAGGCAAGATGAAAAGACAGCACAATAGAGATTGATAAAATTCACAAAGGCATAGAGGAAGGACTTTACATGTAAAATTGGAGGAATAATAAATATATTTTTCTAGAATATGGGCATTGTATAGCAGCATGTATTTTTAAGTTGATGGGAGATGACTACCACAAGATTCTGTAATTGAAATTCAGTTTTAGGAATATTAGTTCAGAATCTCTATGCAGTTCAGGTCAAATAGACATTATGGTGAAGTTCATGTGCTCAGTTAAGATATGTTGCAGTATAAAAGGAAAACTGACAGTAAGATTTTGGCTGGATGAAAAGATTTGCCAGCTTTAATGAAAGATTAATTATGAAGGTAGAAGCTAAAGAAATCATCAACTGATGGGTTGAAAGAGGCGAAGAGAAGGAAATTCATAACATTCTAATAGTTTCTGAGTTTTAATGACTGGAAATATGGTAGTAAAACTAAGAAACAGTTGTATCAAGAAAAAAGTCAGATTGGGATCCACATAGATTAAATAATGGAATTAGTTCTGGAGGTGATGAATTTCAGGTACTGGTGAACACACAGATAAATAAGGTATGCAATTGAGAATGAAAAGCTGGAACTTTTGAGGGAGAGATTTATTAAGACTTGACAGTCATGTTAATTATTAAGACTTCTTGATAGTAAAGGAAGCCATGAGAATCTATCATGCATGGATTAATCAACGGGGTGGAAACTAAAGCTTATGTTGATGGAGATGCTTAAATTGAGGGTTTGGGAGGAAGAACAGAACAATCAGGGAAGACAGAGAAGTTAGAAAAGTTAGCAAGTCATTGGAATGGTTGTCATAATCATTACTAATTTTTGTTAATAGCCTTTTCATTTACTCTATCAAGTGTACTCAAGGTTATGTTTTCGGGGAACTCGTATCTAGCACCTCAATTTCATTCTCACTTTTTAAATTATTTTTTGAGAAAAGGTCTTACACTGTCACCCAAGCTGGAGAGCAGTAGCACAATTATGGCTCACTGCACCTTCAACTCCCCCTGGGCTCAAGCAATTCTCCCTACTGTCTTGACTAGCTGAGACTATAGGTGCACACCACCACCTGGCTAATTTTTTTGTATTTTTTTGTAGAGACACGATTTTGCCTGTTGCCCAAGCTGGTCTCAAACTCCTCTGGTCAGGTGATCCTCCCACCTCAGCCTCCCAAATGGCTGGGGTTACAGGCGTGAGCCACTGCATCTGTCCCTGTCTCACTTTTTAAAACATAAGAGTTTTGAAGTTAACGTTCTTCAGACTATTATTTAATTCTAAATTTAGAACAAGAAGTTTTTACAAACACATCCTTTTTTCAGGCTCACTTTTTTTTTTCTTTTTAATGCTCATTATTGCCATCTTAAAAAAAAAAAAAAAAACACCAATTTCTAAGGATGTCAGATTGATGAACAAGAAAGTATAAAAACAAAAGAATGACAGCTTTAAAAAATATAGGTAGATTAATTAAAATTTATGAGAAGACATAGGATGTTAGAAATGTCTGAGGAACAAAAAGTATTATATAAAAGCACATGTGCTATGTCAAGTGTGAGAAGTCTGAGAAAAGGATATTGAGTTTACAAATTAGGAGGTCATTTGCTATTGGCTTACAGTAGGTCAGCTATAATGGAATACAATTGAGTGTCAAAATTGTTAAATGGAGAATGTTGTTTGACTGGGGCAGGTGCTTACTCAAAGTAGTAGGATGAAGCAAGGATGACTGCTTCGTGATAAAAAAAATCTGCATTGTTTAAAAAAGAGAGAAACTACAAGGCAGGAGTAAAATATTACAGGAAAGTTTGTAATAAGTAAGAAGTAAGTAAGCTGGAATAGAAACCTGAGGTTTAATGATTAGTTTTGGAAAGTCTCCATTCTCTTTGGAGAGTGCAGAAGGTGGAAAGTGGTGGATCAAGAAATAAATTAGAGCTAGGGAAGGGAAATGAAAGAACTTACACATGGTAACCACACATCCCTAAATTACCTAGAAAGTACTAAATCAATAATAAGCAATATAGATGAAGATGCTGAAGAAAGGTCTTTTAAGGGTTTATTAGTATATCTCCTTGTCAAAATACATGCACTATAAATATGTCCTGATTGATGAATCTGGATATTGAGTAACTAGAAAAATAAAACAAAATTAAAAAATCAAATAAATTAATATCCCAGATCTTATCTTCAATGTTCATTAATATACATGCATAGATATGTACGATAAATGTCAAATGTAATATATAAATAATGGTATGCTTAAAATTTAGGCCTGCATGTTTTGGAGCAAATTAATCCTATCCCTTCCACTAGTACAGGAGTATATATAGAACTGTAACATGGCCAAAATATTAATCTACATTTGAAGATGCATTTGCTCCAACTTCTGGATAAAATGTAATATGAAATTAAGGTTGGTGTTTTGCTAATAGAACTTTTAGCGCTAATTTTAAAAGCCTTTTAAAAACACGTATCCATTCAAGATAATTTTTCATTGCAATCATATGATGATGACATTTATAATCAATTATTGCTTATAATTTATAAAATTAGAGCAGAAAATTATAAGGCCTAGCGTGCAGAGCTAGATGATATATAATATTTCCATTTCAACCCTCATAAACATTAATGGCTTCGATGGAGGAAATGTAGACAGCAGTTAAGTCCAGTGTGTTACAGAGAAAACAGATAGGATAAATAGGAGTTATGTGACAGTAGAAGGATAGGTTGCTGTTAATTATCTTCTTTTTCCTTTCATAAATATAGTCTAATCTGTGAATCTCTTTGGTCCCTTCAACAGAGTGTTCAATAATTTTTTTAGAATGGGTAAACCAAGTAATTGGTAGTCTTTTATGGTCTCTAAATAAGGCATGTTTTGGTAGCAGAATTTAAAACTACTTCTTCCTTCAACATAGATTTTTTTTTTTTTTTTTTTTTTGAGACAGGGTTCTCACTCTGTTGCTCAAGCTGGAGTGCAGTGGCATGATTGCCTCTACCTCCTAGGCAGTATAGATCCACTTGCCTCACCTTCCTGAGTGGCTTGGGACTGCAGGTGTGCACCACCACACCTGACTAATATTTGTATTTGTTTTTTTTTTTAAGAGACGGGATTTTGTTATGTTGCTTAGGCTGGTCTGGAACTCCTGGGCTCAAGTGATCTGGCTGCCTCCTCAGCCTCCCAAAGTGCTGGGATTATAGGCATGAGCCAACATGCCTGACTAAGTTAGATTTTTTAAAGAAAAGTACTATACAGACACACAGAAATGGATATTGTATTGCACCAACAATTGTATCCACTGCTGATATTATTCTTTGATACTTATACTTCTGAAATAGTAATATTAATAGCAAATCCATATATAACTTTCTTGTATTTGTTTATTTATGTATATTTATAGAGAGAGATATATATGCCTATATGTGTATATATTATTTTAAAAATACACTTAATACAGCATTATACAAGTACTTTATAATTCTTGAAATTAGACATTCTAAAATAAACATAACTAAATCATTAACAACTAAAATAGTTTTAACTTTCATTGAGACTGTAGGTTTTGAAAACCAGGCTATGTTAAAGTGAAATTAGCTAGAACTATTAAAGTACACGTTGAGTTTAGCAGATAATGAATTAGCATCCATGACATGAACTTATTTTGTCTTCTGTCATACAGAAGTGCAGGTCTGTGCTTAAATCATCATTCCATTCATGTTTATAGCTAGTTGGCAAAACAAACATGGTAATCACCCAAAACTAAAGTTCTTATTCTTTTGTCGTCATAAATACCCTCTAATTCTTTATCAACTGCTTTCAAAATAAAGTTCTATTTATGCACACACATTCATTAAATCAAAAGGAAACAAAAACAAACTCCTGCACAATTTCCAAACCTCCACACATAAAAATTCATCATACCTAGAACCTTTTTGTTAAATCTCCAATTCTTTTTTCCATAATCACATTACAAAAAGCAACAATTTTGAAAGTTTAACACCATACTGGCTTATTTCTGGAAAAGAACAAAGAATTTAGTCCAGGACTCCTGAATACCAGATACTGTTGATTCTGCTTATCTTGCCCTGAAAATGGTAAATCTAAATATTTTTGGGTTTATATGCAGAAATACAAAATAAGACTGCCATAGCGTTACTACACTATTTTAAATTCATCCAAAGAAGACAAATTACCAACCTTGTATTAAATACTTTAAAATACAGTTATACTTAATATTTAAGAATAAAAAGTATTTACAAGATGTTCCTTGGTCTAATCTGGGCATGCAACAAATAAACTGCTGTAACTAATTTAATTTTTAAAGTGCTCTTTAGGGTTGCACAGATAGTAGTTCCAAGATTCCATGTTTCTTTATGAAAAAAATAAAAGTGTGATGCATTTTAGAAAATCGCATATTTTCCTGCATTATTATTGGTTAAAAATGATGTGTCCATGCTAAATGTAGACTAATTGGATTGAGATTTCTTTATATTTTATTGAATTCTATCAATAAGAAGAGGAACATAGAGAGGACTGGCCACTGAGAGCAGATACAGCTACTACCCAGAAACTAAAGAAGTTACTTTTTGGAAGAAGAATAATGCTTTTTATCTCCTTCATGAAAATAAGATGAAATGAAAATGTATTTAATATAATTTTGAAAGGCATTGTGCTTGCCTTTCAATTTTATTTCTTGGTTTTCTTACATAGTGGCATTGTATGAATGCGTGCTTTTTTCCACCATACTAGCATTTATCCTTAGGTTTTTGTGATTTAGGCTTATTGGGACTCTTTCTTGGCCAATGAAATTTGTAGATCCTTTCTATATTTATGTTTCATTAGCTATTTTTAAGAAAGATAATTTATGGATGTATCTCGTAGTTCAGAAGACAACCTGAAATCTTAGAATGAAACTCAATGCATATAACTGAAAAGAGATGCATTTATTTTTAGCAATAAATACGTTGCCCCACTGTACAATTTTAGACCATGAAAATTAGTCCTCTGTGGGAAGTTCATTCATGTGTCACAAACTTACACAAACACACACATATATGCATACATGTGGTGTGAAGCAACAATCCATGGTTGACATAATGTACCAACAGTTTTTATTTAGGAGATTCAGACTGTCGAGCACTGTGCTAGGAGCAGAGCATGCAATCCTGAAATATACTTGTCCTGACCTTGACCTCACAGAGTTTAAAATGTTGTAATGTATTAAGTATATAAATACAAACTGACGTGAAAAAAAATGACATGAAAGAAATTGATGGAGGATCAAGAAGCCTAATGTCGGGGGAGATCCTGCCTAGAGGGCATATGATGAAGGGGCAAGGAAAGCCTCTAAAAACTCAGATTTCAGTTGCGAGCTGAAAGGCAGGTATGAGTTAACTTGGCAAAGTGAAGTTGGAAAGAAAGGTAAAGCTTTTCCAAGCCTCTTGAAGAGTTATATGCAAAAGTATACATAAGTCATGTTCTAAGCAGTGAATATACTTTATATATTACATCTATGGAAGGAATGATCTTTAAGGTTGGAGATGTCAACAAGAGACAAATGAAATAGTGTCTTGTATGATATAATCACATTTTTGTCTTTGTCGTGTAAGTGTCTGAATAGTTCTGAAAAGTAGGCCTGTTCTGGGGTGAAGGTGCAGGAGATAGGTAATAGTGCAGTAGATGAATTGGAATGGGGCAAGAATGAAGAGATGGTGGCTAATTAGGCTTAACAAGTCAAAAAGTGAGAACTGAGCTGAAATAAAAACTAGAAAATCTCAAGATCTATTTACAAGTTAGTAGGTCTTATTGATAAATTATAATGTAAGTATAACTATAGTATAATGTGAAAGGAAAATTTAAAAAGTTTCTCCAGGATTTTTGGTTTGTGCTACTGGGAGATAAGTCAGGGAGCAAGTCATAAGTTTTGCTTTAGAAATACTATATGTAAAGTGCTTTTGAGGCATTGATGTGAAGCAGTGGATTAAGCAGTTGATCTGAGTCAGAATCTCAAGAGATAAAATACTGATTCGGGCTATTGATACAATACTGGAAGTCATTACTTATTTCTGCTTATTACTGATTATAAATTGAAACTGAAACATGGATGAAATTACTTAACATGGGCATATAAACAAGAACTCTTGAATCCTTTCCTCCAGAAAATTTCAGTTGGCTCTGCAATTACAAGTTTGATCATTTCTACGTGATTACTTGAAGTATAAAGGTTTTAAACAATGCCATTCTTTCAAATGAGATCATTTGGATCCAATGGAAAGAAATGCAAATATTTAAGCTCCAAAAATAAAATAACTATATCAAAGAAGGGGAAGAGTATGTATGAAATAGCTGGGAGTATCATTTACTCATTCATGATATTAATTGAGCCCCCACAAGCATTTTAAAAAATTAGTTCACTGAAATGTTGCAGATGCTTGCCAAGGGGATTAGTATTGAAGGTCTGGAGGTATAATATTACAGCTAGGGGGACAGATGTGGGCAGAGGTATACAAGCATAAAGTAGCCTAGCTTGTTCAGCGATGGATATAAAATTCAGCATGGATGAATCTTTGGTTGAGTTCAGGATAGGGACAGAAACATCAAAAGTACAAGCCAAGCTAGTAGCCAGAGTTTAAATTGTGAAATTTCATGCAATACAGTGATGAGTTTGGATTTTATTATGTGAGCAATGGGAATTTGGCATTGTAGAAAAGATTCTTCTGGCTTTAATGTGGAGGAAAAATCAGAAACAAACTCAACCTAGACAGATAAT
This sequence comes from Mandrillus leucophaeus, assembly GCF_000951045.1. Classification (NCBI taxonomy): domain Eukaryota; kingdom Metazoa; phylum Chordata; class Mammalia; order Primates; family Cercopithecidae; genus Mandrillus; species Mandrillus leucophaeus. The sequence continues at coordinate 115,614 of NW_012101556.1, read as the reverse complement.
TAAATAAGAATCATAAAAGTCTAATGTGTTATAAATGGAAATGAAGAGAAGAGAGCCATGAGAGATAAAAGGCTTTTGTTTATATGAACTAAATTATACAGTGTGCCACAGTTCATACTAATTTTGCTGGGCATTAACAGAAATATCCTTCTATATCACTAGTAGAAACTGTTCCCATAACCTTCCTTTCTTGCTACTCAGATCAGTCTCTTCCTGTGCACAATCATTGACACCAAAGAAAAATGTAAAATGAAAAGTGAAAATACAATAAAGGAAGAGTAAGGCAAAGGATAACATTCTGGAAATGATGCCGTGTAAAAACTGATGAAAGAAATCATATTATTACCTACACAATTTCAAAAAAAAACATGGCATAACTATGACTAGTTATAACTCTTTTGTTAAATAGTCCTGATTCAGTGGTAGTAGGAAAAGACCAGTCTTTCTACACTTCTTCAAAACCATGCATCCTCTGTCTGATCCATGCTAATCAGATGACATCTCAGAGAGGTGCCATAGCTTTTCTGGTCTTTTCATTCATACAGCAAATCTCAGTTTAGTATTTAAGAAATTAGGATTGCTATATGCAAAAATTTAAAATTCTCCTCTAAGAAAGCTTCTCCCTGTCCTCAATTCAGACCTACATGGAACAGGGAATTATCATGGGAGGCCTATCTGCTGTTTCTACCTCCTTTCTTATTTAATGCCCTTTAAGGCTAAGGAAGAACAGGGAATGAAGTGCAGTCAGTTTCTGGGTTGAAGTTGCCTGACTGGCACAGTTATTGTCTGATTTTTGGTTGTTCCGCATGTCAGACACAAGCTCTGGCTCTTTCTCCCATGTAAAGATTCTGTGGCCTATCTGGGGCCTTTGAATTTCCTGGAGGCCTCAGTGTGTCAGGCTAGCCACTAGTGCTCTGACACAGACCTTGGACTTCTCAGGTCCACCATCTGTTGAAGTCCCATTTCACCTTCAGCTACACAGTCTTATTGAGTGTAAGCCATTTTTAAATAACCATAGGTTCCATTCTTTAGGGTCTATATCTGGTTCCCAGAAAATAGGCACTTTGCCTTAAAATTGGAGAGATTGTGTCCTGCTCTTACCCAGTCATCTTTTTCTTTGACTTCTTCATTTTAAAAAGTTTTGGGCAGTAGCCAAATACAGTCTCCATGTTGGAGCCAAGCTAAGTGGTTTGGTTCCCTACAGCCCTTTTCACTTAACTTGAGGTGATAAGATGCACCACAGCACCTGTAGTATCTCTGTAAGGAGGCATTCTCACTGCTTCCCTTTCTTCTAACTTCCCACTCCTTTACTGTTTTTATGTAGCCTGGATGAGAGTGATAAACTATGCTCACAAAACCTATTACTTAATTTCTTAGTACATAGAAACAATAGCTGCTCTAAACCTTTGCTTTGGGATGTGCAAGTATGTTCCATCAATGTAGTTTTAAGCCTTTGGGGCCTTAAGGAAAATTAATAAAAAGAGTCCCAGTTTTATAGTCAGTGTTTTAATGGATAATTGGAGATTACAGAGATAGCAGATTTCAAATTGCCTTTCTAATACACAGATCTCTTCATAGAAGAATAAACTGCTTTAAAGGAAAGTCTGTGCTCATTATCATCAGACACCAATCAAGAAAGTTTCAGTGATGACCTGTTAATGTTAGGGTCAGCTTCACGGACATGTATTTTGTGCATAATATCAGGGTCAGCATAGGGTTCCACAACCAGAAGGTCTTCATGATTAGTTGAATGTTCTAATGTTACCTTCTTGAAATTATTAATTTCTTATTAGAAGGCCTTATATTTTTCATTTTGCACTGGGTCCTGCAAATTATATACTCAGTCCTGATTAATCTGTTTGTATTATGTGGGTAGGGAGATTAGTCTAGATGATTGAAAAATACCTTCCTTTAAATTGTATTAATGTGAAAGCAATTTTAATACCAATGATTGTTAACAAGGGTATGTTTCACAAACTAATATACTTGATGGTTAGTGAAATCATTATTATAGTAAGTAAAACTTCAGATTGTCACTTTTTAATTGACTCTGTAGGTTTTGTTAGTGTGTTTTATTTTTACTAGTACGTTTTCTTCCATGACATATTACTTGATAAAAAATATTATGTGTAGTATTCATGGTTTCTACAAACATTTGTTTTACTTCTTGAACTTACAAAATTGAGAGAGCACAATTACACTAAGAAAAATAATCTCTAAAAGTCATTGCTACATCTCTATACAATATTCAGTATTCTGTTAATGGAAGCATCCTTATTGCTAGAGAAATTCTAAGTGCTGTCTTTTTCCCCCTTTAATAAGATGCAGTATAATTGACTTTCATTTGTATTCATTCTTTCTTGGAAGGGAAACATCTGGGAACAGATTTTACGAATACCCTTCATCTTGGAAATAATTAATGCGGTTCCCTTCATTATCTCAGTAAGTCCTGAAAGAACCTTAAAAAACACTTTTGTAATTAGACTTAAGTAAAATCTTTAAATCTAGATACTGTTAAATAATATGGTAGCTAAGATAAATGGATTTAGACTTTGGTTAGAATCATGATACTAAGCAACAAGATAAAATTGACTGGATAACTGCATTGTGTAACTAAATGGAAACTAATGATTTAGTACAATAGCAAATAAAATATTTTAAAGAGCTATATGCTCTGGGGATGCCATTTGACAAATGTCATTATTGTTTAAAATTACTAGAAATTACTTATCCACTTATTGTTTATATTGTGGATTTTTTTAAAATAAGCCAATTGGAAACTTATTTACAAAAGTTTCTAATATGTTGAAAATATTTATCTGTGGTTTAGCCACAAGATTTATTAAGTCCAATTCTCTTTTTAGTGAGGAGATTGCCAAAAGTCAGACACCCAACATTTTACTTCTTTTCAAAGTGCTGTGTGTTATCAGTTCCATGATGATCCTATTCAATTACAGTCCCATAAGTATGTAACTCAACACTTTCCTGTTGCAAAATTATATTTTAATCACAATTTAATAAAGTTGTAATAATGTCTGTTGGGATTATACATTGTAACACTTTATTTGAATTGGGAGATTTTGAAAATAAGTAGATATTACCTGGAGCTGTTGCTCTCTTCTGATAATTATTTTAATTTGAGTGATTTATCTAGAGAAGCAACTGGGACTAGATTAAATGACAGGTTAACGAAATATAATTCTAATTGAACATAGCTCCCCAACGTCACTTAAAGTGGTTTAACATAAAAAGAATAAGAGGCAATATTGTAAAAAGAGAGAGTACCTTCCCTCTTTGTTCTTACTTAATACCTCAAGTTACAGAGAAAAGAAAGCCAATGTCTATTATAAACCACCACACTAAAAGATTTAATGATAGAATTAGCATAGATATCTGCCATCTGGTGAGAGCTTATTATTTTCTTTTTGCTTCTGCAATAATTTCCCTAAGAAAGATTTAGACAATGAATGAAAGAACATATCAATTTCTTGCATTTTATTAATAGTGAGTTTACATTATTTGTCATGTTTTAAATTATTACACTTTCTTTAATAACTTTTTTTCTATTTCTTTTCAGTCTGCTGGGTATGATTTATCGCTTTGAGATAAAAGTCTAGTTTCGGTTTGTTTTCCAGATATTCTGGCCTTCCTTAAGGAATCTATTTGTCCCAGTCTTTCTGAACTGTTGGCTTGCCAAACATGCCTTGGAAAATATGATTGTAAGTATAGAAGTGAAGTGCAAATATGAAAAGATTTTTAAACCATTTCTTATTTTCAATGTTTAGACTAAATAGAAAGAGATAATTTAGGATCTAGTCTTGAATTTTCTTATTCTGCATTCTCCCATAACGTATAACTCATACTATTGGAATTAATTAAGCTGTAACTAAATTTTCAAGTGTTTCATTGTTAAACATATTTTAAATTAATTTAGGGTCATAGTCAATTGTTTCATTTAAATGTTTTTTTTAAATGAGTCATTTTGGTAAAATACTGTTAAATAATTAAAGAGATACATAGTATAAATTTGTAGGTTAACAGACCTTAAATGAACAGTCTGCTGTATCTTAATCAGAAGGAAAACTTGTAAAATGTCCATATTGCCAAGTTACTACCTTTGTAAGGTCCTATGACTGGTAAACAAAAATGGTTCAGAATTTCTCAATATCACTAAAAACCTTATTGGTTTTTGGACTGGTTCAGCCACTTAGCCAATCTTCAGAGTACAAATATCCTTCCCTCCCAAGGCAGTTTTTTGATGCATAATGGGACTCCTGGCTTTTGAGGGCTCACTTAAGTGATTTTGTTAAACTGCTCTTAATTGTAGGTAGTCTCATATTCAGTGAACATCTGTGGGGCTTCCTAAGATTCTATGTGGGAGCTAGAAGTCCCTCATTTAGAGTCATCCTTCTGGATTTGCTTGAGCGGGGTTGTGAGTGGGACATTAGGGGAAAAGGAAGCAAGAGGTAGAATAAAAGATGGAGAACTCAGAGCTGTGCCACGGTTGCATTTTGCCCAAGGCTGAATCTGCTTGGCGGCATGGTTTATAACTATGACCAAAACATTTTTACCACAGGCTTTAGTACTTCAAAGCTAGCTGTAAGGCATTGCCATTGAATCATTCATACCACAAATGTTAATACATATTCACTATGTGCTGAACAATGTGATAGGCAAATGATCTGACTTCTTTGCTGTTCTCTTTATCTGCAAAGAAAAGCACCTACAAGTTTTGTGATAATCAGATGAAATTATATATACATATATACACAAAATGTATGCACGTACATATGTATAATATGTGTGTATAGTATTTTATCTGGCACAACAAAGTAAGGGCTCAATATTATTAATTTTACTGCGTTGAAAATTATACTGGTTTGGAGGCAAACTTATTTTCCATTTAAATGGGTTTTAAACAGACATTATGACTACAGTTTTGGCCAAAGGAATATTTGGATAACATTTTAGTATTCACAACTGGATGAATGTTTCTAAACATTTATATCGAGTAACCACTGGAGTCTTATGAAAGTACATGGCCAAAGGGTGGGAGAGTGTGGCCTGTGAAATGATTTGCAGAAATATTGGGCTGTCATAATTGCCCCGATGAAATACTGTTTGACTAAATATAGATTGCCTAAATTGCTAATGAATAAAAATATATCAGAAAAAAGTAAACTTATTTATTAATTTCTGTGTTATTAGTTGTTGGAAAAAATAACTCAAACAAGACAGGATACATTAGACAAATATTGACAGTAAAAAAGTCTGTTTTGCATTATTAATTTAAGATTCATTTTCCATTTTATTTCCATATCTCTTCGTGCCGGATGCTAAACTTGTATTTACTTTTCTGTTCATTAATACCTCTGCCATTAGAAACTAAACGGTGAGAGATGAAATCCAAATCAGTCAACTTAGTTATTTGTCTTCAAAACAGTTCTGTTTAAATAAGTGGTAGACACGTTAGTGGTAGACAAATAATGACTCATTGAGATATTTTTATTGGTGAAGTTAGTTATCTCATGCTGTACTGATTTAAGCCTAAGCGTTTATTATTTAAAAATGGAGATAAAAATGATACAAATTACAAAAATCCAGCAATCTACTGCATAGACTAAACACTAGTAATAATTTATATCCTTCAAATATTTTCTATGCAAAAATATGCACACATATCATACATGGAATAATAATGTATGTTTGCATAATTGGAATTTTTTGTCATATACTGGTATGTAGTGGACTAGTTCTTATGTTATTAAAATTTCTCCTTCAAATCAGTTTTAATGGATTTGGCTAAATTTACGTAGCTATCAATTTATGTAACAATTTTTGTATTACATATTTAAGTTATTTTAACATTTATGAACATTCATTATTTTATTTACTAAGTATTATAATTTTGTAATAAAGATGAACGTAAATATTGGTGCCCATCTCTTATGACTTTCATGTGGTTAAGTTTTCGAAATTATACTTTTGAGTAAATACTTAATGATTTAATGCTTGAAATAGATAGGATGTATTTCTGAGTTTTGACTTATATTACCAAATTGCCTTCTAGAAATTTATAACAAAGTACCTGAGGGGTAGTGCATGTGAGTGTTCACTTTTGTACATTAAACAACACTAAAAATTATTTTTTACTGTTTGCTATTGGAAAGATAAAATATAGTATATCATGAATTGACATTTATCATAATGCTAAAGAATTTAAACTTAGAAAAAATTTGTTTATTGTCTTTTTCATTTTTTTTTTCTTTTCAAGATAAACTATCTGGTCTAATTGATGTTAATTTTTCTGATAATGAGCTTTGTTTGTAGTTTCACTCATCTCTTCACTCTTCCTTAATTAAACATACTATTTTCTGATCTTTTGAAATTAGGATTTTCCGTGAGAGGTCATGCTTAACATGTAGGGGTTTTGGGGGAGTAAGTGCAACACCTGTTCAGATGTCTGTAATGCAAGTAAACTGAAATTCAGTGCTTTGGTAGTCTTCCCATACCAATATCTTTGTACTATGCAAGCTTGAGTAAGTTACATTTAGATCTAAGCAAAAATGGAAATATGCTAATATTTGTGTTTGAAATACATACATTGATTATGTATATATGTTTACGTACAGGAGAGTTGACATGAAATGTATTCTAATAAATGTAATGAAACTCATGCGTATTCAGTATTTATCAAAATTTACAACTTTTTTTCTGTATTATTTTAGAATGATCTACACAGAGCAATTCAGCGAACACAGTCTGCAATGTTTAATCAAGTTTTGATTTTAATATCTACATTACTATGCCTTATCTTCACCTGGTAAGATTGTACATATCAGAATTTGTGTTATGTTTCATTTACTTACAGTTTCTAAAGGAAACCGTATTATAAACTACTTTCATTAATAGCTGTCAATAAATAAATACATAAATATTCACCAAAAAATGTAACAGATCGCCTGCAGAAGTAAAAGCAACACTCTTTGTTCAGTCTTACCAAATAAGAAAGCACATACATCATTGCTATTGATACTCTGCAACTGATACATACTGCAACTCTGACATTTTACCAACTGCTGTAAACAGCCAAACTATGAGAATTTATGTTGCATGCCATAGTTGTCAAACAAGAATTTTTCCTTCAAACTACTGAAATAGAAGTGCCCTCATCTTTCTACGTTCTTCAAAGCAGAAACACTGTTGAAAAAACTGTCCTTACGAATCACTGCTTCTGCCTCTGCCTTCTCTGCATGATTTTTAGTGTGCATTCAGGCACACTAAAATCTGCCAGGGCAGATTTATGGCCAGTGCAAGGCAAAATCTGGCCCTTCATTATAAAAACATATAAAATATGCTTTATTATAAAACCAATAATTTCCCTTTCTGGAAGTTCACACTCTGACAACTACAGAGTAATCCAATGTGAAATGTGACACTGGACATATGGATTCATGCAGATCCTTAATGAGAGAAAAAATATGAACATCAAAAATGAGGTAGAATATTATGTTTGTGTTGCGGGAATCTTAGATATGTGTAATTGTGCTGTGACCTGGAGCTGACCCTACTGAGAAAGAGGAAAAGCTAATTAGGAAGTACTAAAAAAGGAAAAATGCACACATACACTAGTACAACTGAGCTAGGTATAAATATAGCTATACATGTACGCATGTAAATATAGATATAGAGTTATGACAAGTTTTTGTATCAATAGTATGTGGTTAGTAACTCCATGAAATGGTTTTCAAATATGTTTTATTGCATACTTTTATCATTTAAAAACAGTAGACCTGTTTTAGCATACTTAATGCCTTTAAATATAAAATAGCCTCTAAAATTGATATAGCCATCTTATCGCCTAGTGTCTTTTTACCTTTCACAAACTGTTTTATGATTCACCTAGTAATTACCTAACTGCATTAATATGAAAGATTAATTGCAATTATTTCCCTTCTAAAGTCACTAAAAATTCTGAATTTCAATGTAATAACATTATTTGGGCAACTTAGGAGTTTTCTCATCTAACTTAAGGGAATGTACTTACAAATTTTAAAACAATTATGTTTGTATGGTATGCATATGCTAATTTTTCAATTGTTGGAAAATTAAAAATACTAAAATTAATGATTACCAAATATAATGTGGGAGTCTCTTAAAGTAAATTTAGACAAAGGATCATTGATATGTTAATGTGATAAAAAGGAAACTTTTTTTACATGATGACATTTAGCAGTACTTTTGTTCTGGAGGCATCTTCATCACAATTAATCTTCATCTGCAGTAGGCTTTCTATGTGCTCCTACTTTCTGCCTAGTGCTTCTATTTTTCGGGTAGTCTAGGTGGTACCTAGACATATTTCACCATTTTCTTATGCCAAAGGATGCAGCAGTGCTAGACAAAAGGTTATTCATTATTTATATGAAATTTCCACCATATAATGTATTCATTATTGAAATTATTTCCATTTCATTGTTTTATTTGGTATAATAGTTGTTTTGTGTATGTCTTGTGTGTGTATGTTTTAGTTTTAAATAATTAAGTAGTGGTTTTGAGATATTATCTAATATTACAACTGTCACCAGTATGTGGATATGTCTCTTAATTTGCAATGATTATATAACATTAAGTTTAACTATATACAATTTTATTGCTTTTAATCACATGTATCGTAATATGTTCTTAAATTATAACAACTCAAATGGATAAACTGAGGTTTGATTTCTTTATGTATTCTCTGCATTACAAGCAAACGTCTTCATAACTTATGATCATCATCATAAGATTGAATACGTTTTGTTCAAGTTCAACATCAAAGGTATAATTACCAAGAAACATAAAAACAATGTTATATATTAGTTATATCTTGGTCATAGTATATCATGTAGGCTGTTTTAACAATGTGTCACACCACACACAACGTAAAATAGAAATATCCATAAAAATACAGCAACTTAAACAAACAGAAATGTCTAGGCAGTCTGTCTAAGACTGTTTCCCCAGCTTGATACTGCTGGGGAATAATTTTCCTTATATCTTGTTTCTCCCATTTTCAAAACGTGGTTTCTATCTATGGCTCAAGATGGCTGCCCTGTTCTTGCAAGTACATCCTAAGTCCAGCCTGTAGTTATGAAAATAAGACACAACTTGTACTTCAGGCTACAATTTGGTTATATATCCACACATGGCTGAAAGGGGGCCTGCGAAAACGTTGTCTAGCTGGGTAGTAGTATATCTAACTGAATATTGTACTATCACACAAAAAAGAAAAAAAAAACTGGAGACTGGAATAAAAAGAAGTCTCTTGGTACTAAGTGATAAAAGTCCACATGTACATTCGTTGTTTAAAACTTAGGGTTATCCTAGCTTAGAGCCCTTGAACAACTTTTTACATATCATTAAATAAGGATACTAATCACTCATTTTAGTACTTTTAAGGACTAAAAGTACTTAAAAGAGTACTTTTAAGGTTGTTTTGAAGTGAGGATTAAATTAGATATAAAGTGTTAAGCATATGGCATGGCATATAATGTGAATACTTCAAAAGTTTTAGTTTTTTTCCATTTCAAATGCCTTCTTCATAAAAGATGATTAAATTCTCATGTGAATCCACAAAAACTAAATTGCTTAAAAATATCTAAACATAATATGTATCCTTTTAATAAAACTATAAGAGGGAACCATTATGCCTAAAATATATTAACAGGAAATATAAGAAAACATCTTTCGCCACTGTATTCAAGTTTTTAGTATTTCCTACCTATTTCTAATACTTGAGTCTCTCATTATCTCCACTAGGTTAAAGATAATGGTAGCATTGCTCTCTTGGTACATTTAATGCTTTCAATGACACACAGCCTTGCGACATGCCCATGGCTCCAGTTTTACTTCATTTAGAGTACTTTTAAATTTTGAAGTGTCACGTGACAGGTAAAAACCAGGGGCATGGTAAATAGGGGAATAATTTTAGGCCACAGAGAGGGGAGTAACTGCTCTGTAAAGATAAAAGTAAACTATTTTTGGACTATTTAGGAATTTTTCTCATGTGAATAGATTCCATCATTTATTTTACCACTTTCTGAATATTGAACCACAGGACATGTCAGAAACTAACATTGCCAAATCAGAACTTTTAATATGTGCCTTGTAATTTGAGCCTGAAATATTTGGATAAATTGGCTATATTGTTCAGGAATCTCACAGTCTTAAAATTACCTGTGTTGGAAAGCTGTTACATGGTTTTTTAAAAAAAATCTTCCCTTTACCATTGCAAAGAACTGTCATTACGCATCTGTCTACAAGAGGCACATGTTTAGTGCCAAACTGAAATAAAAATTAAGCTGCTGTGCTGACCCACTCTCTTTGGGAAATGTGCTCAGAATTGTTTTTTTCTGTCATTGTAATGGAATTGGACTAATCTGTCCACATATTGGCAGTATATCCCTCATCATCAATAATACACACTTCCAAGACAGCTGGGAATTGTGATTCATTCTGTGTCTCTAAAACAAAGCAGAGTAAACTGGAACATCCGGGAATTAAATGCATGACTTTAGCTTAATTATCAACATATTGTAACCAATAATAAGCACTATCATTTATAATGAATTTGGTGTTTCTAATTTTACACTGATAGATTTATTTTGCAACTACTTTACTTCAAACTTTAATATTTTTAAATTTACATGTGTTTATATATTTTCATATTATTTCATGGGATTCTAACATAAGGAACTATATTATGTTAATTGATTTCCTGTTTTAGTTCAATGTTATAATTTCCTGTTTTAGTTCAATGTCATAATAATAATTGAATCAATTCACCTTCTCAGTCTTATTTCAAGACAAACTAAACTAATTTATTGTTTAAAACTACGATCATGTTAAACATGATTAACATGCTTAATTCAGAAGTACTTAGAATTTTCGTATGCATTGATTAAAACCTATTTAAACACTGGATGTTTAAGTTCTTGAACTCTATTTACTGGTTGAAGTCTAAAGGCAAGTAGCTACTTGGGAAGTGGACAGTGAGAAGATAAGTGCTGTAGTTTGGATGAAGAATTACGACATGGTCTAATGGTGTTAATTGCCACTGTCATGATATTAGATTCCTAGTTTTTTTTTTTTTTTTTCCACATTAGTTTTTCATATGTTATAAATGAATTACTGAAAGTGCTTTTGTCTGAAGATCTGGCAATTGACTAACAACTTTCTTCCTTATTCTTCCTGCTATGGTTTAAATTTTCATAATGGTTATGTATAAGTTTTGAAAACAAACAAAATAAGACAAAATGACAATAAGTGAGAAATGTAAAAGGAAGCAATAAAATTTTATACAAAATGCAAAATATAATTATATGTAACATTCAATATAATCTCCATAATTAATCCTTATTCAAATGAGTCTCATATTAAGTTCTACTTCTCCATTTACTCCTACTCATCATTGAAGTCTCAACTTTTAGATTTTAGCTTCTCTATAACACTTTCTTGTAGTCTGTCTAAATTATGGGATATGGTCAAGGTTTATGCTTCTTCAGCATTCTAAAAACTGTGAAATATATAATGGTTCTTTAATTATCAGTGTTTCTTCTAGACTTTTATAATTCATAAGAGCAAAGACTCAATTTACCTTTCTTACCATTTTTTGGCCAGTGTCTCTTATGGTAGTTGGAAAATACTAGATGTTTAACCAATATTTGCAGTTGATAGAAAATAACATTCTGGAATAACAATACCCTTATCAAGTGGAAATACTTCAATATATTATAAGTTAAGCATTCCAAACCATATATTTTAAGAACATTGTTTTAAAACTGTTATTTTCAGTTAAGTTTTGTGTGAGATCATAAGAAGGAATTTTTACAGTTATAAGCCAGAGTGTAAGTCTGTGAAAATGACTTCTGGCAAAAAGATATGACGGAGTAGTAAAACTTTTGCAACTTTTTCATTTGGAAAACTCCCTTGGATATAATTTTTATAAATTACACACACATACCTTATAATTTTGGCCAATTTTGTCTCCATATAACCCCCAAATTTATGCCTTGAACAATTTCCCTTTTTTGCTTTTTTTAGAATTTGTGAGAGCAGAACAATGCAATAAAATTACTGAAACTGTTAGAGAGAAAATGGGCTTGCTGCCTGATGCACAGAGAAGACAATAACTATGGCACTTGATTTTGAGAAAAGAAGGCTTTATTGCAAAATTGGCCATGAAACAGAGAGACAGGTTCAAATCAGTTTCCCTGATTTTGGGCCTGAAGCAAGTTTTAAGGGGTTAGAGGACAACAGAAAGGATTTAGGAATGTTTACTTGACAGAGTTTGATTAGAGGGCTTCAGATGTGGTCATTTACAGTAAGCCATGTTGAGGCAAAGTGTAGCCCTGCATCTTCCAAGTCAAGGAATCCTTCACTTCTGAAAGTTTTCAGCATTCAAATTCTAATTTTGTCCCAGTCTTTTGGTTCCAGATGTTGTTAGAGGTCAAAGCTTTTTCTAGGGCACATGCCCTGACTATATGACTTACAGTTTTTGGCTCTGTTTTACCTGAAAGATAACTTGACATTTTGTTATATCAACAGAGCAGGCCCAGTTTGAGCTGGTGCCATGGTTACAGAACTAGCAACTGTATGGAGCATAAAAACAAATTGGCTAAATACTCACAGCATTGTCATAAGTGCCATCATATTTTTCTCTTCCCATTATTGTTTAGTATTTTTAACTTTTCTTTTCTGTTTCTTTCTTTGATTTTGTTTTCTTGAAATTTCTATTTTACTTTTGTCTGATCTGAATCCTGATCCTCTCCTGAAAATCTGTTAATCTTCTATTATTTTGAAATAAAGAAAATCCATGTTTATACATTAGGATGCAGGGCAGGGCATGGTCACCTTTTATAAATTATTAAATGGTAAAGTATATTGACCCTGAATTTATGGCTAATGACATGAATTACTGATATCTTTTGCATAGACACAAAGATAGTGCTCAGGAGAGTGAGACATTTCTTTTAACAATAGAAAACCTGGTTTTATCATTATCTCAAAAAATATTCCCTAGAAAATGTAAAATCCCAACATCTCAAATGATGATATGTTTCATGGGACTCTTAGCTATTAGGTATACAATCTATGGGAAATGGAAATGATTATTTGGGACAATTTAATTGGTATTCACGCAATAAATACCAAAATGCAAGTTGTGGGCTGATTTGAATGCTAATGTTTGAATTACAGGCATGGTTGAAAGTGTTAGATGCTTTCAGCACAGAATGCCATTGCTAATTAAGTTTTTCCAGTAACTGTGCACAGCAATGAGATTCATAGGGAGTATATGGGATATTAAACATTATTTATTCCTGCCATGTGACTATTTTTCTCTGATAACATTTTGTTGTACAAATTGACATTTGCCAGGTGGTAAAAAAGCTTACAGTCTCAATATTTCCTTTCATTCAAATTAATATTTTCCTTATAAACCATGCCAAAGCTTGAAAAATTTGTACTGCCAAATGTATAGTTAACATTTTAGAAGAAGCGCATTTTAAGAAGCACAGAATAAATAATTTGCAATTAATATGCCTTTGTAATTATATACAGGGCCTATTTAAGTAAGCGAATTAATTATGACTTATAGGTATTTTGAGAAGGTAACATAAGAGTTTGTATTCAACTTCTTAATTAAATTTTGTTTTAGAATTTTGTAACAACAAAATTATTTTGTATGGGTTTGTGTCAAAGATAACACTTAAGAATGTTTTGTAAAGAAGCAAACTCCACAGTAAATTCTTAACTCAAATCCAGCATTCTTCATGAGATTATCTTGAAATATTTTTTAAAACAAATGCATTTTTCTAAAAGAAATAATTAATATTGAAGTCTTAAAAATCATAATTGATTTAAATTCTTTTATATTTGAAGTATGTTCTTACTTAATATAATTTTTGTTTTATGTTATTTTCTGTTTTTTAATATTGCTTTTTAATTAAGCAGTCACCCATTCAAGAATGAGAATATTATACACCTATATATTTATTTTGTATATATTAACAAAATTATATATGACATTGTAGTAGGTAGGTTTGACCCACTTGCAAGTGGGGACTGAGATGAAATGTAAAATTGTAAGTCTCATCCTGGATGTTTTTAGTCTCACGCATTATCTGCACTGGGAGCTTTGCCTTTAAAAACTCAAAAGTTCCTATTCCCAGAACCTTATCTTCTAATTCTGGTTTTTATCACTGCAGAGAGCTAAAATCTATCATTGTGAAGGGTGCATTTTGAGGCCATGACTTACCTGGTGGGGGTTCTCTCACCTGTATTCTCAAGCAGCAATTGAGTGCAATCTCTTCTAGGTCAGGGCAGGCTGTTCGCTAAGTTAACTGCTGACTCCTTCTTATGAAAGATAGGTAAGAAGCCTTCACTAAAAATAGATAGCTTAACGATCAATAATAAATGGTCTCCATTCTGGTTTAGTTTGTGCTGAACGTTTTCTGTTTACCAAGTGCATGCTATCTAGGTTGTTCTTAATACATTTACCTTATTTTTTTTCACCTCTTATTAACTTCCTTAATTTTCCTCTTAATGATAATTGTCGTCACACCAGAATGACTGCAGGGAGTTGCCTTTTTTTTTTTTTTGTAAGCTTTAAGATGTGATTGCCATTTGGAATAATGGTAACAAACTCTGGAACCATGCAGTCCAGGGCTCATATTATGTCTTTTTCATTAATCAATTCAGTAAGCATAACTTCATATCATTTAACTGCTCTAAGTTCAGTTTACTATCCATAATATGTAGATAATAATACTGTATAGAATTGTTGTGAAAAGACTGAGTTAATATATAAAAAGTAAGTAATAGAGAACACAATTCATTATATGAACCAATAAATTATTGTTATTATTATTTAATTTTTAGTGTGAGAATGGTGTTTTTTTGTGGGTAGGAGGGCTATGCTTGCATAAAAATGGACTTCACTGTTATTTTCTAAATTGTCTACTTTTAAATCAGTTTTATCTTCAGACAGCCTTGAGAAAGTACATAATAATGTGTGTTGAATACATGTGGAATACAAAGTTTGGGAGTAAAAAATTATTTTGTTTGGAAAATAGTTCACTTTTTGATTGGGATATCAGTTGAGAATTAAATTGTTTTGACTGGAAAATACAAAGAATTTCTCTCAGGAAACTTGTATTAAGACCAATCATTGTCATTTTGTGCCTTAACATCCACATGCATACACTAATATGTATTCTTTGGTTTAACTATATCGTGCCTACTCTCTTGAGGACTTTTAGGTAATTTTTCTAGAATATATTTCTGATATGCCTGTGTTATTTATTGATGCCTATTAAACACTTGGCGTATATCAGATTATAATTATGCTTACAGAGATGAACTTTGTTAGTACATAATCTTAGGAATCTTATGATGTTTTGGGAAAGTCAGGTATGACACTAGTGGTATGAACAAAGCCAAAATGGACTGCAGAGAATGCACAATTTAATCGCATCTATTACTTTATTCCCCTACTAATAAATCACCAGAAGACACAAGGGGGCATAAATAAGAACTTAAAACTTAGGAATTGTTGAGGGCACTTTGACATCTAAAAACGAGAAGACAAAATCTGGAAGTAGCCAAGAAAGGTATATTTTGTTAATCAGAGAAAGAAGACATATGTAGAAGCAAAATACAATGGTAGCGCAAAAGACAGAATGGAGCAAATAGAATTGTATTGTTTTAATTTTTATACTATACATAAAATGTTAAGTTCTGGAAACAGTCATTACAAATGCAATAAAATAAAATAAATCAAAGGGACTTTGTCAGTAAACCAATAATGGAGATAAAACGGATCTTTAAACATAATTAATTCAAAGAAAAATTGAGTGTCCTACTTAAAGTGTAGTAGAAAAAAACACGAAGACTTGGCAAAGTGCAAGGAAGACTCCTGGAGGAAGTCTGCTTAACACATCCTTTTCCTCCTCCACTCTAAATACCAGCTTCTACCTGTTCATGCCTCCTGAGACAGGCAAGAAAAGTGCCAAGAAGGAAGCTGTTGGGATATTTTTTGCCATTTGGAAACTGGAGAGCCTGAGACTAGAATAAAGCACTTGAGTGAGGACTGAATGAATCGGAACCAGAGAATTGTTTAAACTTGGAGATCCAGTGTAGGTGGACATCTGCTGGGGTGAATTTTACCAATCTGCCTGGCCTCCAAAGAGTTAAGGATGAACTAAAGAGCTTAGCCGAAGCCTCTTCATCTACTGAGAGTGGGAAATTTGAGAACAGGGTCAGAAAGGTTTCTTGCTGACGCCTCAGCCAGGGTCTCACAACCAGTGTACTGCCGGCCCCCAGAAGCAAAGACGTCTCTGCTTTCCTGAGAATTGCCACCACTTGCTCAACAAGCAGCTAAAAGAAAATAATCATCTAAGAGGGCCAATAACCAAGGAAGGGAAAAACAAACAATAACCTAGATAGGTCTCTAATTAAATAGACTTGCTCATGGAAATAGAACATATTAGGGAATGGACTTGGAGGATGTATCTGGAACACCTAATCAATACTATAGATATTCATAAGAGAGAAAAAACAAAAGATAGAAAAACGATAATAAAGAAATAGTAGGAAAAATGGTAGGCTGTTTTGCGGAAAGATGTGGGTCTGGAGATTAAAATATTAGAAAAAAAAATCATCTCAGCATATAGTGCTAAAATTATTTCACTCCAAAGACAAAGAGAAACTTGTCCAAGCTTCCAGTAGGAAAACAAAAGATTACTGACTGTTTTACTTATAAATTATGTACTGCTTATTTCCAAAAGGTAGGCAGATTGGCCTTCAAAGATGTCCATGTTCTAATCCTTGTAACTTGTGAATATGTTACGTTAGATGGTAAAAGGGATTTCAAAGATGTAATTAGGGTTACAGACATTAAACTAAGGAAATTATCCTGGGTTATCCAAGTAACCTAGTCTGAAATCATATGAGCTCTTACAAGAAGAAAACTCTGGGGCTGGAGTCAAATAAATGCACTGTAAGGAGAGATGAGGCAGAAGGGAAAGAGAGATGAAGTATGGGAAGGACCCAACCAGCCATTTCCAGCTCTGAATCTGAAGAAGACTACATGCTAGGGAATGTAGGAGTCCACTAGAAGGTGAAATTGACTCCTGGTTAGGAGCCAGGGAGGAAACAGTACTTTAGTTCAACAATCTCATAGAACTGAACTGCACACAACATGAGTGGTCTTGGAAGCAGATTCTCCCCTGGAGCTTCTAGTAGTGAGCCAGGGCTGGTCAACACCTTGATTTCTGCCTTGGGAAACTCACAGAGAAGAAACCGGCTGAGACCACCTAGACTTCTGGACTCTAGAATTGTGAGAAAATAAATTTGTGTTATTTTAAATGCTGTTTGTGGTACATTTTTTAAGTGCTCTTTGTGATTTTTTTTTTCCTGCAGCAATAAAAAACGAGTACAGTTTTAATGGAAAATAATTCAACCCAGTAATTCCATTACTGGGTATATACTCAAGAGAAAATAAATCATTCTACAAAATGGGCACAGATGGGTGCCCATCTGTGGTAGATTGGATAAAGAAAATATGGTACAGATACACCGTGAAATACTACACAGTCATAGAAAAGAATGAAATCATGTCTTTTGCAGCAACACAGGTGCAGCTGAAGGCCATAATCCTAAGTGAATTAATGTAGAAACAGAAAACCAAATACTGCATGTTCTCACTTATAAGTGAGAGGTAAACACTGGACACATAAGGATGGCAACAATAGGCACTGGGGACTACTAGAGGAGGAAGAAGGGAAGGAGGACAAGGGCTGAAAAACTACCTGTTAGATACTATGCTAACTATCTGGATGATGGGATCATTTGTACCCCAGACCTTAGCATCATGCAATGTACTGATGTGACAAATGTGCACATGTACCCTCAGAATCTAAAATAAAAATTTAAATTATATAAACAATAAAATTAATACATTTGCAACAACTGTTGTATCTGCTATACTGGAAATTCCAAGATGGTTCAAAAATAAGTATAGACATCAGAGAGAAAAGCCTGAGATCAAGAATCCCATACCCACTTCTCTAGATGTAAGAAAATTATGTCAGGAAATGTAAGGATTAAAAGAGTACACATTCTGTCTGAGAAAAAAATACTCAGGGAAGAATAATAAAAAAATGGAAAGATGACAAAATATGAAATTGGCTGTGCATTATGCAATGCATTTGTTTAATCAACATTTATTGAGAAACTAACACATTTCAGAACTTCTAGAGGGCTAAAGATAGAGAAATGAGCAAGTAGACAAAGATAATGCTTTCAGATAGCTTATATTACATTCGCGATGGGCACAGATGGGAGACAAATAATAAATGTTTATCTTTTCTATGTTGAGTACAGATAAAAACTATAGGGAAAGATAGGGAGGTAAATTTCAGATAGTTTGGTGAAAGAAGGCTCTAAGAAGTAACCTTTGTGGCGACACGTGAATTATCCCCTCATTGGATGTGGCATGATCTAAGATATGACTATAGAGGTTGAGTGACCAAGAAGTGGAGAAAGGAAAGATTGTTTAATGTGAAAATGTTAAAACAACAATCTGAGAAGTCAGACTGTTTCAGAAGTATCCAGTCAAGAAAACAAAAATTGCTGTCTATTGGAACGGGGAATTGGTGGCAAAATTATGAAAGTACTCAAGGAACACAAATAAGAATGTGAGATTGTTCCACTCCTGAACAGGAGGAATTAAGGTGAAATGATGAAGTTGTAAGTATCATGGCGCTGCCTTGCAAGAATTTAGAAGCCACACAATCACTGACTTTGGAGATCCAAGGATTCAAAAAGCATCCCTCAATGTTGCTGCCACCACCTGAGTCAAAGTCCTCAAGTGCCATAGTGTTGAGGCTATGGAAAATCCACTATTGTGATTGGATTGCAGTCTCTGTCTGACGTGCCTTCTGCTGATATACTCCACAGAAGCCCGGCTTCCACACGCACCAGCTGTTGGTGCTGTTACTTAAAAGGCCAGAAGAAGATTAAAAACAAAAACAATAACACAAACTGAAAAAGAAAAAATAAAACAAAAGCGGAACAAAACAAAAATAACAGGCCAAAACAGCTTCTCACTTACTGTGATCGTTAGTTTTATGTCAGCCTCACTGGGCGACAGAGTTCCCAGATAGTTGATGAAACATTCTGAGTGTTTCCGTTAGGGTGAATTTGATGAGACTAACATTTTAATTGGTAGAGTAGGGCAGACTGCCTTCCATAATGTGGGTGGACCTCATCAGGGTGGACCTCACCCTCCTCAGTCTCTCCACTAGACTGACTTCAGACTCCAACACTGGCTTTCCCTGGGTCTCTCACACCATCAGTCTTCATAGTTTAGTGAGTCAATTCCTTATAATATATCTGTTTAAATATATAACATACTGGTTCTATTTCTCTGGAGAATTCGGACTAACACTCTTCCTTCTGTATTCCGATCTGCCAATAGTGCCTCTGTGCTGACAGAATCTAACCTGAAGTCAAATGACAAGAGAGACAGAAAATTTCAGTTTGCAGACATAGTTTCCAAAACATAGCTGAGCCGTAAAAAGCTGATATGGAACTGAGTGCATACACAAGATTGCCTGTACATAGGTTGTTGAGGGAGTCATTTACATGAATGGAGACTGAGGCCATATAAGAGAATTAGTGAAAGAGGGAGCTTAGTGGGCTATAGAATAAGGATAATGATTGGGGTTATAATCTGTAATTTTAGACTTTCTTGGTGACTAAAGAGAATGAGAGGCATATGGCATTAATCATCAATATATTTCATATAAAGGTGGGTTATTAGTTCTCACAGTTTCTTTGGATTCATCTAATAGGCAGCTTATAGCAATGAACTGGTAATGTGATAGTGGCTGGGATTGGTGATATTACTGGAAACATGAAGAGCTTTATGTGCCTTTTAAAAACCTTGCAGATAGAAGGCATGACTAAAGGATGTACAAGCATCTTTACAGAAAACAAGGGGAGTTATGGAGGGATCTCTTAAGTTGGTGTGAATTTGAACTTAAGAGGATATTATATTATTGGATAATGCAAATACTGTGCGGGAATACTTGTCTATTACCCAGTTCTAATAACTATCTTGAGCAAAAGAACTAAATTATCTGAGCAAACCTAGGAGAGGGGAGAAGGAAAGCTAGGAAAAGTGTAATAGCATTCCAAAATTTTATTTGGGAATATTTATAATGTATGGTACAGAAAGGACCATATCTCCTTGGTCAATCTCCCCAAAAGAGGGGAAAATGAGTAACAACAAAGTAAAAAAAAAAAAAAAAAAAAAACCCGGAAAAACAAATGATATTTAAATGACAAATACAAACAAATTAGTTCCTTCATTCCCCTAAACATAAAGGAACTAAATTTTTCTATTGAAGAAAAGAAAGTGTCTCATTGAGTAAAAACATTAATGCTCCATATAAGAAGTATATTAATGCTCCTTATAAGAAGTATATTTTAGTATATTTAAGGTGGTAAAGAAACTTTGCAAAGGGATAACAAAAAAGTACAAATGAAAAGAAATAAGACTGACTGGCACGGTGGCTCATGCCTGTAATCCTAGCACTTTGGGAGGCCGAGGCAGGCAGAGCTCAGGAATTTGAGACCAGCCTGGGCAACACGGTGAAACCCCATCTTACTAAAATACAATACAAAACAAAACAACAAAATTGGTTCAGTGTGGTGGTGTGCGTCTGTAGTTCTAGCTACTCAGAAGGCTGGGGCATAAGAATTACCTGAACCTGGGATTCAGAGGTTGCAGTGAGCTGAGATCGTATCTGTACTCCAGCCTGGGCAACAGAGTGAGATGATGGAGTCTCAAAAAAAAAAAAAAAAAAAAAAAAAAGAAAGATAGAGCACTAAAAATACAAATATTTATTAATTCAGTCAACATAATTTTGCATTTCCTTCAGGTGCTAGAGCTGGAGCAGTAATTAAAATGATCAAAATCTTTTTTAACTTAGGGATAATGACAATAATCATTAGCTGACATTACATAATGTCAGCTAATAAAAAAATGAGAAAATAAATCTGTGGCGAGGATGGAGGCAGATGGGCTGCTTTTTTAGGTAGGGTGTTCAGGGAACTGCTCTCTAAAGAAGTGGAATTTGAATAGGGAAATAAATGAAGTATTCAAATAAACCATGCATATGTCTAGTTAAAGTGTGCTAGGCAGAAGAGGAGTCAGCGCAAAGCTCTGGGACAGAAGCTTTATTTACTTATTTGAAGAACACACTCAGATAGACATTTTAATAAAAATGCTGTGGATACTATGTGGAGAACAGGCCGTGTGGAGACAAGAGCTGTAGCAGAAATAATGGCTGGGAGGTTATTGTGGGACTCCAGGAAAGAGGTTATGAATTCTTGACCTAGAATGGTAGCAAGGAAGTAGGCAGTGATTGGAATTGCAATCTGCTTTAAAGAAAGAAGTGACACACTTTTGATTACAAACTGGATATAAGGTGTGAGGACAAAAAATCAAGAAAAACTTTGAGGTTTGTATTCTGGAAAACTGTGTGAATGATGGTGCCACATACATACAAGAATGAGAAAATCTGATAAGGAACCTGAAAAGGAAGGGAAATAAGGAGTTCATCATATTCTACATAACTTTTAGAAATCCAAGGGAAGATGTCTAATAGCCATTTAGCTATAGGATCCTGGAGTTCAGTAGAGGGGTTGGGATTAGTGTGTAAATCTGGTAATCATCAACATATAAATGATCACTAAAATCACAGGATTAGAAGAGAACCCCTAGGCAATGACAAAGTGGAATCTCTGATTAAAAGTAAAACAAAACAAAAACCTTAACAGGGCAGTGGGAGGCATTATATAGGGATAAATGACACAAAGTATTAGTAGACAAGGTCTTCACCTGTGGTATCCAAAACACTTGGCCTTTAAATATACAAAGTAAAAATGAGTGACAATGCAATAAGAATTTGATAAAAAATATAATTATAGCAGAAGATTTTTATAAAGAATCATATTACTAAAATGGATTTGAGAATATTTTTTATTTTCCACTTCTCCAAACACAGCCCTTTCTATACCATCCTACCCAGATGGTTCTCTATTTTAAACTATAGTCAACGTCAGAGCTTTTATAGTACATTTTTATTATTATAAAAGCATTTTCCTACCCTCAAGCAACTAAACTTATGCTGAATTCATACATCTTTTTGAAACATCATAAACTGTATTTTTCTTTTAAAATTCCTCATTTTTTATTCTTTTTTTCTTTATTAGTGCCTTTTCTATTACCTAACTCCTGAAATTATGTAGACATTTTTACATTTCAACTGAGTATAGAATCCTTATAACGAAGATTGTGATTCATTGCTTTTCTTCTCATGATTTCCTATTAGTACATTGTCTAAATTATTTCATCATGGATGATGAAATAGCCTTTTTCTTGTCCATGATCTTTCCCAGGATATTTTAAAGTATTTTGATTCAGAGTATGTCAAAATACTTATTTTAGCAATGTCTTCTCTTTCTACATGAATTGCTTAAACTGATGATATCTCCTACCCAGGTTAATATACCAGGGCTACATTATCTTCCACTAACATCTTGCTTTGCAAATATTATATAGAATATTTCTGATTTTCCCTAATAATCCAGGTTCATTTGGACACTTAATACTCTTTTATAGAGGCTGTCTGTTAGCCCATTGAATTACATTTATTATAGGTCTTTGTTAGGTCTTTATGTATAAGTTTTGGGTATTTATTTTTAGGTTCCTGGTTTGCTAGCAAATTGATTTTAGGATGTTCTAAATATCTCATTAGAATTTCATATGAGCTTGTTCCCTCTAGTATGCCTACTGTGAAGGTGGAAAACCACTTTCAATTCTCTGCTTTATAATTATATTTGATATTGACAATTGAGAGTACTCGGTCTTCTTTTCTACAAGCCAAATATTCTCCAAATGCTTAAACTGTTCTCCCCAGGATTTTTTTGTTTGTTTGTTTGCCTTTCTCTAAATTTTTCCTATTTTATGATTATAAATTCAAATAGGGCCCAGTGCTGAATAACTGCAAAGATGCAGCTCGTCTATATAAAAGCATTTTGTAATTTCTAAAGTGCTATTCAAACATGAAGTAGTATTTTTATTGCTGCAATTTAGGGGAAATATTTTTAGTTTAAAAAAATGATTGTTCTTCTTAGGTTTTATTTTTCACAGGGGCATATTTATATACAGCTATCTAGTGTATCATTAGGTAGAAAACAAACAAACAAAAAGTCATTAGATTTGAAGATATCTTGGTGTACCTCTTTCTTGCTGTGTGACTTTAGTTGAATGACAAGTTTCCTGAGCCTCAATCTACTTATTTGTCAAACGGAGAAAAAAGAATATTATATAAATTTCAGCAATAGGATTTGGGGCAGCTTTTAAAATAGACATGAAATTGGATTATTATAATGGAAACAGAAAAAACTACAAGTCAACAGAGTAGGGATTAAGTATAAACATTGTATAAACATTATAAAAAGCTTCCAGGCCACACAGTAGAGGGCAAGTATGTAATTTTACCTAGCTCTCATTAGAAAGAGTAAATACATAGTTAGAGAAAAACAAAACACACGTTTCTCAATGAAATTAATACTTTTCTTCTTGCAGAACTCAGGAATTTCATTATGTAGACAAAATAATACAGAAATGTTATATATAATAATACAATATGTTTTATATAAAATTTTTTATAATGTGCAAATAGCATTGGCTCCCTGCCTATTGCCTTAGAGTTTTGCTTGCGTTATCTCTTTTAATTCCTATAATAGCTCTGTAACACTGGAATACTTCTTATCTCTTGTCTATAGAGGAGACAGATAAGGTCGGAGGGAGTTAAGTGAGTGTTTAAGTAAGTTGGACATCAGAAATGAGTCCGGGTTTCTCTGACCATACTCTGCCTTCTTTTTCATGCATTTAAGCCTTATCGGTAGTTTGAAAGCAATTCTTTTTTCAGGGGATGACATGTTGTGGTTAAAAAATTATGGTGCTTTACAAGATTCAACTTTATCCTAGGAGATCCATTAGAAAACGTAGAGCAGTGGAAGAATAATTTATACTTTCGTTTAACTTTTCCTAATATCATTCTCTTTCCAGGCCTTTGGTAAGAGTTAGAGAGAAGGCTACCAAGGCTCTTCCTGCTCCCAATGGCCTACCTTCTCTATCTGCCTAGATGTTTATAGAGGTAGACGGATTTCAAGATCATCTAGAAGCTGAGAACTGTAGCAGTCCATAACGACGTTGTTGATTCTTCTGTCTTTCCAGACAACTTTTTTTTTTGGTCTATCTTCTCTGTCGGTTACTCCACTATTCACCCTATCCCCTAAAAGAAGTGAAAAATACTTGGCATATCTGGAGTCCTCCCCTTTCTTCACATTGAGTATTCAATCCATTGACAAGCCCTATTGGTTCTACCTCCCAAATCTTTCCATGCAGCTCTGCACTGTCACTACTCCTTTTATGCTCCATTATCTCTTGCTTGGATGATCTGGTCTGTCTGCAGCATAATTGCTCCCTTATGTTTACCTCTCTGACCCCAACTTATATTGTACTTATTGTACTTTCTCTCTTTCAGTAGGCATCCTCACCACAGTTTTCTTTTTGTTCCTTGATGATATTATGATGATTCCTGACGTGTGGGTTTTGAACTAAGTGTTTCCGATTCCTTGTATGTTCTTTACTTAGCTTTTGGCCTCCTTTAGGTCTTGGCTCATATGTCAAATACTTAAAGGAACTTTTCTTGACAATTCAGTTCAGGGTCTTAAAAATGTTGCTACACCATCTACCACCAACTACTCTGTAATACATTAGCTTTTTGTTATCTTCAATCATTTGCTTGTATCACAATTTTTTTCTTCTGCTAACATAAAATATGTTCTGGAAATGGAACTGAGTTTTTGTTGTACATTTGAGGCAAATTATTTCATTGAAGATGGAAAGAAAGAGAAAGGAAAAATGAAACAGTGAAGCAGTGATTTTACTTTAAGTTCAATTTCATCCAAAGCGATTAATGATGAAGACCAATTAATGCACTGTATTATTCTTTTCATACTAGCCATGTTTTGAACCTTGTGACAAATATTTACAACAGGGATCAAAACTTTAGAGATCTACATTTCTAATGGGTAAAGACAGATGGTAGTAAAAAGAGCGATATTAAGTGAGTTCTTTTACATTACATAAGTGGAAGGAAGACACTGTACACAAATTTTTCACTTAGGAAAGGCAGCATAACTTAGTTAAATTTCATATGATTTGGAACATTTGTCTTAGTTAATTAGTAGCTTAATAACTATCAGTGGTTTAGTTCACTAGATTATAAATGTGGTCTCCTTTCGATACAGAGAAGGACTCATAATACAGTCCCTGAATAAACAAAGTACTTTTAGGTAACTTGCTCTCTTCCTAATTGACTTCTCTCAAAAATTAAGATATGTCTAATTTTGAAGATTTCACAGAGAAGGCTTATTTAACTTCCACAAAGTTGGGGGTAATTGATGAAAAGCTTTATTATATTTCTAGGGCTACCTCTTATAAGTAGAGTGAACCTTGGTCAAGATTTTTACCCTTACTGCCCTAAGATGCTACTTCTGTAGAGAAATGAGTTGGACTAGATCAATCAGTTGTTCCCAACCAGTAAGCTGAGATTCTGTAGCTTGCTCCATACCTATCATCAGTGTTGTCAGGGCTTTGTTATTCTATGAAATTGATAATTGCTAAGAATGAGGATAAAGGTGATTAGAATAATGACCATTAAATGATATTTTTAGTTGAATGAGTCTCCTGGAGTGAAAAAGTATAGAGAAAGGTATATTTATTGTACATGTTGGATTTTTAAAAAATTTATCTTTTGCTTATTTTTTTGTCATGTAATTTGAAAATAAAATACAGAATAAAAGCTTTTACTGAATGGTAGCATCTTAATTGCAATATTATTGCCTACTTTAATCTCCTTGAGTTTAAATAATCTGATATGGTAAGTCTCTTACAAATTTTCTAAAAATTAAAGTCATAGGAGCAATGTCCATTAGGTTAATGCTAACACGGACTATGTTTTCCAGTAACTCTCTTTAGTTTAGAATGTGTCATTGACCTTCCGACACTGCTCTTTGAACAAATATCATTGATCAGGAAAACAGTTGTAGTTTGCAGTAATTTTTTTTTTTTTTTTTTTTGTTTAAGAGGCCATTCTGTATAGATACTGATGTATTTGATACTAGCTTATAAGCAATTAAATATACCATTGATAGAAAGGTTAGCTGAGTGCTCAAATGGACTGCTCAGCTTCCTTTCAACAGTGTTGTTTCTCACATATGGTTATGTTTGTATATTACAGAATTATCTGTGAATATTATAGTCCATGAAATGGATATAAGTTCATTAACTGTCTCTTAGAAGGGAGAAATTTTTTAGTTGATTTTAAGCAGAGATTATTATGAAACTGAAAGAGCTATCATTATGACAAAGTTTCTCTGTTGATGTACATGATATTTTAATATTACACTTTAATAACTGGATTTAAATAAGTAGTTACATAAAAATAAGAGTCAGTTTTACTGTGAGAGTAATTCTCATAGCTTACGATGTAAAGAGACATGTTAAGTTGTACTTTCTGTTTTAGTTTTAATGGTTAAATTCAAACCATTTCTGTTAGAATAAAACAAAGCTTATTTTGTGCCTCATTTAATTTCCAGAAAATGTTGACTAGAGACTATTTGGTCTTGCTATCTGGCAGTAGCCAGCAAGATATTCTTGTGGAAATGCAATAAATGAGTACAAATCAGTTTAAATTAGCTGGTATTTATTTGGTCTTATTTCATATTTCACATGTGCAAGGACATTTAAATTGAGTGTTTATCTTACTAACTTCTTGATAGTAAAGAAGATGGGGTGTGTACATATATTATTTTATTTTTATCAACTCTGTGAACATATCTTTAAACATATAATGAAAATTAATAGTGTGTAAGCTAATATTTCTATATTATTTCTTGGATATACACTTTACTTTTGAGGACTGAATGAGATAAGTAAAATAAATTTAAGCAAAAAGCAAAGTAGGTTGTAGAGAATAAAGGGCTCAGAACTTAGAAAATCCTTTTACACTGAATTTAGTAGCATTTCTATATCTATTATTTGCTCTGGTCAGAGCTATAAATTCACTTGGGTGATTTTCATGGGCAGTCTTAAAAGTGATTTTCAACCTGAGACTAATAGTTTAGTGTAAATATATTTGCTGCTTGGGGCAGTAGAAACCACTCACAATATCAGTAGCTATTGATTTACTGATGACCTCAAACAGTACCCAAATGATTTCATTCTGTGGCTTAAAATTCTTCATTTGTGCTGTTAGAGTCTTCAGGTTAATGCAAATATCTTAGTGTTGTATATGAAATAATTTATAATTTGTCCCTGCTTTCTTCACTGACCTCATCTACTCATATTTGCCCTACTCAAAATGCTTTTGTTTATAGTCATATTGCACCATAGTAATGAATTTTACAGTTGAGTTTTTAATGGAAAATTTTATTATATCTTCTTTATAGCCTTTTTTTAAAGTAAACTAATGAGAGGAAGACGAAACATAAATTCAAAGGAAAGCAGAACAGGCTTTATGCTTGTTTGTTTTTGAAAGTTAAGCCTTAAAAAAAAGGAAAAAGGGAAACATAATTCTTAGAACGATTGACCTTTTGTATTATTGTATTACTGGGAAGGGAGTAAAGGTATATTTAGAAAGGGATCTCTGCTATCACAATGGGGTTCAGAAAAGCAGTGTAAGTTCTTTCTATTATTAAAGTCAGAAAAGTTTATTTGAAGAAATATTTACATGTGCATGGAGGCTATGAGCATGCATGTGGACATGTGATACATACCTGTAGACCCACACATATACTCCATAGGTAAACACACACACACACTCTCTCTCTCTCTCTTACTTATTTATTTTTTTTTCAAGCTCATTTCTTCTGTGAGCCATCATCAAATGATGTAGTTCCTCAGGGATCAGTTCTAGGTCCTTTTTAAGTTTTATCATTTCTTCTTATATTTTTCTTTTAGGAATATATCTTACATTTCAGTTATATTATCTGTAATTCTATAAATATAGCGGTATGGATAGTGTGTTATGATATGTGTCCATACAAATTAATATCTAGGGATGGCTAATGAGCTTGTGAAAGACTTTGATCAGGAACTGGTACCGACTATTGCCAGTTTCAAGCGTCAATAGTTCTGTGCCCAAATCCTTTCAAATTAATCCTTTCTCATTAAGATGAATTAGAAATTTTTTCAAGACATATGGTTGGCAAGAAAATATTGTTTGTTTGCCTCTGCCCTTGTGTAATTGGATTATAAGAACATGGTGAGCACAGTAGCCTAACCCTTTAGGGAACCTTTTCAAACCTATTTCCATTTAACAGCACCTTCAGTCACCTGATTCCACAAGCTGGTTATTGAACCTGCTTTTAGTACATTTTCATACTTTTGTGGTATGAACTTTTTTTTTCCCCCATGTGTTTGTTCCCATATGTTTGTTGATAAGTAATCCTCTTTGATCTTACAAAATAGGGATTAATAACTATTTTATGTGACGGAGTTTCATGTAAGATTTGCTCTCAATGTATAATGTTTGGCTACAAGGCTGTGGAGGGCAAGGAGAATCAAGCTGAAGCCTCAATTTTTCCTCTTTACATTCGTGGTTACAAATATGCCCCCCAAATAACTTGAAAATGATGACCAAATAGTCTTAGGTCAGTTTCTATGACTTTAATTACAACTTTTAAATGCAACTGTTTCTGTTACATTTCCTCTTAGACTCCTCAAACTAAATATGTCCAAAAGAAAATTTATATTTCTTCCCAAAATGTCCCCATCTCTGAGATAGCAATTACTGCTCATTCTTTTGAGCAATCCAGATACATAGGAGGCATTCTTAACACTTCCTGCTTTGTTACAGAATACACAATCAACAAATCCCATAGATTTTACCTTCTAAACATCCTGCAAATCTATCCACTTCTGTACTTCTTAGTCACCACCTTATTTATCTAAATGACCATAACCTCTTTATAGCAACAGCTATATATGTGGCTTACCTATATGCCCTCTGGCTCTATTCCAAACCATTCATCTCATGATGACCAAATGACCTTTGTGATATACAAATACGACTGTGTTGCCACATACTTAATACTTGTTAAAATATTCCATGTGTCTTGGGGTATAGATAAAGCTTAATTTGTTCTGAATTTCTTTCATGAACAGTGTTCTCCCTATGTTTTTATTTTCACCCCACATTTTTATTTTTTCTCTGCTTAGGAGTCCTATTTTTGTTGTTTTGTTTTTACTTCCTCCATCATGCTAACCTCCCTTCTACCTAGAATGCTCTGCCTTCTCTACTGAATAAAAGTTGAAAGCCTGATATCCTTTTTTATTTTAAGCATGACTCTTGCATTGAAGTCCGAACCACCTGCTTAGGTCAAATTTCACTATGAACGGAAATCATAACTCTGGAGCCTCTCTTTCTATAGTTGTATACATATACATTAGTCATTATTTTCTATCTCTTCCACTAAAATCTAAGTTCCATCAAGGAAACAGTCATGCTGGTTTTTACATACCAGCGTCTTTGCCAGTACTAAGTACTGTGACTGACATTTAGTAGTACTCAATAAATAGAATGGAGAACAAAACTTTTTCAAATGCATGTGATCTGCAACAGAGCAAATATAAAAGCATAAGCACTTATATCTCACATTTTTCAGGAGAAGCAAATCCTATAAGTTTTCCAAGAAGCAAGAAGTAATAAATTAAAAGTGTTCTCATTTATTAGTAGAAAGGTAAAGTGATTAAGTACCAGGTTGCCTTTATTTACTGTCTTATGTGATTTTGTTTTAAAAACATGAAAATAATTATAATAGCTTTTCTGTCAGTGGTACAGCAGAACTGTTCTTTTTCTCAATAAGGGTTTAATCTCTTAATGTTGGAGTTTCATAGAATGGGAGTTTCCAGACGAACGTGATGAATTTTCTTGATTATTGACTGTACCGTGCAATTGCCTTGACCATAATGGTTTTGTCTCCTATTTTCACCTGGTTTGATCTACTTTAATCATCCTTCTTATTCCATTGTTTTGTCTGTTTATTTGTCTAGTTCCTTCACAATTCACAGTGGGAAATACATTTTACATTAAGGCACAGTACGTATTTCTTAATAAATGTTTATGAATGAATATGAATAGATACTTTATATAGCATATGACCTAAGGATTCAACAGAACAACACACTACATGATTAAAAGCTCCATCTTTCCTACTAATGACAGAACCCCCCCAATTTCATTTGTATACATAATAGTAATGACCCACAGGCTGAGTCTATAAAAAAATCTACAAAGATGGTTTAGCAGATGCTTTTATATTTTTTAAATCATTAATGATGAAAGAAGATAAAATGTAATAAATTGCAATTTAACATAATTTTGTTTAAAGAAGTATATTCTATAGGACTGACAATGGACAATGTGGAGTCCATTTAATTGAAATGTGTAATATAAGAAAGAACACTTAGCACTCTGGTTGGTAAAGCCTTAGACAATTTCTGTCATATGCCTTGGTGATTCTTCTTTCATTAGGTGAAAGAAAAAAGGGGGGAAAAAAAGTAGATTTTAAAATATATAAATTAAGAGAGCTATTCAAAATGGAGGAATATTTTGTTAAAATGAGATTTAAGAAGTGAATACTTTTTAAATATTTATTTTTTACTTCTAAGGGTAATCTGAAATGAGAGGCCAGCTATGATATATGTCATAAATGTTGATACTGCAAAATGGGTCCTAATACTTTTCAGTTAATGTGTTAAGATGTTTCATAGAGGTGTTTAGTTTCTTTAACTAAAATTATTCTTAATAAGATTGAACACTATTTCAGTTAACAAAAAGGTGGAATGTTAATTTTTTTAATGAGTTACAGTTTTGAGTCTTCCTTTCCATATGGCATGCTCAATTTGGTGAGCCACATTTCAAAATAATTGCAGTACTTAGGAAAAAAATCTGTCTTCTTCCAGCTTCTTTCAGGATGAGGAAGCTTCTGTGCTTATCTAGTGCTTTGTTTGGCTGCTGTGGGGCTGTATGTATAGACTGTACTTTGTCAGAAATCTCAAGGTTCAGATTTGTAGAAACTCAGTAAAAGAGATGCTGAGTGAGGCATATTGATTTTTTTTTTTTTTTGGATCTGCGGAAGGAATGGTAGGTCATGCCAAAATGCATACTTACGGGTTTTTAAGTGGAATCAAATTAAGATGAAGAGTAGAGATGGAGAATTTTTAAAATGTTGTATTTTTAAGTTATATATTTGGATATCCATGAAAAAACAAAAAAAAAAATTAGGGACTGGCAGTTTCATTATTAAATTCCTTTATGGAACAGTACTCCAGGGTTGTGTAATCCACATCATAGACAAAGATGAAAGTTACTCAAGTCATTTTATGATTAAGGTAAACTGCGATTCTAAAATACTAAGACAAAGCACAAACTATAAGCTCACATTCTCAAAGTTTATTCCATAAAACCCTAACTCTTTGAAATATTCGGTATAAACCAAAATATTTGGCAGATATGTTTGGTAAATCCTATAAAATTAATCCATCCTCAGAGATCCACAATAAATATTAGCTCACTAAAAAAATCTGAAAAGTCATTTGATAAAAAACTATACTTAACCCAGAGTTGCCAAATGTATTTGACTGCAGAATCTTTTATCTGCTTAATATTTACCGCCAAATTGGATTGTCAAGGAACATATACATACAATGAAATACAGAACTGAAGACAAAGTTCACTTTAAAATGATGGATTTAAAAATCCTGTGGTAATAAATTGCCAGGATAAAATTGTAAGTTCATTTAAATTAAAAATTAAAACCAAACAAAATATTAAACAAATAAAAAGATGCTAAACATTACTTCCCAAAGTGCATTTGAGGTAATGCACTTCCCAAAGTTTATGCACTTCCCAAAGTGCATAAACTTTTAATAAATGGGTATACTTAACATTCACAAAATATAAAATCCATAAGTCATATAAAATTAAATATTTGTTTAAATCTTAATAGTGAGTATGAATATATGTTTTAAGTAATATAAAAAGAGAAAATTCTATGGGAATTTTTTTCAAAATGTTACTCTTTTAAAATTTAGGTCTTAAATGTTAACATATCATGATATTACTTACATAACTTAGTGACTTGTATAAATATACACTTGTAGGATATATAGATATACTGTCTTTTATATAATCACAAATGAAATCCTTTCATTCAGTTAATCTCAGTGATAAGTAATCCTTTAAAACAAGTCACTAGCCTGATGTTGACATACTGGCACTAAAATAGTACTTAATCTTTTTTCCCTTACTGCTTTTCCAAGAATTCGTTGTCAGTTTCTGTAAATGATGGCAGTCAACCCTCCAAAGGTCAACTAATCTCAGCATGACTATTCTTTGTAAATAGTTAAAGATTATGGGTTTACCTTGCAAATTGCCTAACTTTTCTTTTTTTTTTTTTTTTTGGAGCCTTCTATGATCGCCCATATTTCCACTTCCATAACCCTTGGGACTCGCAGCATTGAAAAAGGACACGATTATAGCTACTCATTAATCCGTGGATGGTGTCCTGCTGCTAATAAATTTGTTAGTGAATCCCTAGGAAGAGGGATAAATACTGTTTTCTTATCACCACTTTCTCTCTCTTCAATCCCCGACTCTATTGTTAGCAGTAGCATTTTATTTTTTTATAAAATAGAAACAAAAGCTTTATAACACTTTTGTGTATATATTTGATTCATTTTTATTATTCCATTTCTCTTATGCTGGGGCTATAAATAAATAACAAAATTACTACTGAATTCACTGAACATTATTCTCTCCCAGACATTTCACAGAGCATTAGCTCATTTATTTATCATTATAGCCAATGAGAAGTTAATATTATTATTAATACATTTGGTTTTCAATTGAGGAGCATGAAGCTTGAATAACTTCCCTAGGTTAGCACTGTATTAGAAAGTAAAACCGTTTATTAATTTATGATATTATTAGTAATAGTAAAGTGGGGTCATAATCATTCACTTTAGATTTTAGAGGCTCTTTTTTTACACAGACTGGGTGAAAGACCTTTGTCCTATTGATGTCTGCATCTGCAACATCCAGTACAATGCTTGGCTAGTAAACCATTAATAAATTTATTTGTATGAATAAATGTGACTAACTTTTATAATGTTAGGTAGCTTTTTTCCATTATGAAACATTTAAGTAAAATTTTATAGCTTGTGTTAGTATTTATAAATGATTTTATTATTAGTTAAAATTTATAGGTATTTTTGCAATAAAGAAATTCTAATAAAAAGATATTCATTTGCAATTTTTTATTTGAAAGTAAATGACTATAAATGAATTAGAGTAACTTTGATATATATTAGCTAAGCAAAAATTATAAATAGAACATGGTGTGATATTGGTTTATTTTTTATATTTTAGATTGCAATAAATTTTTTAATTTAAAATGTTTAGACAGGGGATATAGGACAATAAACAAAATGTGTGTTACAATTGGATAACTACCAAAACCAAGTATTTTAAGAAAGCTAATATATATATACCCATATATAGTTCCCAGTCACAAAACAATACTAAATTTGATTGCTAGAATATATAAACATACCAAAGTATTTACTAAAATCCACCAACCATGATCATTTTTGCTTTAATGAGACATTATTAAATTCTCCTGCTACTTTTAATTTAATATGTAATTTAAATTGTTTAACTTGGTTTTAACTGACTGAAAGGATGCATCTCTTTTATGATAAGGCAAAATAGAATATTATGCTTATGAATGTGCTGTATTTGAGTACATTTTGTATTTAATTTATCAGAAAATCTCTGCTTATCATTAAAATTATTTCTGGATACAGACACAAAATAAGAACTCACCAAAATTCATTAATTATGATGAAAGAGAGGAGACAGTTTTCATTTAATAATAGCTCCAAAGACATGTGTGAATGAAACAAGATAACAATCTATATTACAATGCCTAATTATCACGTATTGCTTCAAATCTTTATGTAACATGTTTTAGGATTCAGAGATCTAGATAAAATAACTAATATGTCTTATTGAAATATTAATGTTTGTGCATAATGCAAATCCAATACGTTTTCAATTCTAAAACTGTCTTTGGTTTAATTATTATATAATATATAAGTAACAGTGAACTGTCTGTGTATCCACCTGTCCTGAAGGCACACTTTCTTCTCTTCCTTCCTACAATTAGCTGAATTATTTTTTGAAGAGATAGTTTATATATAAGGATATATCTTACTTGAATGATTACCACAGAGCAGTAAAATAAGTCTTTATATTTATTATCTTTGAAACATCTCGAGTTGTGTTGCCAGTAACCAAAATAATATGCAATTAAACAATGTTTTACACATGTTGTGTATAGGTACTCTATAATGGGTATCAGAAAATGATGCTATGACTATATAATGTGAATCAGAACAGTCTAT
>NW_012101556.1:73107-80907 GCF_000951045.1 Mandrillus leucophaeus | reverse complement strand
TAGATTTTAGAGGCTCTTTTTTTACACAGACTGGGTGAAAGACCTTTGTCCTATTGATGTCTGCATCTGCAACATCCAGTACAATGCTTGGCTAGTAAACCATTAATAAATTTATTTGTATGAATAAATGTGACTAACTTTTATAATGTTAGGTAGCTTTTTTCCATTATAAAACATTTAAGTAAAATTTTATAGCTTGTGTTAGTATTTATAAATGATTTTATTATTAGTTAAAATTTATAGGTATTTTTGCAATAAAGAAATTCTAATAAAAAGATATTCATTTGCAATTTTTTATTTGAAAGTAAATGACTATAAATGAATTAGAGTAACTTTGATATATATTAGCTAAGCAAAAATTATAAATAGAACATGGTGTGATATTGGTTTATTTTTTATATTTTAGATTGCAATAAATTTTTTAATTTAAAATGTTTAGACAGGGGATATAGGACAATAAACAAAATGTGTGTTACAATTGGATAACTACCAAAACCAAGTATTTTAAGAAAGCTAATATATATATACCCATATATAGTTCCCAGTCACAAAACAATACTAAATTTGATTGCTAGAATATATAAACATACCAAAGTATTTACTAAAATCCACCAACCATGATCATTTTTGCTTTAATGAGACATTATTAAATTCTCCTGCTACTTTTAATTTAATATGTAATTTAAATTGTTTAACTTGGTTTTAACTGACTGAAAGGATGCATCTCTTTTATGATAAGGCAAAATAGAATATTATGCTTATGAATGTGCTGTATTTGAGTACATTTTGTATTTAATTTATCAGAAAATCTCTGCTTATCATTAAAATTATTTCTGGATACAGACACAAAATAAGAACTCACCAAAATTCATTAATTATGATGAAAGAGAGGAGACAGTTTTCATTTAATAATAGCTCCAAAGACATGTGTGAATGAAACAAGATAACAATCTATATTACAATGCCTAATTATCACGTATTGCTTCAAATCTTTATGTAACATGTTTTAGGATTCAGAGATCTAGATAAAATAACTAATATGTCTTATTGAAATATTAATGTTTGTGCATAATGCAAATCCAATACGTTTTCAATTCTAAAACTGTCTTTGGTTTAATTATTATATAATATATAAGTAACAGTGAACTGTCTGTGTATCCACCTGTCCTGAAGGCACACTTTCTTCTCTTCCTTCCTACAATTAGCTGAATTATTTTTTGAAGAGATAGTTTATATATAAGGATATATCTTACTTGAATGATTACCACAGAGCAGTAAAATAAGTCTTTATATTTATTATCTTTGAAACATCTCGAGTTGTGTTGCCGGTAACCAAAATAATATGCAATTAAACAATGTTTTACACATGTTGTGTATAGGTACTCTATAATGGGTATCAGAAAATGATGCTATGACTATATAATGTGAATCAGAACAGTCTATTTTCTGGTTCCCCCCCCTCCCCCGAGACGGAGTCTCTCTCGTCGCCCAGGCTGGAGTGCAGTGGCCGGATCTGGGCTCACTGCAAGCTCGTCTCCCGGGTTCCCTCCGTTCTCCTGCCTCAGCCTCCCGAGTAGCTGGGACCACAGGCGCCCGCCGCCACGCCCGGCTAATTTTTTGTATTTTTAGTAGAGATGGGGTTTCACCGTGTTAGCCAGGATGGTCTCCATCTCCTGACCTCGTGATCTGCCCGCCTCGGCCTCCCAAAGTGCTGGGATTACAGGCGCCCAGCCTAATCTCTGTTTTTAAATCAAACTTCTCCATATCTTAGTATCATTTTGTAAAAAAACTCTGAACAAGTAATTTTAAAAATACTCTTTAAATGAAATGTTTAGGATTTGGTGAGGCTTGAAGACAGTTTTTTCTTAAATAATGTGAACATTCTACCTTTAGGATTTGATAAGCTAGTGAAAATTTCTGCAGAATTCCCTTCTAAACAATTTCAACTCTTTCAGGAGGTGATTTCTTTTTTACATAAAAACAAGATAACAAAAAGAGAAGTAGTTGCAAAAGTTAATGGGAAAGTGACAATGGAGTCCAGATTGTATACCTATCACAGGCAATTCTGTCTCTAATATGGAGTAATTTGTTTCTTCCGTAAAACATAGCCTAGACAGTTGTCTGAATGTTTTAGTATGTACTGAACTGATTGACTGAACTTTTATCAGAGTTTGCAGTATTCACTGAAACATAAGAGGATTATGAGTCAAGCATTTGATTTGTAAGTCTACATGGTAGCAAAGTTAATCATAAAAACTTTTGAAATACGTTATTGGCATAGACTTTTCAGAATGAAATGTGACTAAAATAAATATATCTTATATTGGAATATGCAATTTTTTTATAAAAGATAAATTTTTAGTTTATTATTTACTTGTACATTACATATGTAGAATGAATTTCAATAAGTAAATCAAATGCATTTCAAATTCCCCAATTTTTCATTTATTATATTTAAATATTACTACCTGAAACAAAAGCTGGAGTTATAAATGATAGTTACTAGGAAAAGTAAAGCCTATTTTACTTACTTTTAGTACTTGACTATTTCAAATGATATTACGTTAAGTAAACAGTCCAAATAGTGAAGGTGAGATAAATGAGACAAAAGTTTAAGAAAGAAACAAATTAGATCCAGATGCTGTATTCCATAATCATATATATATATATATATGGAAAATATATATATATATATATATATATATAGAGAGAGAGAGAGAGAGAGAGAGAGAGAGAGAGAGAATCTACTGCTGAATAACAAAGCACCCCTAAACTTAGTGGCTTAAAATAGCTAGTTGGTTATTTCTCAAAATTCTGTGGTTGATTTCCAGGGTTGATTTTCTGCCAGTCTCACCTTAATTACTCTTTCAACTTAAACAATCTGATGGCCTGAGCGGAAATGGAAGATATAGCACTGCCCTACTATCATGTCTGGCAATTGGAAGAGAACCAAGTAGGACATCTTAGTTCTCTTCCACATGGCCTCTCATCCTCTAGTAGACCGTACCACCATCTTCACAGTGTTGTGGTCTCGGGGTATCAAGAAAATGAGAAAAAGAGCTGCAATGTCTCTTAAGACTTAGCATCTGCAACCACATGATGTCACTTCCATCATATTTATTGGTCAAAGCAAGTCGTTAGTCCAGTTCAGATTCAAGGACCTGAAGACATAGACTTCATATCTTGATGGGTGGTACAGGAATATTATATTGCAAAAGAAGGGTTTGTTGAACATATGAAGACTTGATTTATTGGCAGCTATTATAATATTCTATCAAACTACAGACTATAGAGGTTTCTTTAAACAGTGAGAATCCCGCAGCTTTTTGAACCTGAGGTTGAGCTGTGTTTAAAGAATATGAATACTGCCCTTATGAGTACATTATGTTAAAAGGACAGACAAAAGACCTGAAAGCATAGTAGGAGACTTTTCTGATAATTTAGGTCTGGAAAATAAATGTTTGAATTAGGAAATACATATTTTAACTATAATCAGAGATTGGCTTTTAATGCATATTCAAGCAAAAGTAAGCATTCATTATTTGAATCTTTAAAAATATGTAAGTTATCTTCCTTTTCTATTTTCTAGTGAAGTATAAAGAATTTAAGCAAAAATTGTTTACACTGTCAAACATATGTTATTTTAAATAAAATTTTAAAACCTGACTTTACAGAAGTATTATACAATTCCATTTTTGGTAATACTAGGCTACATCTGAATATTCTCATAATTAGTTTGGCAATATTCCATAGGGGCAGCTGTGCCAATAAACTGATATGAATCAACTCCTTGGTTTAAGTGTGCTTACAATCTGGCAACTCACACAAAATTTGTAAGCATAAAACGAAGGCGATTTTGCTGGGCCGTTTTGGAGACCTAAAGTGAAAAAAGGAAAAGGAAAAAAAGCAAATAAACTCACACAAAAGTTGTAAACAATTAAAATGATGACGTATATCTTCCTTTCTCTCTTCTGTCTCTTGATCCTTTTATTTATGTATCTACCCATCTACATAACCATTCATAAACTTATTCTTGACTGTACCAAAATATGTGTGTATGTATATATACATATATATATGCATAAACACAATAGAATATGTATGCTACATAATTTAGACAAATAAGGAGATTATCTTAAAAGGCTGGGAAAGGAACTTCTGGAAAGTAAACATTGAATATTTATTTCTTCATGGTTGTCATAATTGAGCCATGTGCTTGGTGTACCCGTAAGCCATAGTGAGAGTTCACAAATATACACTGATTTTTAAAATAACTTTATAGGGGTATAATACATGTATCATAAAATTTACTCATTTTAAGTGTAAATTCAATATTTTTTTCATGTATATTCAAAGTTATATATATAAAGTGATATATACCATCACCTCAATTCAGTTTTAGAACATTTTCACCACCACATTCCCACCAACAGTCCCAGGCAACCACTAATTTGCTGGCTGTTCTCTGGATATTTCGTATAAACAGAATCATACAACATGTGGTCTTTTATATCTGACTTCTTTCATTCAACATGTTTTTGCAGTTTATCCAGAACTTGACCTCTTTTAATTTTTATTTATTTATTTGTTTACTGAGTAGTATTCCATGATTATATTAGTCTATGCTGCTATAACCAAATTCCTGAGGCTGGGTAATATGTAAACAATAGAAATTTCTTTCTCACAATCCTGAAGGCTGTGAAGGCCAAGATCAAGGTGTTGGAAATTTAACATCTGTTAAGGGTCTTCTCTCTGCTTTCCAGAAGAGGACTTAATACTGCATCCTCCCAAGGCAGAAGGGCAAAAAGGGCCTAGCTGGTTCTGACCTACAATTTGATAAGGTTGCTAATTCCATTCATGAGTGCTCTACCCTCATGACTTTTCATCACCTCCTAAAGGCCCCAATTCTTAATAATGTTGCATTGTGAAATTTAAGTGTCAATGTGAATTTTGAAGGGGACACAAACATTCACACCATAGCCTTCTGCTCCTGGCCCATCAAAATGCATGTCCTGCTCATATAGAAAATACATTTTATTTCATCCCAGTAGCCCCTAATGTCTTAAGTTGTTCCAACACCAATTCCAAGTCCAAAGTCTCATCTAAATATCACCTAAATTAGATATGGGTGAGACTCAAGGCATGATTCATCCTGAGGCAAATTACTCTTCAGCTGTGAGCCTGTGAAATTAAACAAGTTTTGTGCTTCCAAAATACAATGGCGAGACAGGCATAGGATAGATTCTTATTCTAAAGGGAAGAAATAGGCAAGAAGCAATGAGTAACAGGTCCCAATTAAGTTTGAAATCCAACAAGGAAAAAACATTAAATCCTGAGGTTTGAGATTAATTTTTGCCTCCATGTCTTGACTTCTGGTCACACTGGGGAGGAGTTGGCCCTCATCAGGCCATGGGAAGCCCCATCTTCTAGGCTTTGCTTGGCATAGACCACACAGCAGCACCTATAGGGTTGGGGTCTAGTATCCCCAGCTCTCCCACACTGTCATTTCATGCTGGTGACTACAGCTATGGGGTTTCAGGGATAGCTCCACCCCTATGGCTCTACCAGGCATTGCTCTAGTGGGGACTCTCTGTGCGGCCATACCCCTGCAGTAGTTCTCTTTGTTGACCCCAAGTTCTCCAAGGCATCCTTTGAAATCTGGGAAAAGGTAACCATGCCTTCACAGCTTGTGCCCTTTGTGCACCTGCAAAATTAGCACCACATGGATGCCACCAAAGTTTACCATCTCCGACTCCCATAGCAGCATCCTGAGTCACTCCTGCACCTGCTTGACCAGCACTTGGGGTGGCCGAAGAGCACTGCACCAAAATGAAGAAAGCCAACTCTTGAGGCCCCAAAGGTGTCCTGGTTTCCTCTGTTGAAACTGTTCTGCCCTCAAAGTTTTCACACTCTAGAGCTGTGATGAGAGTGACAGTCTGGAAGAGCCCCAAAATGCCTTCAGGGTTATTCTTCCATTGTCTTGATGAAGACCACCTGGCTTCTTTTTATCTCACAAGAGTCTCCTTATGACATGGTTGCTTGGACAAACTGTTGGTGTTTTTCTGGAGCACAATTTTTATTTACAATCTGACTAGGCTGACTATTTTCCAAATTATTAGGTTTTGCTTCCCTTTTGATTATAAATTTCATCTTTAATCCATTTCTCCCTTCTGGCATTTTACTAAAAGAAGTCAAGAACCACAATACATCACCCTGAACACTTTGCTTAGAGATTTCTTCTGCCGCATATTCTAGTTCACCACCTTTAAACTGTGCCTTCCACAAACTATTAGGACACAGACATAATTACCCACTTTTACCAGTTTGTAATAAGGATGACTTTTCCTCCAGTTTCCAATTAGATATTCTTCATTTCTGTCTAAGAACTCATCAGAAAGGCCTTTACTGTAGGTATTTCCCCCAATATTCTGGTCATGATTGTTTAAATAATCTATAAGAAGAGGTAGGCTACTCTCCTCTTCTGAACCTTCACCAAAATTGCCCTTAAACGCTGGAAATGTAGGCTTTTTTTCTGGCATGTACCCTAAAATTTTTCCTGCCTCTATCCATTACCTAATTCCAAAGCTGCTTTCACATTTTTAGGTATTTGATATAGCAACACCCTATTTCTCAGTGTCAATTTCTGTATTAGTTCATTTGTGCTGCTGTAATAAAATACTTGAGACGGTAATTTGTGAACAACAGAAATATATTTCTCACAATTCCAGAAGAAAGGGAATTCACGATCAAGGGCTCACAGATTTGGTATCTGGTGAGAGCCTTCTCTCTCACCAAGATGAGGCATTGTTGCTGTGTCTTCACACGGCAGAAGGCATAAGAGCAAAAAGAGGACTAGCTAGTTCCCTCCAACACTTTTATAAGATTTCTAACCCCATTCTTGAGAGCTCCAGATTTAATCACCTCCTAAAGCCCACCTCTAAATAATGTTGCATTGTGAATTTAAGTTTCAACATGAATTTTGGAGGAGACACAGACATTCAAACCATAGCAATTATACACTGATTGCTGTGTTGCAAATCTTACATCTTCCTCCAACATTGCACAATATATTTTATTCATAGTCTCACTTTACTGTTTTTTGCTAATAGCAGCATTATTCCTAATGTTACTTTGACACATTTCTAATTTGAGGACATTTAACAACTTTTACACTGCTCCCTTCCTGTCACCTCATCAATAGCTTTGTACAAATGATTGATTCATTTAAGGACTTGTTTTAAGAATGGTTTGGTGTCTTAGTCCATTTTGTGCTGCCGTAAGATAATACCTAAAACTGGGTAATTTATAAGAAATGGAAATGTATTGGCTCATATTGGTTTTGGATGCTGGGAGTCCAAGATCAAGGTGCTGGCAACTGGTGAGGGTCTTTCTGCTATCTCATAACATGGTAGAAGGGCAAAGAGAGAGAGGAAGCACACATGAGACAGAGAGAGAGAGAGAGAGAGAGCATGTGAGGGAGCCCATTCCCAGGAGAGAGAGAGAGAGAGAGAGAGAGAGCATGTGAGGGAGCCCATTCCCAGGAGAGAGAGAGAGAGAGAGAGAGAGAGAGCATGTGAGGGAGCCCATTCCCAGGATACCAACATTAGTTCATTCATGTTGGTGGAGCCCTCCTGACCTAAACACCTCTTAATGGTCTCACCTCTTAGTATGGTACAATGGTAATCAATTGTTTTTTTTCCTCTGATAGCATTTTATTGGATATGCTTGAATTATGCACATTCATAGCAATATATCATAATGAAGTCAGTGTATTCCTTTTTGGGGGGAAACTTCTTAATG
>NW_012101556.1:29620-70316 GCF_000951045.1 Mandrillus leucophaeus | reverse complement strand
TTTTCTAGTTTATTTGCATAGAGGTGTTTATAGTATTCTCTGATGGTAGTTTGTATTTCTGTGGGGTCAGTGGTGATATCCCCTTTATCATTTTTTATTGCATCTATTTGATTCTTTTTTCTTCTTTATTAGTCTTGCTAGCGGTCTATCAATTTTATTGATTTTTTCAAAAAACCAGCTCCTGGTTTCACTGATTTTTGGAGGGTTTTTTATGTCTCTATCTCCTTTGATTCTGCTCTGATCTTAGTTATTTCTTGCCTTCTGCTAGCTTTTGAATGTGTTTGCTCTTGACATGAGTTTTGGAGGGGACAACATTCAAACCATAGCACTTGGAAATTGTTAACTCCTCAAGCCTTTTACTGTCTCTTCTTCCTAAATTATAAAAAAAGAAAAAGAAAAGACTTGGTATTTTGGTAGGGATTCAGTGTAGCGATTTCTGATCTCGATGTTCATTCGGTGTCTTTGTGTATCACCCATGAAATTGTCTGTTCGTTTTACAAGTTACTCAAATATACTATGTGATATTTTAACTACCATATTTGGTCACTAATCAAAATAAGAGCATATCTGGTCAATGTAGGAAAATAACTTACTAATTATGTTTTCCTTAGAAAAATATATTATAAAATATAAGAGCCTGACTATTAAATCGCTTTATGAAATGTGCTTTGGCTTTCAACAGAATAATGATGAGAACTTTTATGTCCCATTTGAAAGATTTAAGTTTAATTCATATTTGTTTCTTTAGCATTTGTGGGATCCAACATCTGGAACGAATAGGAAAGAAGCTGAATCTCTTTGACTCCCTTTATTTCTGCATTGTGACGTTTTCTACTGTGGGCTTTGGGGATGTCACTCCTGAAACATGGTCCTCCAAGCTTTTTGTCGTTGCTATGATTTGTGTTGCTCTTGTGGTTCTACCCATACAGGTAAACATAACCATCTTACATTGTATAAAAATGTACAGAGACATGAAATTGAATCCTCCACATTTAATAAGAAATGGAAAGTGGCTTATCTATCTAACAATAATTTACTAACACATATTATCATTACATTTAAGCAATTACATAAATTACTGCAGAAATGTCATTTTACATTTTATTAGAAACACCAAGTTGTTTCTTTTATCCTTCTAGTCATAATTGATGGCGCTCATCTTATTTCAATCCTTCAAGATTTTTTTTAAATATAGAGTACTTAATTATATTAAATATAGAATAATGTAGTTTTAAATTATAGGATGTTAGATCAAAGAAATAAAGTTGTGAAGGGTTGATTTATCTTGGTTCTTCAAAATAAACCACAAAATCATACAGTGCAATGAAGACAAATCGATTACTTATGTTGGCCAAATAAAACAAAATCTGGGCCAGGTACAG
Organism: Mandrillus leucophaeus; assembly: GCF_000951045.1. Classification (NCBI taxonomy): domain Eukaryota; kingdom Metazoa; phylum Chordata; class Mammalia; order Primates; family Cercopithecidae; genus Mandrillus; species Mandrillus leucophaeus. Next base: position 68,934 of record NW_012101556.1, on the reverse strand, counting down.
TGGCTCATGCCTATAATCCCAATATTTTGGGAGGCTGAGGCAGATGGATGACTTGAGCCCAGGAGTTCAAGATGAGCTTGGGCTATAAGGTAAAATCCCATCTCCACAAAAAAAAAAAAAAAGAAGAAAGAAAAAGTCTGAACATGGTATGTAAATATTATGTGGCACTTTGAGGAATGAGTAAGGAGGTTGCAAAGGGACAGATATATAAATGAAATTAAAAATAAATAGATGCAATCTCTAACTCTTTCCTATAATAAGCCCTGGGTGTCCATGTGTGGGCAGATCAGAAGCAGGCTATGGGGAAATGCAAATCAAACTTGCATATTCCGTTGCAAAACTTTGGCTGCAATGTTTCTGAATAGAATACCTACAAAAATGGCCTTCCTACTCCAATAAATCCATGCATGTCTTTCTTCCTGACATCCCTCCCTTGCACCTTTCACTTTACTCAGTTGCTGGCTACTATACAGCTAGAATGTGGCCTTGTGTGTTGTGGTAAGAGTAACTCCTATTGCATGAGATGTGGTTAGAACTTGACAGAGAATGTCGGAAAATAGCAATGAGGCTTTTCTGTTTCACTCAGCTCTACTGGACATAAAGCAGAGGTACAAACCTCTTTGTGGCCTGTTATTATGTAATAGCAAAATCATGTTAATATGTTTCCTTAGAGACCTGAAGCCCCCGGGAGGCATTTGCAGCCCTGTAGAAATTATATGAAAAGTCTGTTGTTGAAGGGGAACACTGACAATTAGAATCTCAATGAGTTCCGTCTGGGAAATTGAAAGTACTTAATAAACAATAGATGTATTGCATTGATTTATTTATTTCCTTACCTTGTTTTTCATTCATATGTGGAAAATATATTACAGTTTGAACAGCTGGCTTATTTGTGGATGGAGAGACAAAAGTCAGGTGGAAACTATAGTCGACATAGAGCTCAAACTGAAAAGCATGTCGTCCTGTGTGTCAGCTCACTGAAGATTGATTTACTTATGGATTTTTTAAATGAATTCTATGCTCATCCTCGACTCCAGGTACATTTGGCTTACGTTATGTACTATACTGGATTGTACCTACTAACATATTGTCAAAGTCAATTAACTGATGGTGCAGCCTGCTTTGTGGAGGATTTTTATTTATACAACCAAATATAGAAAGAGTAAATGAAGAACCACAAATATAACCAGGAACATAGAAAAAAATGCTGAAGGAATACACAGTATTTTAAGTTTCCTTCTGTATCTACGCTAAAAGACAGATGGAATAATGTTAATGGTACAAAGAAGATTTTTCTTTGAATTAAAAGATTGCTTTTTCTCCCTTGGGTAGAGCATAAATGATATTTTTATGAAACAGTGAATTTTAAGATAAAATATGATAAAACAAGAAGGAAACCATTTCAATATCATCTGCTCAGTTAAAAACTGCAGAATTTTATCAAGGATTGCTAATGGAAATGTGGAAGTCTGGGACTTTCATTTTTTTTCTTCTGTTTCCTGAAGTATAAATAGGTCCTATTTGTATAGCAATACATGATCAAAAATTGGACAATAACTAGGTGAATTGAGAATATGAATTAAGAAGAAACTTTTTTTCTGTCTATGCAGATCAAATTCTTGAATATTTCCACTTTCTGCTATGGGCCACGGCATTAATCTCCTTTCCTGATTACTGCACTTAATATATTTGAAGGTCTTGTATTAACTCAACCAATTTGTGTCAAGAAGTTGAATAACTCTAGACTTCAAGACAATGCTTAGTATATCTAATTATCCTTTCCTTACAAAACATAGAAATATTGATTTGTGAATATTTTGGAGACCTTTATAAATACTATATTTTTGTGTTTTAAAACACCTAATTTACAATTGATTCTTAAATGGTAGAATCATTTTGTTCTGTCTTAAATGACAGAATCATTTTGTTCTTATTCTTTTGTTTTGTTTTCATTTCACTCTTTTCATGTTAACTTGAATTTTTAATAGCAACTCCATACTTACTTGTTTTTTAAAATTATTTATATTTAATTAATTTCAAGCTTACTTATTATAACCCATAAAGAAAATCCATTTGGGGGAAAATTCTGATCCCATGGTTTATTAGCCTGTTCTCACACTGCTATAAAGAAATACCTGACAGTGGGCAATGTACAAAGAAGAGATTTAATTGACTTATGATTCCACCGGCTATACTGGAAACATGGTTGGAGAGGCCTAAGGAAACTTACAGTCATATGTAATATGAAAGGGAAGCAGGTGTGTCCTCATATGGCCAGAGCAGGAGGAAGAGGGTGTGATATACACTCACTATCAGGAGAACAGCAAGGGAGAAATCTGCCACCGTGATTCAGTCAACTCCCAGCAGGCCCCTCCCTTAACATTTGGGATTACAGTTTAACATGAGGTTTGGGCAGGGACACAAATCCAAACCATATCACACAGTCATTAACTTTGTCTAGTATCAATGTAGAGAATTATTTAAACTCCAGAAATTCCTAGTAGATATATTTCACAGCGGTAAAATGGTGAAAGTTTACCAGAGAATTTTAATTTCTATAGATCATTGTTTTAAACCGTTTCACCACTTAGATGTAATTTTCTCCAAATGACCATATATTTATAATATTTTGATATAATGTTCTTTTAATTTATTTTATCAGTATTTTCAGTGTTTTTATGAATCCTTATTCATTCAAATATCCACCAGAAACTGTTTAAAATTATTGTATCATAATTATATAGCCAAATGATATAAATCGCTACCACAGTTTTGATCCTAAAAGTAATGAAGTATGATACTTAAATGTTTCTGCCTGGTGTTCAATGTATATTTTAGGATCAGTCTGTGGATAGAACTAAATCTTCACAATGTGAAAGTGTGTGTCAGGTATAACCACTGATTACCTTCCCTTATGCTCTTAGTAAGATTGAAATAAGTTGAGATGAACTTATTGGTTTATGAGATTTGTGTATGTCCCAGTTGTATTTATTATGGTGTAATGCTATTTAATATATGCACAGGTTTTAAATGTGAAATTTTATTAGCAAAAGTTCATTTCAGTTTTATCATATTTCAGATTTTTCTTAGGTATTTTATTTTTCAATGTAGTATAGCATAAAACATTATTGTTTCTATTCCATTGCCCATTTTGTTTTGAATAGGATTATTATGTGGTGATTTTGTGTCCTACTGAAATGGATGTACAAGTTCGAAGGGTACTGCAGATTCCAATGTGGTCCCAAAGAGTTATCTACCTTCAAGGTTCAGCCCTTAAAGATCAAGACTTATTGAGAGCAAAGTAAGTATCCCTGCCTTTCATCTTGCAGCTTACAATTTTGAGTGACTTAATATTTTCTCTTTCCTCCAAATTTTAGCAATTTTCGGTGTTGCAAGATGTGTTGATGTTTGAGTGTAGACTTTTGCCTTAGTCCCTCTGCTGGCCAAACTAAAAGGTTAAAAATGTATCATGAAATCAGTGTGTTTACTCCTCTTTTTCAACCTCATCTCAAGGCAGAATTGTTCAGCAGACTGTGACCACACAACACAATGAGAAAAGTGGCCCAGTATAATTATCTTAAGCTGTCAGAGATTCACAGAGGCATCTAGACTCACTGTTAGAGTAGTCTCCAAATCCCTGGATACTGTTTTTATCCCACATATAAAAATTGTGGGCTAAATATGATGTGACATACCAGTGCAGTGTGAGTTAGGGTTTACGTTTTAAAGACCTTGCACTATGTATTGGACAGAGAGCACTTGTGTTCCCTGGGGTCAGAGATAAAATGGTTGCTGTGGACTAGAGGAATCAGAAAGGTGACAGGTCTTACTTAGCTATCCTCTTCTTTTTGTGCATGTACCAGGCAATTTGTCTTAAAGGTGACATGGTCTTAAACATTTGTCACAAGTTAACGAGTTATATCGTACGAGCAGAGTGTCAGTATTATTGAGCAGAGTGTGGACACCAGGGAAACAGAGTTTCTGCAAAACAATGTCCTTAGTTTCAGATGCCAGAAGGTGTCTTCAACAAAAGTGGTTTTGCTCAATATTTTCTGCTGTTTTTAAAGTTTTAAACATGTCTTCATGTTTATCCTTGAGTTGCCCTACATGCCCTTCTAGATTTAAAAGTCTCCCCACTGAATTGAATATCATAAGTGCTTTATACTTTTTTTTTCTTTCCTGGATAACCTGAGTGTGCACGAGTGGGTGTGTGTTTGTGCCTGTCTTCACCGTGTTTGCAAGCGTGTGTGTGTGTTTGTGTGTGTGTGTGTCTAGTGGGTGTTGGAAAAGAACAGAAGAAAAGTCAACTGTTTTGTGGAACAGACTTCCAGACTCCTTTGTGCTGCATAATCCTTCAAATGATGACTGGATACCTAGTCAGGAACTCTGATGTTACCTTTGATTTATATATAATGAAGTCAATTTAATGGAGTATTTTTTCACTGATTTAACTTCTGAAACAAAAACATCACGAAAAACTAGCAGGATATAATGAGTGTTACCTAATTGGAAAGTTACATTTCTTTGAGAGTATATTCATCTTTTAGGTGGATTAAATATATTTGTGGTCAGTGTACACGTGACAGTTCTATAAGTCATCAGATTTTCCCAGCACATCAGGTAAACCCTGGCTTTAGGTGTTTAGAGTTTGCTATCTATACTCATTATTTGGGTGTGCTAGAGAAATAGACGCTTAGATACTACTATAATCTAGATCTTTGTATTAATTGGTGTAGATAATCAATATTCCTTATTTATTGTATGACAGCTAAGTTCTTCACACAATAAGCATGAGTAATATTCATATTATGTTCAATATGAATTCGTGTAATATATGGAGGCTTCTTTCTATCTAACAAATTTATCTGAGTTATTGGTATAGCTATTAGTATCTAAGCTATATACTATTTAGGATTAATATAACTAATTTATTACTAATAGTCTTAAAATGATCTCTTGGTAAAAGCAATCATATTTACAAGAAGAATTCCTCCATGGGAATAAAGGAAAAGTGAAGGGAATGAAGGAGAGAGAGAGGTAGCTGGCTGGTCATACTCAAAAAACTATTTTAAAAAATAAGAGTGACGCAGTATCCATTTTTATGTTCATTTCCAATCTTAGCTTCCTATAAAAGATTTGGGATTTAATATAAACTAATACATTTTTCAGTGCAATTCCTTATGCATAGAGCATGGAGTAGGATTCTCCAAACAAGTTTCATAGGTTAGTTGCATGAGTTTTGAATTGCTTCGTTGAAAATGGTATTTAGAGAAAGTTATTCAACACTTCTATTATCTTAATAACCATGGCGCAACATCTTCCCACAACTGTTTGGTTTGGTCTTATTTCAAAGACTTTTATATTTCCTCTCCATAGAAAATTTTTTTTTGGAAAATATTTACTTTATCACAGTGAACCACAGAGATAAATCATTCCTCATTTTGAAAATAAACATTCCTGTGCTTTTGGAACATCATGTATCAAACACTAAAATATACTGTGTCTTCATCACTAAACTTAGGAAATATTGAACCCTAGCATGAGGGGAAGGGGCTTGGGAAAGGATGAATGATCTCCAGGAAGTATAAATACAGAGTAGAGTTTGACTTATGAATATAGAGAAGCTGTATTCCACCCCTCTTAGTTTGATTCAGACATTACAGTTAAAATACGATTAGTCATAAAATAAAGACCAATATATCCCCTTAATTTACTCAAAGCATGCATATAAAATACATTTAATAGCAAAAAGGAATAAAGTTTGACTTTTATTAACTTTTGTCATAAAACATTGAGTTATAATAGACAACCCAGTAGCAGATTTTTTTTTTTCTTCAGAGTCAGATATAGTTAAGATCTACTAGAAATTCAACTTTCATTTAAGCTTAAGGATACACATGGTCTACATGTACATTTTGTGCAATATATGGACTAAAGACTTAAATTCTATTTTTCAGAAAACGTGTAGATATTTCAGTGTGTGATTATTTTGTTTTTCCGTCTGTATTTAGGATGGATGACGCCGAGGCCTGTTTTATTCTCAGTAGCCGTTGTGAAGTGGATAGGACATCATCTGTAAGTTTCTAAAATCTCTTTTAGTAAGTTGTGCTTTCCATTTTAAAATATTTTTTTAAATTTGAGTTTTTAAAAATCTGCCAACATTAAGTGTTGGTGACCTTAAAGTTTTACTAAAAGGAAACAAATATTACAGAGCTGCCTTTTCCTTAAGAACAGTTGTATCGATTATATTAACAAAAGTGTTTTTCAAATAGTTTCTACAAATACTCTCATAATCTGTTGGTCAAAATGAATCATATATAAACAGAACTAGACCCCTTTTTTTAATTAAATATGTCTTATGAGTTGTAGTTTTGTTAAAGTGGCCTCAGTTTTTTCAACCTTAAGACAAAACAGATGGAACACGCATTAGAACCAACTGGAGAGTTTCTTAAAAATATGCATTTGAGAACCTTCTATTCAAGATATTTGGGGTGGTAATCAACAATCTTTATATTTTTAAAAGCTCCCCAGGTAATTCTGAAACACATTTCAGTTTGGTAACCTTTTGCTTATATGATATTTATGATGCATTTTTTAGTTCCACAGTTCTATTAAACTTATAACTAAATTAAATTGTATAAAGCAAATAATGGTATAAACTGTATTTTAAAATTTTTCATTTTATTACTTTTAAAAGTGCTTCATTATTTTATGTTCAGTAAATTCTACTATCTCCTGTGTTTATAAGCCATTGACTCCATCTGTAGCCATTATCTGTGGTGTGTGGACATATGAGAACAATTGGTGGTTTTTATAGCAACTGAGAAAAGGCAAAATGTGCATAAGTCTTTCAGGTATATGTTTTATTCTCTTCTGGAGTACTTAATAGGCATACTCTTTTACATTAATCTAGGACTGTAAGTTCTGAATGGGCAGGCTCTGTGTTGTCCTCATTCTAATTTACCTAAACTACTTATCCATGTCTAAGATTTTAAACTGATTTTCTCATCTTTCATTTGGAGTGACAGCTATTAGCTGAATGGTGGCCGTGCAAAATTCTTATGTTGAAGTCCCAACCCTTAGTACCTCAGCATGTGAACTTATGTGGTGATAAGGTGTTGAAAGAAGTAATAAATTTATAATGAGACCATTAGCATAGGCACTAATCTAATATGACCAGTGTCCTTATAAAAAGAGAAAATTTGAAGGCAGCCATGTATACAGGGAAAACACCATGTAAACATGAATTTGGCAATATACATGCCAAGGAGAGAGATCTGGAGCAAATCCTTCCCTCACAGCTCTCAGGAAGACCCAACCCTGCCAACACCTTGATTTCTGATTTCTAGTCTGTAGAACTGTGAGACAATAAAATTCTGTTGTTTAAACCATCCAGCTTGTGGTATTTTGTTTGGCAGCCCTAGAAGCTAAGAGACAGGCGGGTCACGAGGTCAGGAGATCGAGACCATCCTGGCTAACACGGTGAAACCCCGTCTCTACTAAAAAAAAAAAAAAAAAAAAAAAAAAAAGAAGAGTGTAGACCAAAAAATGATTGGAAAACTTTAAAAATTTTTTTGAAATATATTTATATATATATACTTTTTCTTTTATATATATATATAAGAAAAAGTATGTGCTCCCCGCTTTCTTCACAATTACTACCTGAATTCAGATCAGACTGATTCATCAGTTCATTTAAGCACTACTTTAATCGTCTTTTAATTGGTTCAACGTCGTAGGTACTCCAAACATGTTTACTGAAGAAATGAATTTGAACTGAAGATAATCAAGTGTTTCTGTAATTGATTGACTTATGTCATTGTGAGTGTTGTGCCCGTTCGAGTGGTAATTTGGCTTTAAAATATTTTCAGTTTTTCAGTAGGTATACTATCTTTGTGTAACAAGGGAGGTGTAAGCATTAGGAAATAAATACATAATATCTTCTAGGGTACCCTTTATAATGTGAATTTGGAAGCTTTTAGTTAATCAAATGTATTCTTTTTTTTTTTTTTCCTGACACTACTAAATTGGAAGAAGTGAGTAAGAAGATTTACACCTATAGGGACAACAGATTTGGTAGATGAGAAAATACTAATTTTATATTAATAATAATTTTGCAAGCTGCAAAGCAGATGGATGAGTGGCAACAGTGAAGGAAGTAAAAATTTAAGTTGAGACAGGAAACAAATTAGAAGCAAGCTGCTTTTTGCAACGGAACCTCAACAGTCTCAGAAAATAGAGGTACCAGATGTCTCTGAATGTAGGGTTATATGTATGACTAAATATATGAATACTGGTTATAAGTCTGTAAGAAAAGTAAGTTATCTGAACCCCTCTACATATCCATTGCAGGTTACTTTCCTAATCCTGGTAAAAGAGTTTTGGAGAATTTGATCCAGGGATACTCTCTACTCAGAAACACCACCTACAGTTAAGAGTCTAGGTACCATGCTAAAATTAAGGGAATTAAGAGTAAGTTGCCTCAGTGAATGCCTCTGAGAACTGTTACAGCCTGATCTGTATCTCTATTGATGTTGACACAAGATTGGAGGAGTTTCCTCAGGGGAAATGATTCAACACAAGATAAAATGCCTTATATCAATCAATCAAAAGTGTGTGCGTCTGTGTGTGTGTGTGTGTGTGTGTGTGCAGAGATATGAAACCTGGTGTTCCCTAGTGCAATATTAAAAATTGATAACTCTAAAATAAAATCTATTTGAAAAAAGCTCTCTGCCTACACTCAAATACTAACCTCTTTTGAGTGCTTAACTCCTACTTGTATTCAGACACCAGACACAGGGCTTTGAGGACATTTCTAACAAGAACAAGAAGGAATAAGCAACAAACAAAAAACACATGCACAAAAAGAGAAACTCAGAGGAAACAAACAATACCATATAGTTCTGGGAAAAGAAAAAATCAATCTTAAAATATATATTTAATAAATATTCCTAGTTATATGAGAATATCGTACATACATAAAACAAGTATAGTAGACTAGATCACAAAACAAAACAAGACATTCAGTGAACCTGAAAGAGCTCCTGGAAATTAAATCTAGCGTAACAAATGAATAATTTAATAAAAAGCCTAGAACGTAAACCTAAGGACATTGAAGAATGAAGAATAATAAAATAAGCAATAAAACCAAATAGTGTAAAAGAAGAATTTAAAAGGTGAGAAAATTATGGTAGCTAAGGAGAAGCAATATCAATATAGTAGGAATTTAAGAAAGGGATTTTATGAAACACTGGGGTAGAATATTATGAAAGACATAATGCACTCAAATTTTCCACACAGAAATTGTCAAATTGAGAGGGCCCAGTCATTATACAATTAGGACTAGAGAAGTTCTGTGCTGGTCAAGAAGAAGGAAACAAAAGAAAAGCCAAAGTAAAAAGGAAAAGGCATATGAGGAAGAGGAAAAATAGGAGAAAAAAGAAAATATTCAAAACTAAGGGTGGAAAGTTAGAATATCTTCAGACCTCTCATCAGTAATGGCAGAAGACAGTGGGACAATGCTTTCAACATTCTGAAAGGAAATATTTTTTCACTTAGAATTTTGTATCCTGGCAAAAGTTTGGTCTAGTAAGAAGGTAAAAAGAAGTTATTTATAGAAACTAAAGATTTTAAAGAATGCACAACTCTCTGGAAGCTGCTGGAAGATGTGTTTACCAAAAACAAGGAGTGAGTGAAAGAGAAGTAGCTTCAGGGGATCCACCACAGGAGAGAATGAAAATTTCCATACTAATGGTGGAAGTGGACCGTAAACAGCAGGCTCTCAGTGCCAGCAGTCAGACCATTGTGGGGAGTGGAGAACTTCGGGAAGGCCATCTCTGGGGAGGAGACCAAGCTGGTGTTACCTGATGTGGTTGAGTATATTGAGAACAGCTTTCCACTTCTGGTCAGGTGTTTTGGATTGCAATGCGTCTCCCCTTTTATTTTCACTTGTTGGAGCCCTAACTCCTAGTTCTTCACAATGTTACTGTATTTGGATGTAGGGCTTTTAAAGAGATAATTAAGTTAAAATGAAGCCATTAGGGTAGACTCTAATCTAATATGGCTGATGTCCTTAAAAGAGGAGAATAAAATAATAGGATATACAGAGATATCAGGGGTGCATGTGCACATAGAGTAACCAGGTGAAGAGGCCAATGTCACAGGCCTCAGAGGAAACCAGCTATGATGGGACCTTGTCCTAGAACTTCCAGTTGCCAGAACTGTGAGAAAATAAATGTCTTTTGTTTAAGTCATAGAATCTGGGTTGTTTTTGTAGTTGTTGTTGTTGTTTTTGAGACTCGAGTTTTGCTTTTCTTGCCCAGGCTAGAGTGGAATGGCTCGATCTCAGCTCGCTGCAACCTCCACCTTCCAGGTACCATTCCTGGCCAATTTTAAAATATTTATTCATCTATTTATTTTTATTTTTATTTTATTTATTTATTTTTGTAGTTTTAGTAGAGATGGGGTTTCTCCATGTTAGTCAGGCTGATCTCGAACTCCTGACCTCAGGTGATCTGCCCGCCTTGGCCTCCCAAAGTGCTGGGATTACAGGTGTGAGCCACCATGCCCAGCCAAATCTGGGGTATATTTTTAATGGTAGCCCAAGCAGACTAATGCATGCCAGATTCTAAATTAGTAACGAGTGGTTAGAAAACTAACAAAGGTCAAAAGAGACAGTAAGAAAGGAAAACAGATTACTCAAGATTGGAAATATAATTATAGCACTCGACATGCCATATTATGAAAAACAGCCATAATAATGCAAACCCTGAAGATTGGTTTTTAAAAAATTATTGAACTACAGTCATGCACCGCATAACATTTCGGTGACAGACTGAATATACAATGGTAGTCCTATAGGATTGTAATGGAGCTGAAAAAATCCTATTGCTTAGTGACATCATAGCTGTTGTAACTTAGCAGTGCAGAGCTTACGTGTCGGTGATGATGTTGACAAAGATCAATAGGTTATACCCTATAGCGTAGTACGTGCTAGGCTGTGCCATTTAGGTTCTGTAAGTCCAGTCTATGCCCAATAACAAAATCATCTAATGATGCATTTCTCAGAATTTATCCCCATCGCTAAGTGACTCATGACTTGTATATTCAAAGGATGGGAAAAGGGAAATTCAGAATGAGGGATGAGAAGAAAGATATACCCTTTTGTTTCATAATAGAAAGCTAGTAGATAATAATTTAAATTGAAAAGCAGGAAATAATAATAAAATCAGTTAGAAATATGAAAGGAGGTTAGGAGAATACCTAGTTTTGGGGCTGTAAAGGGACTGCCTCTGCGGAGTGGAAATATGGTGTGAGAGTAGGAAGGAGAGAGGAGGCTGCACTTACATGTTATGGAACTTGTCTTTTTGGACTGTGTACGTGTATGGGTTTGATAGTATTTTTAATTAAATGTGATTTAGAATATGCCTTGGTCTAGGAAAAATTCATTAATCTGAAAAATGCGCCATTAGTTGTGAGGAGGTAAGCAGGCTTCTTGTCACACGAGCTTCATGTAACCCTTGAGATGTCAGTATAAACATGGGTAAATTTGCAGTTGAACTGCCTGTATTTTTCATATATGTACTCTTTTTGTATTTCAATAAAAATCTATTTACAAGAAAAAGTGGCAAGCGGGATTTGTTCTCCAGGCCCTCATAGTTTGCTGACCTCTGCTATAGATAATTAAAATTGTTTTAAATTTTTTTCTGTGGGTATATAATAGATGTATTTAGTTACTTTAAGTGAAATAAGCCAGGCACAGGAAGGCACACATTGCATGGGATCTAAAAATCAAAGCAATTGAACTCATGGATATAGAGAGTAGAAGGATGGTTACCAGAAGCGGGGAAGGGTAGTGGGGCAGTGGTGATGAGGAGATTGGCTTGGTTAATGGTTATAAAATAAAATAGAAAGAATGAATAAGACCTACTATTTGATAGCACAACAGTGACTATAGTCAATAATAATTCAATTGTACATTTAAAAATAAATAAAAGTATAAGTGGATTATGTGTAACACAAAGGATAGATGATTGAGGGGATGGATACTTATATATTTTTTAATTCAACTTTCATCTAAACTTCTAATTAAATTATTCTGTCTTACTTTTACTTATGAATCAGGAGAAGATATAAGGCATGCCAAGTGAAGCTTCATAAAATAGGTAGAACTCAACAGCTGTTATACTTTTGCAAAAACTGTTTAGTAAAACAGGTAGCATATATAGCTATGAAAAGTTTAGTAGAATAGAGAGGGGTCAGTAGGTAGAGTAGTAGCCCCCTTATCCACGGGGAATAATTTCCAACATCCCCAATTGATGCTAATTATTGGTATAATTACCGATAGTACCAAACCCTATATATAGTATGAACAAATTTCTTTTTTCTTCTTTACAATTTCATGGATACAGGATTCGGTCTTATTATAGATCTTAGCAACCTCAGCATATGATATTTTTCTTTCCTTAACTTGAGAACTTTCACCTTTTCACTTCGAGGAGGCACTTGACGGCTTCTTTTTGGCATATCCAAATTGGCAGCATCGCTACTCTTGCACTTTGGGCCACTAAGTAAAATAAGGGCCACATGAACACAAGCACTGCAATACTTCAAGAGCCAATGTGATAACTAAGATGGCTAGTAAGTGGCTAATGGGTGGGAAGCATATATAGTGTGAACATACTGGACAAAGGGATGATTCATGTCCTGGGTGGGACAGGGTCGGAGGGAGTGAAATTTTGTGCTACTTAGTATGGCATGTAACTTAAAACATATAACTTGTTTATTTCTAGAATTTTCCTTTTAATATTATTCTGTCAAAGTTGACCTTGGGTAACTGAAACTGTGGGAAGGCAAAACTGTAAAACTGTGGATAGGGGGACTATTATAAAAGGAAAACAAGTAAATTTTTGAAAACCTACCAGGGAAGTCAGTGTCAGAATTGGAGCATCTTGAACAAAGGGACAACAAGAGAGTGCCTTTGAGTCCTGGCAACTGGGTAGAGTTTTAGGTCTTGATAGACAGAAAGGGTAAGGAAGAAAAACTCATGTTCATGAGCGGTACAATATCTCTGCTACTTTGGCAAAGACTGGAATCTCTTTTAATTGTTTTATGTTTGGATGTACAGGGACTCATGGAAGTGTCTACAGCCCTTGGAGAGATAGAAGGTTTGAGGGACTTGGTTATAAAATAGAAAGCAGACTATTCCTAATGTGCTTATATCTGGACACAACAATAGGCTGTATCATTCACCTCTTTTTTAAACCATTTATATGTATATTGGTGAGCACAATGATTCAAATAAAGAAGTATACAAATTATGCATTATGCTAAGTAGCTAACAGTGTTAGCATAGAGGACACCACATTGCTTGGTAATTAACATTCTCCCATTTAATGTATTGTTTCTTAGGAAGGATCTGGCATAGTTGCTGATGCAAACACTACATTATGTCTTATACAGAGGTTGATTAAACAATTCTCTCAAACGCCACTACTCCTCCTCCAGCATTTGGTGTAAACTCAATCAGGGTGGTAGAAATCTTTGCTCTTTGATTCCTCAAAAGTTAATAAATGCATGTTTTTTCCAATTTTCACAATGTCGAGGTCTGCTTGTTTTGTTTGTATCATTCTCTAGGGACTGTATGGTGAATACAGGAGAGCTTGGTCCAGATAATTTCTTTTAGTTGCCTCTCCCCAAGTAAGTTGTTCTTGAAGAGAATAGCCAATTCCTCCTTTGTGATTAAACAGTCTTGCTACAATTGAATCATTCACATGCAGTAAACTTTTCTCGGATATTCATTTAGAAGAAAATGAAATGTTTTGACGTTGGCCCTTAATATGATCAAGCCAGTGTCACTGTCATTTTATGTGCTTCCAGTACACAGCCAGTGTGTTGGGAGGGTCAGAAGGCCTGGAATCATAGTATGTTCTTACCTTATGTAAAATACTCTGACTTGTCTAAAGACTGTCAGGTCTCTCTTTTCTTAAACTCACTCACACTAAATGGTTGAACCATATGGAAAAATTATGGAGAATTATTTAGGGGAAATTCTCTTTCCATCTTACAAGGTATAACAATCAAAGCTTATTCCTAGACTCCATACTGTTCAATATGGTTGAAAATTGTGTTTAAACCACTAGTAAGTACTGAGAATAAACAGGAACATTTTACACTTTACCAACACAGTTAAGGAGAACAACAACAACAACAAAAAACTTTTACTTTGTTTGCAAAAGTAATATACAACATCAGGTCAATTACATGGAATCTTGGAGAAATATTTGTTAGGTTGATAAGATTGAGCAAATTTCTTTTTCTTCCCATAGCCTCTATTCTAAGAATAACATTGTGAAATTAATTAGTGAAATGTTTATGATTCCTTAAGAAAGACAGATTTAGAATAAATTTTAAAATGTTTATTTCTGGTTAGAGCATTTCCAAAAATTACTTTTAATTGATTAATCTTGCAGTATTTTCTAATAGTCAGAAATGTAATTGTAATGTACGGAGTATAACGTAGTTTTTTATAGTATTTTGAATTAGAATACATGTAAAACTATATTTTTTAAATCTGTATAATTGAATTATTAATATTAAGCATAACTTTGAAGCAATTTTCCTCAATGTTGTTCTAAATCAATCCGACACATTATGAAATCTTTTTTTACATATATTATGATCCTTGGCATGGTACAGCTTTTGAAAAACATTGATTGCACACTATTTTTAAAAAGTACATATTGAATTATTATTGCTGAATTTGTAAAATTACCTGATTAAGTTATTTTGTTGTTTTAATGACAACAATGTTAAAATTAGGCAAACACTGCCACTCCTAGAATTGGTCTGTGTATATTTTTCTGATTGGAGAGGGGAATTTCTGAATAACATTAAAATGCAAAATTAATAAGTATTACAAATACTCTGCTGTGGAATTAGCAATATTTTACAAAAAATAAATGTATGTCTACATAAAATTTTGTATTCTTTATTAGAAAAACAGTAGATAATCATGAATTTGAAAGTGCCATAGCAAATGATTCAGTAAATTTTTCTTTTTTCTTTGAATGGCCAAAATTATTTAGAAAAATTATTAAGTGTAATTTCACTGTGATCAAAATGCTTTCTGACTACTCTAGATTAATGTTATTTAAAAACAATAAAGCACATTACATATGCTTTTTAAAGAAGATGCCCAGTTTTTTTTTATACGATGATTACATTTAAAGATTTGGCAATCATTAAAAAGTCAGGAAACAACAGGTGCTGGAGAGGATGTGGAGAAATAGGAACACTTTTACACTGTTGGTGGGATTGCAAACTAGTTCAACCATTGTGGAAAATAGTATGGCGATTCCTCAGGGATCTAGAACTAGAAATACCATATGACCCAGCCATCCCATTACTGGGTGTATACCCAAAGGATTATAAATCATGCTGCTATAAAGACACATGCACACGTATGTTTACTGTGGCACTATTCACAATAGCAAAGACTTGGAATCAACCCAAATGTCCATCAGTGACAGACTGGATTAAGAAAATGTGGCACATATACACCATGGAATACTATGCAGCCATAAAAAAGGATGAGTTTGTGTCCTTTGTAGGGACATGGATGCAGCTGGAAACCATCATTCTCAGCAAACTATCACAAGAACAGAAAACCAAACACCGCATGTTCTCACTCATAGGTGGGAATTAAACAATGAGATCACTTAGACTCGGACAGGGGAACATCACACACCGGGCCCTATTATGGGGAGGGGGGAGGGGGGAGAGATGATATTGGAAGTTATACCTGATGTAAATGACGAGTTGATGGGTGCTGACAAGTTTATGGATGCAACACACCAACATGGCACAAGTATACATATGTAACAAACCTACATGTTGTGCACATGTACACTAGAACTTACAATAATAAAAAAAAGAAAAAAAAAAAAGATTTATAACATCTTAATGCTAATTACCTGCAAAAATCTTGCAATTTTTTAGAGTTGTAGTTTTAGTCAACATTTCTACTATTAGTATACATATTTTAGCTCATTTTTCTTCAAGTCCAATTAATAAAAAATGGAAAAAAAGATCCTTTTTTTTGACATTTAATAAGTCACTTTCATGTGGTCAAGCATTTTGTGCATATTATGTCATTTAATACCACAATTTGTTCATACATGAGAAAACCAAGTCTCAGAGATGTTCAATAGATTTCCCAGAGTGACAGTCTAAATTTTACCCAGTTTAGTCCAAATCCCAAACCTCTACCTTTACAACAAACTTCTCCCCATGTTGATAATAGCTTAGCTTATTATTCAAATGGCATACATATTTGAAAATAAAAGTGGTACTACTGTTTAAATATTATAATAAGAATGACATATGTACATAGTTTCTGGTATCAGCTCTCTGTTCTACTCCTTTCCATCCTAGTTTATCCCTTAAAAATATATATTAACTTTGTATCTATTAAATTATTAATCTACTTTACATCCTTGCCTTGTAAGAAAATGACATTTTCTGACCTCTTTTTTCCTCTGACTTTCAATCTCAATTTTTCATTTCCCAATTTTCATTTTTGAAGTTACATTTGTGCATTTGAAGACTGATACCGTTTACCTTTTGTTCTCTAAACAAAATGAGGACGTCTGCCATTATTTGATGACTCTAAGTGTCGAACCCAATAAACATTTAGAATTGCATGAGTATGAACATACTGTTTATTGAAGACCCAGTGATCATTTTGATTACATTTTCTTTTTCCTTTTTTGTGTTGCTTTACTCAAAATTTTCAAAATCAGCTATATATTTTATGTGTTGATTACCATACTGTACATTTGTGTGTGCTGGGGGATGGGGGCTGCTAACTTATTTGTAAAGCTCCTTTTTACCACTCACTATTTTATTGTCTTGTCATATGTTTACAGGTCTTAGTTTATCTAGCTTCAAATTTCTAGGAGGCTAACTGATGTACTCTATTGCCACCCACTCCAAATTGAGCATAGTATTCTGTACAAGGAAGAAAAAGCACCCCAGTATAACATTATCTCCATTTTCAAATATGATTCCTTCTTTTCCAGTATTCATTCAACAAATATTTATTGAGTATTCTGTACCCCAAACACTGACATACTAGCTGAACATACAGTTATTAACAAAACAGTAAAACATTTTCATTCTCATGGAGCTTATCTACTAGTAAAAGTGACATTAAGTCCTAAGTGACATCTTATATACTAGTAAGAATTGACATTAAATAAATGTGTACAATGTTAGTGAAAAGTATTAAATATGCTGGGGAGAGAGCATATCAAATGTTCAGAAAGACAGACATTATAAATTGAATCATGAATTAAAAATCATTTAGGATTAACCTAAGATAATCATAAAGTTCACTATTTATAGAATACATCAACACAACAGCATATTAGAGAGTTCATACATCATATCAGAGAGCTCATACATCATCGTCAAGTATAATTTATCCATGGAATGCAAAAATAGTTCAACATATTAATAACTGTGATAAACCACATTAATGGAATAAAGAACTTAAAAATATATTCCCATCTCAATATACTCAGAAAAATCATGTAACAAAATTTTCCATAAGAGTGTATCTTTAGTAAAAAACACAGTATATACAGGGATTGGTAATGTCCACAATTTCAGGCATCCACTGAAGGTCGTGGAATATATCTCCCACCCCTGTGGATAAGGGGTAAATATTTTATGTAGAAAACTATAAAGATTCCAGAAAAATAAAACTGTTAGAACTAATAAATCAATTTAGTAAAATTACTTGCATTCCTATATACTAACAATGAACCATTGGAAGGAAATTCAGAAAATAACTCCTTTTACAATAGCCTTCAAAAAGAATAAAATACTTATAATTAAACTTAATCAAGGAGGTGAAAGACTAGTATACTGAAAACTACAAAACATTGTTACAAGAAATTGAAGGAGACATAAATAAATGGAAAATGAAAAGACATCCTGTGTTCACTATTTCCATCAGAATCTCACTGGCCTTTTTTTTTTTTTTTTTTTTTTAACTGGAATAGTTAAAAACAATCCTGAAATTAATATAGCACCACAAAAGATCCAGAATAGCCAAAACGATCCTAAGAACAAAGAAGAGAACAGGAGGTATCACACTCCGTGATTTAAAAATATGTTTCAAAGCTATAGTTATTAAAACCACATGATACCAGCATAAATACATGCATATAGTCTAATAAAGAGCCTAAAAATAACTCTATGCATATATAATCAACTGATCTTTAACAAGGTTGTCAAGAATACACAATGTGGAAAGGATAGTCTCTTCAACAGAAGGAAAAAAGGAGGAAGGGAGGAAGGAAGGAAGGAAGGAAGGAAGGAAGGAAGGAAGGAAGGAAGGAAGGAAGGATGGAAGGAAGGAAACACAGAAGGTGGGAAGAGAAGGAGGAAGAGAGCAATGAGGAAGGAAGGGAGGAAGGAAGAAAAGAAGGCAGGAAGAGAGGGAGGGAAGAAGGGAGGGATGAAGGGAAAGGAAGAAGGGAAAGGAAGAAAGGAAGGAAGGAAGAGAGGGAGGGAAGAAGGGAGGGAGGAAGGGAAAGGAAGAAGGGAAAGGAAGGAAGGAAGAAACAAAGGAAGGAAAAAGGGAGGGAGGGAGGAAAGGAGAGAAGGAGAAAATAAAGAAAGAAAGAAGGAAAGGAACAAAAAGAAGGAAAGAAAAGACATTGAGATCTTACATCCTACACACAAAAAAAAATCTTAGACTTTAACTTGATCTGAAATCGTAAAATTGAAACAGAGGAAAAGCTTGACTTTGGTCTTGGCATTGATTTCTTGGTTATAACACCAAAGCACAAGCAACAAAATAAAAAATAGACAAGTGGTATTATGTCCAGCTAAACAAAATGAAAAACTTACGCATAGCAAAGGAAAAAATCAAAGTGAAAAGACAACCCGAAGAATGGGAGAAAATATTTGCAAACCATATATCTAATAAGGGATAAATTTCAAGACTATATAGGGAACTTCTATAGCTTAGTAGCAAAAACTGAAACCAAACACACACACACACACACACACACAAAAGGAAATAAGCTGATTAAGAAGTAGGCAAATGACTTGAATGGAAATATCTCCAAAGAAGACATACAAGTGGCCAAAAAGTACCATGTTTAAACAGATGATCAACATCATTAATTATCAGGGAGAGGAAATCAAAACAGCGAAGAGGTATCACCTTATATCTCTTAGGATTGTTGTCAAAATCAAGATACAAAGAGTTGATGGTGATGTGGAGAAATTCAAAACATTGTCCACTGGTTGTGGATATATAAAATAGTGAAGCAGCTATGAAAAACAATATGGTGGTTTTTCAAAAACCTAAAATAGAATTGCCATATGACTCAGAAATCCCACTTCCTGTGATACATCCAAAGGAATTGAAATCAACATGCCGAAGAGATGTCTGTACCCCTATGTTCATTGTAGTATTATTCACAATAGCCAAGAAATCAAAATAAACAGTGTCCAATAACAGATGAATAGAAAAGGAAATTTGGTTTATACTGCCAACAGATCTACATTAGAAAAAAGTTGAAGAAAGTTCTTTAGCAAATAGAAATGATGTCTTATGACACTCTGGATTCACATGAAAAAATTAAGAAAGCTAGAAATGATAAATACGTTGGTAAATATAACTTGAAATTTAAAAAATATTATTTATTGTTTCAAGCAAAAATAATGACAATATTGTGGGATTTATAACAAACAAGTAAAATGAATGACATTCTAGCATGATGACTGAAAAAACGGAACATAATGTAGTGAGATTCTTTATGCATTATTTGAAAGATGGGTGTAATATATACTGGTGTATGTTATAAACCTTAGGGTGGCTCTTAATAAAGATTTTAAAAACCTATATGATTAAGTGGAACAATAAATGTATTTAATGCAAAAGGCAGCAGTAAAAGGGAACAAAGAATAGATGGGATAAATAGAAAAATAAGAGGATGAAAATGATACACTGCACAAATACTAATCATACATAAGTGGAAGGTAGCTATATTAAGCAAAGAAAACTCATAGACAAGAACTCATACCAAAGATGAAGAGGAATACTTTGTATTGACTAAAGGATCAGTGCATTAAAAAAATAACACTCCTAAATGTGTGTGTGTGCTATATATATAAAGAAAACTCTCAAAATACATGAAGTATAAAATGGCATAACTGAAAGGAGGGGTAAAAAGCTACAGTTTGTCTTATAATTTTCAACACTTCTGTCTTATCAATCAATATAAAAAGGCAGGAGATCAGTAGATTTATAACAAACTTGAACACACTGTCACCAGCTTGATCTAATTGACATATGGAATATTACACTAAAAAATGGAATTCCAGTGTTCAAGCACACATGAAACATTCACAGAGATACATCATATTCTGAACCATAAAAGATATGGCAGAGAATTTAAAACCTACAGAATATGTTCTCTGATTATAATTGAATTAAATGAGGCATTAATAATAAAAACACAGCTGAAAAATACCCAAATACTTGGAAATAAAACAAAACATCCATAAGCAACCCATGAGTAAAAGATAAAATAAGAAGAACTATGATGAAAATGCAACACATTAAATTGTATGGAATGCAACTTTACAAACATCTGAAGAGAAATTCGTATCTTTAAATTTTTATATTGGAAAGGTTCAAAATTTAATAGGAAAAAGGAATTGGAGACAACAATTATGGACTTTGAAAGTGTTTTCTGTACATGAGCGCAATGAAATCGGGCAGTAACTGATGGGTAATGTTTGATCAATGAAAGCTTTGTTTCCTCCTTTTCCTTTTTTCATTTTTTTTTTTTAGTGGGAAAGATTTCGGTGAGTAAATATGGTAAATATCTACCAAAATTGGCAAAATTGGTCATGAAAGAATATAATAGGAGGTGATCTTATGCAGGAATGGAAGGTTTTTCTTGGATAAGGGTGTAAAACTTTCATCCATTTTAACAAACAGGAAAAGAGTATATATAGATAGAGATGAAGGTATATTTGTGGCCGCATGGAAAAGAGCTTGTGGAAGTTGATTTTTCTTGTTTCCATTTGCTTAGCGAAATAACAGTTGAGATTATCAGGGCAGAGGGAGGCTCCGGGCCCTTGAGAAACACTGGCAAGTGGCAGAGGGAAGATTCACATCCCAAAGGAGCAGAGAAAGAATTTATAATGGAAAATTTTCTACAATAAACGTTCTAAGTAAAGAAAGGTCAGAGGCCTACAGTCTGGAGGAAATCTGTCTAATGTTTATTCACACTGAGGGGAGAAACTTTGAGGCATCTTAGGTATTTGACTCCCAAGGCTTTAAGTTGTAACTCTGAAAAAAAAATGTTTTTATTCCCGGCTCATGCTGCTGACTTTCCTCTTAAATGTCAAAGACATATTTATTCTTGATTATTACATGCATTTTTGAACATATGGTATCTTAGAAAAGAAAGCAAACAATCACCAAGCACTCAGTGATTTCCCTTCATGTACCCTTCTGACAGCATGAGAAAAGAGCTGAAATAAAATGTTTGCTACGGAAACTTTTTCACTGTTTTTTTCAATTATGTTTTGTTTTAAGAAGATCCACCTCAGGCACTGAAACAAGCACACAATCATCTGTACTATGTCATTCCCTGATGAAATGTACCTTAGATTCTTTTGGGAGATTTTGCAATTTTATTTATGTCTTTAGTCAACCCAGTGGTTAGTGACTTGTTTTCAAAAATATTTTCCTTACCATTCTCAAAAATCACAGAATTTTAAACTTGAAAAGATACCTTGATATCCTTAATATAACTAAGTTTTCAGTACACTCAGAAATAATTTTTGGTAAATTTTTGACAGATGTACATCACTGGACTTCAGTTACATACTGTCAAGATAATCTGACCTCTTTACGAATCACTTTATTATTCATTTGACATTTGTATACCAGTGAGTTTCAAGAGGTTTTTGGATAGTGTGGTCATGACTGTGTTAAATTGAGTAACTAGATGAGGGAAAATTCAAGAGGCTTAAGATCTGGAATTGGATTTGGTGTTGAGGGAAGTTTTCTTCAAAACCTGGGAGAGGATTTAAGTAAGTAGAACATACAATTTAAGGTATGTATCATTCTGGATGAGTTACTCTAACTCAGACCAAGGACTAGGAAACACTACAGTGCTTCAGCTTTCAGAAAGAGTACAAAATGAGTTTAGCTACTCTACAAGGAAAAACAAAAAGTAAGCTTTTGAATTGGCAATAATAATGACTTGTTGCTGAGTCCCAAAATTTCTGGTAAGATTTTGATAATATATATGGAGATTCCGACAGGCAAGCAGGTTTTTATCATTAAGTATCTGTAAGGAGTGGTACATTTTCAGTCACAAGAGTGGGAATCAAAATCAGAATTACAGTCCCTGAGAGATCATTGAAAAAGCAAGGACATTTTTTCCTAAAACTAGAACCCAAGGTAATGTTTCAGTCCCAGATACACTGTTAAATCCCTTCTGCTGAAACTTGGCAGGGGGACAAAATTATATTTATAGCCATACAAGTTTGAATGCTGAGGCCCAGAATGCTAGATCAAGTCTTCTTTTAATTTTTTGTTTTTTGACTTTAGTGTAGATTGTTCATGAAGACTAGGTCATTGTCGAGTCTATAGGTTTGGGTGAGTGATATAGTTTAATTAAGACTACAACTAGTTGGCCTGATGTTCTACTTTCTAATAGCCAGCTATTCTATTGTAAAATGCAGCAACATATTTTAATGGTAGAGTATTTTTTAGTGATTTTGGCTGTTTTCTTTTAAAGTATTTTTATTTAAGAGCACTTTTGGATTATTTTTGTATTTAAAATAAAGATGTACCATATTTGAAACCTACTTCTCTGAAGACATCAATTACAATTAATCACAGTGAAATGTACCATTTTCTTAATTCAGTCATAAAGTTAGGTCAATTAGTTATAGATGATAGATACTATGGATCCTCTGTATCAGAATTACCTTCAGTTTTTGATATTTCCTGATATATGTATATGTAATCTAACCTTATACTTTTTAACAGTCTACATATTAGACCTGGATGTTCTAATTATGAACAAAATAGACCCTGAACTGAAGGTGCTTTTGAGTCCAATCTACTATGAGGCCTTCATAGGGATTTCTGTGAAGAAATTGCTCTCTGGGCAAGGAATACATTTGGCAAAAATTGTTTATACAACAATACATTCGAATGTTTTCAAGATAGGTTTGTTTTCCAGATTGCCATAGGACTTTTGTTGTTCTTTATAAGTGTTTGTGATTAGTTTGCTCAATCACCTATAAATTTTGGACAAATCTATCTACATGTATTATTTTAAGTTTTACAATTCAGTTTCACTTTATATACTAGTAATCTTAAAAAATAAAGTGTCCAGTGAATAAGTTAGCAAGATATACTCAAAGTATGTGTGGTAAATACATCAATTTTCAAGTGCTGCAGATGGATTTTATAAATTAAAAATTGAAAGGAAACTGATGCCTTTGATCAAACCAATGTTTTATCACTTTTAGGTGACAGACTCTAATTGAGAGTTCAATAAAAATTATAAATTTATGAATAGGTAAATAATTCATGTATAAAATTTCATGTAAAATGTCTGAGTTCTTTAATGGGTTCTTTGGATTTCAGTAAAATAATTCCTGCCATAGGTAAAGTTATTTATTGTAAGTCCTCAGAACAACAATCAATATCTTTTAGATAGTACAATTTATTAAGTTGAATTTTATGGAGACATTCTTCACTAATTTAATTTTTAGGCAAACTGACTTTTTGTAAAATGTTCTGTTTCACAGTAGCAATAAACATCCAGATGATGTGATAGTGTCCCAAATTACCTACCTTTATTATTACAGCATTTTTATTCTAAAGTTATCACAATAAACATTTTACTCTATGGTTAGAAATATGGAGCACTTTACTTAAGGATGAATTTGTCCCCAAGAAAATTAAAAAAAAAAATCAATCTTATCCTCTGCTTTTAGAAAAAAATGAAGTGAAATCGTGTTTCTTTGCTAGTTTCATTATCTGTATTAGGAAAATTTTTCTTTTGTATTTCTCATGTGATATTTATGCCATGTTATATAGCTCTTTTCCTTTTTCCTCACTTAATGATCCACTCGAAATTATTGATGTTTGTTCTGTTTTGTGAGGGCATAAATTACAAATAAAACAAGGATTTCAGAATAGGTACTTTATCCCATGTATTCAGGCATTGAATTGAAATATTTACTAAATGCTTTCTATATGCCTAATGCTCATTGTATTATCACATTTAATGTTCAAACTATCGATATGAAGTAAATATTGTTTTTCTTATTCACCTGTGATATGCAAATGAATGCTAGGTTCTGGGAATAAGCTAGGGTGAGCAAAATGTAGACATGGCCCTTGCCTTCACAAAGCTTATAGTTTACTGAGGACCAACTTTTAAAAATGTTAAACGTTAGATGGGGTTAATTGTTTACAGAATACAATGGGATCAAGTAGCATCATCTATCCTAGTGTACCAGCAGTCAGAAGAAAAGGCTTCCTAGATAAGTGACGTTTTAGCTGGGATGAGAGGCATTAGTAGGGCTGAACCAGTAAAGAATGTTCTTGGCAAATGGTCCTAGGTGAGAAATGCTGATTATCTGAGTGGAGAATGTGCATTATCACTAGGTGGAAGAATGCAAAGACTGAGGAAATAGTTTGGGAAAAGTTTAATAAAGGTTGTTGTACGCCTTGTTAAGAAGTTTGAATTTGATGCCGAAACAAAGGAAACCACTATAGGATTTTAACAATAAGAATTTTGGTTGGAAAAAAACTTCATCTGATAACATTACAGAATTAGTGAAAAAATGTTATAAAGCTTGAGATAGGCTAACTGAGGGGCTGTTGCCCTTACTCCAAGCCAGAAGTGATAAGTTTTTAGATCAGGTTATGGCACTGGTGCTGGAGAAAAGTGGAATCTATTAGATCAATATTTAGAGGCATAATCAACAAGATTTGAGAACTCTCTAAATGTAAGGTAAGTGAGACAGAGAAGCTGATGATTTAGCATCTGGTAGTATTTTCCTTTGGGAAAAGGGAGGACTACCAGTAGCAAGATGGTTTCGGTTTGGGATAAGAATGTCAAAGGACAACCAAGTGTGTGATGTCAGATAAGCCAAAGGAGGATGTTTTAGGGAGCCAGTGGTCTACAAGTCAACTGTTGCCAAGGGTTAAGATAAAGAAGAAAAGCAAGTTGCACACATCCATTATACAATAACCAAAACTTCTGTAAGAAGAGTCAGATCCATGGTAAGTTCCCTGTACTCATGTATTTTGTAAGCTCTGAAGTGAAGATTAGAGCCCAATGTTGGTGACTCTACAGATCATGCTTTTCTCACTTACTTTTTAAAAAATAAACTAGACTTTTTGTTGTTATTGTTAAGCCATTTTAGGTTTACAGAGAAAATGGAACAAAAAATATAGAGAATGTCCATATCTCACCCCTTACACTCTTCTCCCCCTACACCCCATTTTCCCATTTTTATCTTCCAGTATTGTGGCATATTTGTTGAAACTAATGAACCAATATTGATAAATTATTTAACTAAAAACCATAATTTACATTAGAGTTCACTCTTTGTATTGTATATTCTGTGGGTTTTGATAAATGTAATATGACATGCATTCACCATTATCATATCACAAAGAATATTTTTAGAGTCTTAAAACTATTCTCTGCTTTACCTATACATCCTTCCGTCCTTTCTTTTCCCCAACCTGGCAACCACTGACCTCTGTACTATGTCCATAATTTTGCATTACTACAATGACATATAGTTGAAATCATGCATTATGCAGCCTTTTCAGATTGTCTTTTTTTCACTTAGCAATATGCATTTGAGATTTTGCATGTCTTGTCTTGGCTTGATAGTGCATTGCCGAATATTCCATTGTATGGATGTAGCACGGTTTATCCATTCATTTTTTGAAGTTCATCTTGGTTACCTCCAAGTGTTTGTAATTATAAATTAAGTTATTTTAAGCATGTGCATGCAGGTTTTTGTAGAGACCTACATTTTCTATCCACTTAAGTAAATACTAAGTATCCCAACTGCTGGATTATTTGGTTAGAGTACATTTACTTTTGTAAGAAATTGTCAAACTGTATTCCAAAATTGATGTATCATTTTGCATTCCTTCCCAGCAATGAATGCAACTTCCTGTTGATCTATGTCCTCTCTAGTATTTGTTGTCTTCAGCATTTTAGATTTTAGCTATTATGAAAAGTGTTTACTGATATCTTACTGTTTTAATTTGCAACTCTCTAATGACATGTGTTGAATGTCTTTTCATTCTTCTAATCTGTATATGTTCTTTGGTCGGATGTCTGTTCAGATCTCTTGCCCATTTTAAATTCAGTTATTTGTTTTCTTGCTATCTACGTCTTTGTGTTTCAACATGTTTAGTCCATTAGTATTTGATGTCATTATTAATATGGTTAGATATAGCTCTATCTAAATTGTTTTCTGTTTGTTTCCTCTGATTTTGGTTCCTGTTTTTCCTTTCCCACATTTTTTATTATTTGGTTTTGTAAAGTATTGAATGTAGTATACCTATTGGCTTTTTAGATATGCCTTTTGAATTTTTTTTCTTTTTTGTGAGTGCTGTAGGGATTACAATACACATTCTTACTGCTTCATATCAGATTTGTGTCATTGTTATACCACTTGTTAAAATTATAAACTTGCATTTATTCCTTTTCTACTATCCCATGTTATTGTTGTTAGATGTAATAATTTATCCATAGATTAGAAACTACACCAAACATTATTATACATTTTGCTTTATTCAGATTATATATTTTATGGAAATTAAGAGGAAATGTTTTTTATAGTCACTACAACATTAAGCATTTGTTACTCTTGTTTTATTTCTGAAGTTCTTTCTCCCTGCTATCATTTTCCTTGAGCTTACATAGTTTTCATAAACTTTTCTTGTAGTATGATTCCAATGGCAGTACATATCCTTAGATTTCTTTATTTTAAAAAGTCCTTTATTTCACCTTCCTGTTTGAAGGAGTTTTTGCTAGATACAAAGTTCTGGTTTCATAGCTTTTTTTCCTTCATTCTAAACTTCAGAATTTTTTCCAGGGTGGTTTGGCTTTAATGATTTTTGATGAGAGTCCTTGGCCATATGACTCTTTCTTTGGGTGCTATCAAGATTTTGTCTTCATTTTTGTTTTTTAACAGTTTTAATACAGTGTGGCTAGGCGTGATTATCTTTTTGGGTATATAGTTTAGATTTTGCTAATTTTCTTGAACTTTTAAGTGTATGTCTTCTACAAAATTAAAAAGTTTCTAGTCACTATTTCTTCAAATCATTTTCTGTTATTTTTTCTCTTTTGTTTTCTTTTTGTGAATTCAATTATATTATGTAAGACCTTTTTACCGTGTTACACAAGTTCCTGAACTCTGTTACCTTTTCCTTACCTCTTCTCTTTGTTTTTCAAATTGAGTAAATTCTATTGATCTATGTTCAAGTTCACTGACTCCTTTCTTCTGTCATTCCCAATCTATTTCAAAGCCCATATAGTGAATATGTTTTTTCATAAACTTCGGCTTTTTAATCTAAAAATACTTTCTATTACTCTGCTGAAATTTTCTTTTTTAATTACAAGCATGTTTTTCATTACGTTACTGATCATAGTTCTAGTAGAAGCTTTAATTCCTTCTCTGCTCATTCTAACATCTCAGACTGTCTAGTAGCTACCATCTATTGATTATCATTTTGTTTGTTTCCCATGCAAATAGGTCACATTTTTCTGGAAATTCACGAATTAAATAATATTGCATTGTATTTTGTATATTGTGTTATGTTGCGGAGCCTTGGATTCTACTGTATTCTTCCAAAGAATGTTAATGCTCTCAATTTAGCACAGGCTAAGTTGCTTAAACTCAAAATAAAGAAAACTCCATCACCATTGGGGTTGGTAATGCTTCACAAATGTCAGCTCGGATTGTTTTTATGCTTCCCCATGCATTCATGGTTCAGAGGTCAGCCAAAGTTGTTTACACTCATTCACAGAATTTGTGGTTTCTCTTTGCTGCCTCTCCCTTTTCCTGTCTCTGGTGGCTCTGGTTGCTCCAGGCTCCATTCTCTTGTTGTTCTGGCAGGTTTTCTCTGGAGTTTTAGCCCACTTGTGTGGTTGTGGTAAGCAAAGCTGCCCTCAGGTCACAGCAGCAAAAACATGGAAATTATGACATGCAAGATACTTCCTCCAAGTTTTAATTTTCCTCTAAATTCTGCCTACTTTAGTTGATTTACTAGGGCCTTTATATGCTTGTTCTACAGATTTTTTAATAGTTGTCATATGCAAGGACAATTTACTGGGAGCTTATTCTTTCATATTGATAAGGCTCCTGACCTCCTCTATTTCTTCTTTTATTATTAATGTTACATTTTTTGCTGGTGTCAGCAGATAAGTCTCACTTTAAATTTTTTCTAAGAAATTCATTTTTCTTCTTTACCTTTTATCCTTAATGATATTACTTCTGCTACTACTAAGATGATACACGTAATAAGAAAAACAACTTATGTTTTTTCAATAACTGACTGCCAACCTCTAATAAAAGGTGTATGTGTGTTGTCTATTTCACCACAGAAATCCTGTAAGATACAGAATATCTACAGTTTACTAATGAGGAACTTTAACTTGTCCAAGCCTAATTAGATATTGAGGGATGAATTTGGGTTAAAAACCCTACAATAGCCCATTATCTTCAGCACAATGCTAAACATAATGAAATAAAATAAGATAAAAATCATAACTTGGCATCCACTTATATAGTGATTTACTTTCTGTTTTTTTCCTTCTCCTTTAAAATTGTGTACTTCTAGTGAAAGAGAAATAACAGTAATCCTCCACTAAATTATCTATAATCCTCAAACCTCAGATTTAAAAGCATGTAAAATGGATTAACAATTATTCACTTGATGAATCTTAGTAGAATTATTAGGCTCATTCTGATATTTGAACATTTGCCTGTAAGGTGCATATGGTCCATGTAAACCATGCTGGACTACCATTCATCAACTTTCATGTAACTTAAAGTTACTATCATATTTTGGGTTGCTATAACAAAATAGCATATACTGGGTGCATTATAGACAACAGAAATGTATTGCTCACAATTCTGGGGGTGGGAAAGTCCAAGATCAAGGAGCCAGCAGACCTAATGTCTGATAAAGACTGGCTTCCTGGTTCCTAGATAGTTGTCTTCTTGCAACATCCTTACGTGGCTGAAAAAGTGAGGGAGCTCTCTCTTGGATGTCTTTTATATGGGCATTAATTCCATTCATGATGACTGCCCTCATGATGAGGTCTATCAGAGGCCTCATCTCCTAGTGCCTTCGCAATGTGGGGTAGGATTTCAACGTGTAAATCTGGGGAGGAAGTGATCATTCTGTCTATAGCAGTTTCCAACCATAAAAAACAGCTTCTTCTGTCTGCATTTGGATAAACAGTCCCTTGTGCCTATCTGTATTTTGGATCTTCCTTTCCTTCCACTAATAGTGCTGTCAGATAGAACTTTCTGTGGTGATGAAAAATTTACATACCTCTGCTTTCTAACATGGCAGCCACTAGCCATGTGCAGCCTTGAGTATTTGAAATGTGGCTAGTGTGATTGAGTAATTAAATTCTTAACTTTAAATTTAGACACTTCAAATTTAAATAGCCTTATGTGCCTGGTGGCTGTTATATGGACAGTGCTACCCTAGAGCATTTCCGTGCTTCCTTTTCAAAAATGTATTAGCTAACTCTGTGGCATATTTCTCTAATAATCTTCCTTGATTTTTTTCAATTCATTGAATTTATTGGGTGACTACTATGTAAAGGAGTTCGTGTTAAGCATGGTTTTGATTCCCTTCCTTAGTCTAAATGTCTTTTTAAAAACTTTTTTGATATATTTTATTATATCTAAGAGTTTTTTATGTCTTCAAACATACCACACAGGTACACACACACACACACACACACGCACACAAGTCAAATTTCTTTTACCTTTACTATTATATTTTAAAAAGTAATTTTCTAAGCATGTTATTATTATACATATGTTTTTTATTTCTCCTTGGAAATTCCTATTACAAATTATTAGTTTTGCTACATGTCTGAAAGCTTCTGACTGCTGGAATTTTCTAGGAAAATTATTTTTAAGTCTGTCTAGCTATTTTTTCTCTTAATCTTTTCTAATATTCTAAGTGCTAGCAATTAGCTATGATTAAATTAGCTATTACTATCTTCTTCTATGGAAATAATAGGTATTCTTAACAAGTCCTCACAGTACTTTTTATGTTTAAGTTTTAACTATGAATGTGACAAAGCAAACTGATTGCTTATTTTTACTTTATATATTATAAAAATTGTAATTTATGATATTTTTATTTTGATCACTTCAGGATCACCAAACAATTTTGAGAGCATGGGCTGTGAAAGATTTTGCTCCAAATTGTCCTTTGTATGTCCAGATATTAAAGCCTGAAAATAAATTTCACATCAAATTTGCTGGTAAGTTTTTATCTTGCATGAGATCCATTGAATTTCCTGAAACTCCTATAGTGGTTTAAGAGTTAAGTCTCTGAACTAAGTGGCAACTTAAAATATTCAAGATTCTAAAGAACTGAAAATGATTATTAAAACTAATTTACTTGATATGAGAAGATTTATCCACTTTAATATGTTACAAGGTAACATTTTTGCTTGAGTCTTAATTTTTTTATGTAACTTGGTGATTTTAGTACCTTAACGTACTGGATACCTTACTAAGCCTAAATATATTAGCAGTAGTAGATTTATGCATAATATAGACACAAATTTCAAGTGCCATATCTACTCATTTATACATAGGTTTACACATAGATGGGTAATACTTGGCTGTCGTTGATTGTTTAATACACACATAAGCTGACCATGCAATAGACTAATACATTGAAATGTATTCAGGTATATTCAAATAGAGTTAATTTAGGGAGCAGATTTTGAAAAGATTTCAGAAAAAGA
Source organism: Mandrillus leucophaeus (assembly GCF_000951045.1). Lineage (NCBI taxonomy): Eukaryota > Metazoa > Chordata > Mammalia > Primates > Cercopithecidae > Mandrillus > Mandrillus leucophaeus. Next base: position 37,828 of record NW_012101556.1, on the reverse strand, counting down.
TGCATGTGAATTTTTTGAAGGTACTGCTTTAAAAATGATAGATCACATGAGACTAGACTTTGAATTGTTAGAAAATTGAACAGCAAAATTGCATTTTTTTCTTAAATGCTTCTATAAAAGCAAACGCTAATGTTGATTTAAGCAATAAATTCATGTGCATGTATGTTTTCCCCTCAATCACAAATACCCCATGTTTTATATTATATTCTATCTTAAAATTCTAAAGCTTCAGAAGTCATTAAAATGTAATTCATTTTAGCAATGTGTCAGCAAAACGTATTTCCTTCAGAAAATGTGTTTACATATCTTAAAATTCTTACCTGTTAGTGTATGACTTTGAAATGAAAAATTGTAAATACTAGGGAATTTTGATGTAATGATAAGAAAATTATGAAATGGTTGCTATTCAGTTTGCTCTAGCCTTCCCCAAATTTATGTCATCATTTTTTTTTCCTAGCAATGTATAGCAAACAATTTAAAGTAATAACTTCCAACTCTGGTTGCACATTAGTAAGTTTTTGGAAGAATTTCTAAAATACTGATCATAGAGATTCTGATTTATACAGTATGATAGGTGCTAGGGCATCTCTAAGACTATTTCTTAAGTGAAATTTGAAAATAACATTGCCTATTGTATAGAAGGTTTTGGGAAATTAAATGGAAAAATATGTGTAAAGTACTCCATCTACAACCTGTTACCTATATTGTTAGCATTCATCAAATGCCAATTGCTTCTGAAAAAGACCTTTGTAACTAGACTATCTTATTTGTACTATTATTTAAGAAAAGAAATATTTTTGAAAAATTTTAAATATACACGGTGATGACTTGCTATCACAAAAGTTTTGAATGGCAGTAATGACATTAGCACTAAGTAAAATCTTAAAATGATGACTTTAAATTGGAGTGCCACCACTTAAGACAGGTAGATTAATATTTTGAGCCTTATTTCCTGTCTATTAAAAGGCCACAAGGACTATGTCTCTGTTTTATTGGGGTTAATAGTAAGGATTTAATAAATAATGTCTGAAACATATTAAGTGTTCTATAAATGGATATTGTATCAAGACCTTAAAACAATATGTATTTTCGAAAAACAATTTGTGATTTTGAATGTATTTTGACAAAAATTCAGAGCAGACTTCAGTTCTTTCTCCCTTCTTTAGCATGCCATTGGTATGTTTCCACAGAAAGATCAACTTTGCTGAAAAAGTCTACTGCTAAAAAAAAAACCAAAAAACTATTTGCATTAATCTATTTTCTAATACTCATTTTGTCATTAGTTTAATAATACCATCAAAATGAATGAATTATTTACAAATTCTATCCCAACCATTTGTCTCAATATTTCTCACTGTGACACCTGATGAAATTCTTTTTATTAGTGCCTAATTCTTTTATGACTGAGATTACAACATTTCAGAGGATCTCTTTTTATATTGTGTAAAGATGAAGGCATCCTAGTTTCATTAAAATGCCACAAAAAGAGTTTGGAGTGATGTATGAAGCTCTCAAAACAAAATCATATATTTTATATCTCAGCATGATGTCAAAAATTATGGACTTTTCCTTTCAAAAGGCAGTGTATCAAGCTGTCACTTAATTTGTGTAAGAGATTGTTTAAATAATGGTCCTCAAGAAACCATGCTGTATGTGTCTGTGCCCTGTTGCTATGAGATTTTGCAGCTTTTTACCATGAAGAGGTGAAATCTATTTCCCCATCTTTGTATATAGAGTTTGCTTTGTGATTTGCTCTGACCAATATAATGTAACAAAACTTACACTATGTAACAACAGAAGCTAAGACTTAAAAGGCTGTACTGGTTCTGCTTTTGCTGTTTTGGGAACATTGCTCAGGGACTACATATAAAGAAACTCATTTTAGCCTCTCTAAGAATGAAAAATCACTTGGAAAGTGAGGCTCATCCATACCAGCACCTCACCTGTCCAGCTCCCAACTTACTTACCAGCCAACCCAAGGAATCATGCTGACCCACAGAATTTTGAGAAATAAAATGGTGGTTAAGTCACTGAAGTTTGGAGGTTACTAGTCATGTGACAGTAGATAACTAATACTGTTGGTGATAAAATAATAATTACTTTAATTTTAAATCATATTTACTTGACAATACTTATTATATTCCTGTCCTTGTACTCTCATATGTATGAAGTAAACAGATTCCAATATTCACAAAATATGAAATGAGACATTTGCATTTCCATTTATTTAAATGGTTCCTTTGGTTTACCCTAAACTGTGGAAATATAATCATGATTATAATTTCTGTTTAAAAAGTAAGCAAAGTTTACTTTCAGCAAATTGTCCTTTTTATAATAAATTTGTCAAAATAACATGATTGAAACTGCAAATTCAGGAGTGAGACATTTCATGGTGATGTAGTTGCTGTACTGTGTACTGACTGCATGACCTCAAGCTTCTTCAAATCTTTAAGCTCGAGTTTTTCAAGTTGTAAAATGGGGATGATATGAGAAGCAACCCCTTCATGTCATTATAATACTAAAAAGGATACTTGGAAGTATCTTTTTAATTTTTAAGCTACCAGTAAGTGATGCCTATTTAAGCAATTGGGATAATTTATATCCTGAGTGCCTATTTGTAATCTTCATGACAAATTTATATTATACTTGTATAGAGGAAAACTAGCTGGGCTTTCCCATAATGTATTACAAACAGTTGATAAGAGATACTTCAAAAGCATATAATTCTGAGCTTACACACATTTTCTCAGAGAATAGAAAATATAAGATACCTTCTCAACTCATTTAATGGGAATAACATAGCCTTGATACAAAACTCAGTGAGGATACTTTTGAAAATGACACTTAGAGTCTAACTTAATTGGTTAACAGAGTTGAAAAATCATATAAAATATTTTAGCAAAACAAACCGAGTAATATATTTATAAAAGAATATATAATCACCAAGTTGAAATTATTCCAGAAATAGATCATTATATTAAAAGAGAATAACCATATCACAATTTTAATGAATGTAGTAAAGTATTTGAGACCGACATCAACATTCATTCACAATTAAAACTTAATAAATAAATAAATAAATAAATAAAAGCTATTGGAAAGCTAGGACCAAAGAACTTCTTAACCTAAGGCAAGTTATCTTCAAAATAACCAAGAAAAAAATTATATTTAGTAATCACATATTGAAAAGCTGTCATTTAGGTACAAACATAGGTGTCTACTAAAACAACTTTTATTCAGTATTTTTCTGAAAATCATAAAAATGGCAGTGAAGCTGGAAAAAAGTAAAAGATATAAGCATTGGAACACAAGAAATAAAATTGTCATTGTCCACGTATCATCAAATTCTCGACAGGGAAATTGAAAAAGAATTTATTTCTTTCTATTCACGTTTTCCTTAGAGCAACTCATCTATTTATATAATTTGCAAAATTAAAACTCTTCTTCAGTATCCACTATGAGCTTCAGTTTTGAATCCTGAACTGCATGGTCAATATCTCTTATTAGATTTCTAACAGCCCTCTTAAAATTAAGATGTTGAAAAATAGTTATTGATTTTTCTCTGACCTAAAACCTGTTTCTCACCCATTATTCCCAGCACCATCTGTTTAGAACTCAATCAAAAACCTGTGAGTCATATTTTCCTTCTCTGCATCCAATCCCACATCTTGTCCTATGGGTTATATTACCTAATCCACAGTGGCATCACAACCCTACGCCATTATCATCTCTCACTTAGGCTATTTCAAAAAAGTCCCTTTTCATCTTTTTCCAGGTATTCACAAGTTGTATCTGTAAGCTTACTGCTGCACTTCATGTCCCCCAGAACATTTGCAACAGTGATTGCTGTTTGTGTATCACAGCAGGCAGCTCCATCTTCATACCTCCATTGTCAACCTAAACTCGTTTTCTTTTACCAGGACACAATGCCAATACCCTTTCCCAATATCATTATTTTTTAAAGATTCTTTCTTGTGAATAATTTGTGTCACCTTTTATGGTTCAAAAGTCAGGTGGTAGTATAGCTTTGGTTATGTCAAATCATTTCTTTTTCCAGTGAGAGACTTTTTTTACCAATATAATATTTTTGTTGGAAGTGGCAATTGGTACTGAAACATATGACAGAGGCAATGGCAGCGTGCCATAGACATGACTAATACAAAAATGTGTTTTTGTAACATCTTGTATTCTCTGTCAAACTCTTGTGGGTGCAGCAATTCTAGTAAAGCTTCTCTAGGGTCAAATATCTGATCTATAATCACCTGGGGAAACCTTATGCCTCCATGTTGTGGAGCCCTTCGTAAATTCCCCTCCTCAGTTGCAAAACCAAGATTAAAGGGCACAATATTATGGGGAAGTTTAGTTATCAGACATGTTTCTGTAGCTCAACATTTAATCAGACTGAAATCAACTTCATATTTTCTTCTCTACTGTGCATTTCCCAATCATTTAATGCACGCACAGACACACACACACATACACACACATGCACACTCCAAACCATAAAAGAAAAAATATGTACTTTACTAGGAAGATAACTTCTTCATTGAAAAACCTTGAGTGAACTTTAAAAATAAACCGTGCTTTCCAATTAATCAATTTCAGCTAAATGAAGTTTGCTGTTTGTCTCCTAGTCAGATGAAGTTACTCAGAAAATCAGTGGGAGGTGAATTATGTTTTAAGAGTAAATTAATAGCTAAATTTAGATAAACACAGTATCTCTATCTTCCTAATAAAGTGTTATGTCATCTGTGAATATTCAGTTCTCTTAGGTTCCTTATCCAACTTTGTTTCAACTGTTCAGTCCTACGAAAATCTCCCACTTCATTTGAACAGATATGAGAAGAAATAAAAATCAAATCGGCAAATTTTCACCCACAAGTAGGAGTAAAGAATGTAAAAACAAAGGAGTAAATGAAAGTGTGAATTATCTATTTTCCATGCTTCTTTTTTAGTCCAAAGGCTACCCTTGAGATATTTTCCATACTTTGCTTATGGTATTTCATATATAACAGAATTTGATTGCAATTTGTTCATGAAAAATAGAACCATATTTCAACAGTAAAGTGTTGACTGAATGAAATACTTTGTACTTCGCAATTCAAACCTACCTAGAAGAATGCATCATGATACTAGAACAGTAGGAGTTAGTTCTTCTAACAATTAAAAAACATTTTTAATTGCAATAAGAAGTTAAAAGTCCAAGCAGAAGTAAATGTGTTTTTAGCAATGTCATAGACAATATTGTTTAAACATGTGTCTTTCATAGAGCTTGATTCCCATTATAAAAATAATAATATTTAAAGTGCACACACATATATGCACGTATCTTGGAGAAATGATTTGACCACAAAATGAAGGTTTTCCTCAGCTTAGCCATCATCTATTTTGTACTAAATCACTAGATATTCCAATGCATCACTTTTTCCTACCCAAGAAAGAGAGTGGGAAAATATTTCCAAGCAATATAAATATTGGAAATCATCTTAGCTGTTTCTAAATAACATATGGATGTTCAGGCTTGACTTTCACCAAATGGTAAAGTGTGAGTTTTTCATGCTGAATGATTTCTTCATTTCCCATATAACACCCACATAGACATCATTTTAAACTTCATTTTTACAACCTACTTAAGAACATAATGCTTAGAGTTGTTATATTTTCAAAATATAAAACATTAAACCTTTGAAAATTCTCAATTTTTTGGATGGAAACCTTTTCTCTTTGACTTTTTTTATTATTGTGGAGATCATCAGAAACCACTTAACATAAGGCCATGTTCAAACCCAGCACTGTCTGGAGAATCTTTAACTTTTTATGCCATTCCTCACTATTTTTTACTTTCAAAAAATCAAACTTACACCTGTCTCTTATACACATCTAGATGTGTATAAGAGACAGGTGCATATACACACACACAAATGCGTATGCATCCGTGTGTGTACGTGTGATTGTGAATTAAATTTTACTAAGATTTTGTTGGAGAAGTAATGTGAGAATAATGCAAGTATTAGGTAAAGACATAACATTTTAACTAGATAAAAAAATAACTCTAGAGGAAATGTTGAGTGCAGTGAGGAGGACAAAAAGAACCTCATAGGAGGATTATTTAGGAAGCTATTATAGTTGTCCAGGTGAGAGATACAGAGAGAGCTATCATAATGGAAATGGAGAGTGAGAACATATTCATAAAACGTTTCATATATTTTCTGTACACTTAAAAGTCAGCTGACTGCAGCAACTAACGGAGATTGAGAAAATCATTTTATCTTTGCTACTCTCACTTTTTCATATATGTTCACATTTAATATGAATTCTGTTACAGTACTGAACTAATTGATTTATAGTCATTTCAATGTCTATTTAGCACCAGAATATGAGTTTAAGTGCCTTATATGTTCAGTGATTGTACAGTGCTTGACACATAACATCTAATTACTGTACTATAGAGAATATATGATTTAAAAGATCCACTTAAAAATGTGATGATATAACCTAGTAAAATAAAAAGTATGCCAAAATAAATGAAATAGTTTGTAAGCACACAAGTAATGTTCCATCATGTTATGGAAAAAAAATAAAAAAATTCTAGAGTAGAGAGTGACACAGAAAAAGAACACCAGAAATCTAAAAACAGCTCCTTGTAGTTTTTTTCTGAGTATTAGGTCACACATGTACAAAATGAAACTCTAAAAGCTAGTCTAAAAAAAACCAAAGAATCGTAAGTAGAACAATTCCCAGTGCTCAAATAGGGTAAGGAGATATTCACACTCTGAGCAGACATAGTAGAATGACCTTGGCGATCAGCAGGGCATTTGAAGTCTTATGAGATACATGGTTGCTAGTAAGGTTGACTTAGCCCCAGAGTAAAGGGTACTCTAAATAGAACAGTATCAGTTTTCAGTAATAAAAGCTTACCACTAACTTTTCAGTTTACAATGACACAAACCTATTATCTGTGTTTCTGTGGGTCAGGATTCCTGGGATGGGTTATGTAGCTCCCCTGGTCAAGGTCTCACCAGTCTGCAATGAAGATATCCACTTCATCTATAATCTCATTTGAGGTTTGACTTCTTAGAATTTTGTCTACTAACACTGCCCTTGAAAGCTTAAAAATCCAGCAGGCCTTCAAGATATCAAACCAATTCTACCAAAATGAAGCACCCCATTTTAAACATTTGTATAAAGTAACATTCACGTTGGCCAGTATCAATTGAAATGACTAGACATATCAGTAAATGGGAAATTCTGACTGTGATTAAGGTAGAAATAAAACCTGTTCTGTACAAGCTTATATCCAGAAAATAAAGGAAAGGAGAAAAAAATTTATACTGATTTTGTAAGGCCAGCATTATTTGATTAGGCCAAAGCCAAAAACATCGTGAGAAAAGAAAACCACAGGCTGTTATGTTTTATGAACACAGATGCAAAAATCTTCCAACAAATCAGTAGCAAATCCAATTCAGTAACATACAGAAAGAACATACTGTTACCTCGTTGGGTTTATCCCAAGGCTACAGTAGTCATATAACATTTAAAATCAGAGCAGTTCACCATATTAATACATTAAAGGGGAAAATAAGCTATATGATCATATCAACAGATGCAACAACAGCATTTTAAAAATCAGTAATGTTTCTGACAAAAATTTGTGCATACTGGAAATAGAAGAAAAGCAACATCATATTTTTGTTATACTTGATGCTTATAGGCTGAGTACTAAACTCTAATATTGAAACATCAAAGCTGTGTGCTGTACTTCTATTCACACTGTACTGAAGGTCCTAACCTGTGCAATAAGGCAAATTATAGAAATGTTAATGTACACGTTAGAAAGGAAATAGTAAAAATAGCTTTATTCATAAACTAAGTGAACATTTCTTTAAAATGGTAATGAATCTATAATAAAGCTAGTAGTACTAATGAATGAGTTAGGAACATCAAAATGATTTTCCTTATACAGAAATCAATTTTATTTTTCCATGCTTGTAAAGATAATTTAGGAATTTAAATTAAATATAACCTTTAAAATTCTTCAAAAGTATTAAATAGATATGGGAGAACTTAATAAAATATGTGCAAGTCTCATATAAAGAAACATAAGTATTGCTGAGAGAAATTTTTAAAGAGCTAAATAAGCTGAGAATGAAGTTTATTTCAAGGGTTAAAAGATTCAATATTTTAACATGTTAATTATATCCAAATTAA
>NW_012101556.1:24714-26705 GCF_000951045.1 Mandrillus leucophaeus | reverse complement strand
ATTGTCCATTTAATCAAAACAAGAAATTAACATTGGTATTGATTATTTTTAAGTTAAAATTTAAAAATTTAAATATTGCAAAAGATGTCCAAGCCATCTTTCCTGTTTGTTTTCCTTGACATTTGATTAAATTGACACTGGACATTAGGTATTTCAAGCCATTTTCTTGTGGGCCACTTATGACTTTAAGTAACTAAAATAATCTTTTTGTTTCTCTCTATTAATGTTTTTTATAGTTGTATATTTTCAATAACCCAATTTCTTGGTTCTGAGTACCAGAGTAAAATAACGCTTATTTTTTTAGAAAGTGCCAGACATATTCTATCATATCCTAGGCCTATGATATTTAGTCTGCCAAGTATTTCCTTGATACAAATGTCTTATGAAAAAGACCAGGTATGCTCTCTTTCACTCTTGAATACTTCTTTAGAGCATTTTCTAGAGTTGTGCTATGATCAATGTGTTGTTCTAGGCACTAGTGACATAATGATGAACTAGATGTAATAAATGTTAATTCCAGTGGCAGCTTTTCTCATTGCCTTTACCTGTCACCTTTTAAAAAAGTCAATGCACTTTTGTATACTTCCCAAGAATACCCCTCACTGCTTATCCTTACTACAAAGAGCTTTAATTGAAGCCTTACAACCCCCCATTTCCTGCCCTTCACAACCTCCATGTATATCAAACCAGTGATTCCAGTTATGCTCTAGTCTCACTGTATACTGCTTGATGAATTTAGTCAATCTCGTAGACCTACAATAGATAGTTAAGGCTTTCAGGATTTAGTTTCTCCGTCCCAGAAGTAATTGGTTTTGCTTTGAAAAGAGTCTCCTAACATTTTTTTTTTTTTAATGAAAGAATGAATGAGATCTTAACAGTAGGATGGTCAGCAAGTGGAGATGACAGTTCTTATAATGGGATGTTAAAACTGTCATTGCCTCAAATCACCTTGCCTTGGAACTTCATATTGTGCATATACACACACACAAATGCGTATGCATCCGTGTGTGTACGTGTGATTGTGAATTAAATTTTACTAAGATTTTGTTGGAGAAGTAATGTGAGAATAATGCAAGTATTAGGTAAAGACATAACATTTTAACTAGATAAAAAAATAACTCTAGGGGAAATGTTGAGTGCAGTGAGGAGGACAAAAAGAACCTCATAGGAGGATTATTTAGGAAGCTATTATAGTTGTCCAGGTGAGAGATACAGAGAGAGCTATCATAATGGAAATGGAGAGTGAGAACATATTCATAAAACGTTTCATATATTTTCTGTACACTTAAAAGTCAGCTGACTGCAGCAACTAACGGAGATTGAGAAAATCATTTTATCTTTGCTACTCTCACTTTTTCATATATGTTCACATTTAATATGAATTCTGTTACAGTACTGAACTAATTGATTTATAGTCATTTCAATGTCTATTTAGCACCAGAATATGAGTTTAAGTGCCTTATATGTTCAGTGATTGTACAGTGCTTGACACATAACATCTAATTACTGTACTATAGAGAATATATGATTTAAAAGATCCACTTAAAAATGTGATGATATAACCTAGTAAAATAAAAAGTATGCCAAAATAAATGAAATAGTTTGTAAGCACACAAGTAATGTTCCATCATGTTATGGAAAAAAAATAAAAAAATTCTAGAGTAGAGAGTGACACAGAAAAAGAACACCAGAAATCTAAAAACAGCTCCTTGTAGTTTTTTTCTGAGTATTAGGTCACACATGTACAAAATGAAACTCTAAAAGCTAGTCTAAAAAAAACCAAAGAATCGTAAGTAGAACAATTCCCAGTGCTCAAATAGGGTAAGGAGATATTCACACTCTGAGCAGACATAGTAGAATGACCTTGGCGATCAGCAGGGCATTTGAAGTCTTATGAGATACATGGTTGCTAGTAAGGTTGACTTAGCCCCAGAGTAAAGGGTACTCTAAATAGAACAGTATCAGTTTTCAGTAATAAAAGCTTACCACTA
>NW_012101556.1:21006-23249 GCF_000951045.1 Mandrillus leucophaeus | reverse complement strand
AAAATATAAAGAAATGATCATCATAACTATGAAAAAGAACATTCATGTCAGAATATCTGTAGTACCTCTGTTTTGAAGCTTTATTGTAATACTAAAGTATTAAAGACAGCATGGAATTATCATAATGATAGGAAAATAGATCAATGGAACAGAATACAACTCAGAAGTAGATCAACTTCTACATTTTCAATGACGATGCCAAGTTAATTACCTTGGAGAGGAGATAATCTTCAATAGATAGTTCAGGATCAACTTTATATCCTTCTGGTGTGAGCCTTACCTCACACCACACACTGAATATTAAGTTGAAACAAATTATACACTTGAATGTAAAAAGTGAGACTACAAAATATCTAAAATAAAACACAGAGGAATGTTTTCACAGTCTTGACCGGCAAATATTTCTTAGCTAGGACACACAAAAACCACAAGTCATAAGAGGAAAAAAAAAAAAAGAAAAATTGGCTGTCATCAAAATTAAACCTTCTGCACTTCACAAGACAATTTTAAAAAATGGCGAGCCCCAGACTGGGATTAAAATATTCTTGGTGAATATATCTGAGTAACGTTTGAATCCAAACATATGTAAAGAACTCTTACAATTCAATGTTAAGAGTCCAAACAAACCAATAAAAATAAGTAGCAGAATTGAACAGACATTTTATACACACACAAGGACAGACATACCAATGACCACTAAGCATATGAAAAGATTGTCAATTTCACTAATCATCAGCAAAATGAAGATTGGAAAGCAATACCATTACACACACAGAATGCCAAACATTAAAAGGATTCTTAGTATCATGTGACTGAAGCTCTCATGCCCTCTTGAAGCTTACATTCTAGTGGGAAAGATGGTTTGAGCAAGAAAGTACTTAGATGGCTCCTAAGGGAAAAAAAATGCAAGCATCAAGGAAAGCTTAAAATAGGGTGGACATACAGATATGATAGATGAATTTTGGCAAAGGGACATGTAAGTTATACACTGACACAGGAATGGGTTAGTTATATTTAAATGAATGCAGATATGAATGATTCCTGAATGTTGCCATACAGTAAGAAACCAAGGTAGAAAATGGTGTGGTGAATTAACAGGAACTGAAAATACTTAATATGACTGCACCAAGATAGAGGATAGTAAGAACTGGGATTGGAAAAAAAGGTAGAGATAAGATTAGGAATAACTTTATAATTCACTTTATAAAGAAATATATAGTACTAGGTAGAAGATGGGTTTGTGAAAGGTGATTATTTTTAATTTACTTATAGATTTTTGCGTATTCTCATTTTTCTAACAAAATCCAAATAATCAAGCATAATTAATACCACGATAAAATTTGTGAATGGTTATATCTAAGCAGTGAAATTGTTATTCACCTAATTATAACTATAGGTTATGTTTATGTAGACTATAATACTCCTTTTACATGAAGTAAAATATCATTGTTACTGTTAGCAAAATATATATAAATTTATGAATATGTGTTAGCCTATTGCTACATTTTATAACCCATGATCAATCTAATTTAATATTTTCATAAAGCCACTTTCATTCATGCCAAATTCTCACTTAAGGCATCAAGCTATTCTGTATAATCAATCATAAGGACTAAATTGATAAATCTGCCAATAGCTATATCCTTCTTGAGAATGCTAGCTCTGCTTCAAATAAGGAACGAGAAATAAGGCAACTTAAAAAGTGGTAGCTATTTGTAAATATTGCCAAGGTGAATATGATTAGTGGAATTTCTAGGTTAAATGGTATTTGTACTTTCATGGTTTTTAATACACAATGCCAATTTGCTCTCCAGAAATATATAACTTACCCTTGAACAAATGGGCAATATTAACTTTTGCCCTTTGATAGAAAGAAAAATAACATAAGAACTAAAATAATTATTATAATAATAGTGGTGGTCAACACATGTAGTACTTCCTGTGCAAGGGTTACTGTTCTAAGGCACTACTTATAGATTAACTCAATTCTCATTACAATTTCATAAGCTAGTATATTGGTTATATATTGCTGCATAACTACCCCAAAAGTTTGTGGTATAAACAACAATGTAAATTTGTTATCTCAGTTTCCATGGTTCAGGAATTTGGGAGAAGTAATAATCTGGATATTTATGATGTTACAATGAAGATGCAGGTTATTTAGGGTAGTTGCAATTATCAAATAACTGCAGGTATTTGAAGGCTTGACTTGGGTAGAATATCTCTTTTTGAAGTGGTTTACT
>NW_012101556.1:17988-19487 GCF_000951045.1 Mandrillus leucophaeus | reverse complement strand
ATCTCAGCTCACTGCAACTTCCGCCTCCCAGGTTCAAGAGATTCTCCTGCCTCAGCCTCCCAAGTAGCTGGGATTACAGGAATGAACCACCATGCCCAGCTATTTTTTTATTTTTATTTTTAGTAGAGGTGGGCTTTCACCATGATGGCCAAGCTGGTTTTGAACTCCTGACCGCTAGTGATCCGCCCACTTTGGCCTCCCAAAGTGCTAGGATTTCAGGCATGAGATTATACGTTACAATCATACATTTGGCTGTGGGTTGTTGTTTGTCTGGGAGGATCAGGCAAACTTTAGCATCTTTCCTCATTGGTAAGGGAAGAGTATGGGTGGGCTCACATAAATGCATACTTCTATGTATTATTTATTGTTATTAAACAAAACTTTACTTGTTATGGGGCTATATAGCTTACTGTATGCTTTCCTGAGTCACTTCAATTGAAGTTAACAGCTTTAGTTTCTTCCTGCTTTATTGTGGTATATTTGATAAATAAAATAGCATAAATTCAAGGTGTACAATGTGATGATTTGGTATACATATGTATTATGAACTTATTTACACAATCAAGTTAGCACATCCATCACCTCACATAGTTCCCTTTTTAATGTGTGTGGTTAGAATATTAAAGGTCTACTTTCAGCACATTTCAAGTATAAAATACAGTATTGTTAACCACATAAGAATTACAGCTTTTTGTGATTGATAAAAATAACTATGCATTTTTATCTAATTTGATACCAAGTATAGCTGGCCAAAGACTTAACATACTTACAGGCCAGGGATTCAGACTCATGCCTTGTGACTCCAAATTCAATGATTCTTTAAATCAAGCACAGGGCAACACTGAATACATTTTCCAACTTCATGTTGCATTTCTGCAAGTTCTGGGGTTGCATTTTAGTCTTCATAGAATGCTTGATTCAAAAGTTTCTTTTTTGATTTAATGACAAGAATTTCCTGAGAGTTACAGTAAAAATGATATATAGTAGAAGATATACTTGGACCCTGTCATCACTCCCGATGATTCCTGTCTTATTTATACTATTCAGCCCATAAAGTACCCAAATTCAATCTTCTTTCCATTTTGCTTATTCAATCACCCAGTGCTATAAACACTCTCCTTCCACCTCATCAACTCTTCTAATGCAGTGCTATTCAAAGTGTGGTCCAAAGACCAGTTTCATTTCACATACTTTTATCAAGCTACAACAAGATTAATACAGCAATTGAGAGCAGCATTTTAGAAATTTTGCTAGTGATTTGACATTGCCATGACATCCAAATGCATAATTAGTGGACTATCTCTTTGGAAAGCATACAGACTACTAAGCATATAGACTAATTTGGTCTTTCTCAAAATCATAGGTTAATCACATATGGCATGAGCTGCCCGTGTGCTGGCAATGGGTTACAACCCATTCTTTCTTTTTATTTTACAATTAAAAAGAAAAAGAAAACTGGCCCTTCATCACAAATAGCTTGAGAACCATTATTCCATCGC
>NW_012101556.1:13641-16118 GCF_000951045.1 Mandrillus leucophaeus | reverse complement strand
TTAGATTCTATGCATTTAATAAGCATTCTTATATTTAGATCTGGTGAAACTAAGTGACTTTTAAAGATTTACTTAAATCTATTCTTAGCCACTTAGTGGTTGAATGCCTCACAATCTTTGAATTGGTAAAGTTTCTGACATGTTCGTATGTGCACATGCGCGCGCGCACACACACACACACACACACACACACACACACACACACACACGAGTGGTTATTTTATTGATTAAAGTAACAGGATCAAAATAAAACTCACTTGATTGCAAGATATTATCTATTCTCGTATAAGAAAAAGATACATTTTTTTGTAGCAATAAATCCACTCTTGCTTGTAAACAGAATCTAATAAGCAAAGGATATGGGAAAGATTTTATAATGCAATTTAATCAGTTGGTCTATTTAATAAACTTTTTCCCCATAAAATAAAAATGACTAACATTTAGATTTTAAAATTCACCCTGGTTCATTTTTTCTGTTTAAAAGCCATTTTCCAAAGGATATTTGATTTCCGTAAATTAAAACCCAGCATTAGATTGGTTTACTGCACTTTCCACTATTTACTGTTTTCCAAAGAGCTGTTACCTAGCAACTGCATGGAAGAGGTTTCTAGTACTTTAAATTATACAAGAGCTCAGAATATAAGGTGATGTAGACTTTTAAGAAAATATTCTGACTTGTTTTAATTATCAATTTTATTTTTCATAAGGTAAAATGGACTTGAAGACAATTTTGATTCTTATCTATCAATAAATTTGCATCACAATTGTAATTTTTTATTTTAGAAGCTTTTAAACTGAAAATGACAGAAATTAGAATAACAAAGAAGAAATCAAGAATCTCACATAATACTACTATTTTGAAAGTCATATGCTTCTAAAACTCTTTCCCACCTGTTGAGGTAGTTTATATTGACAGTTTGATGCTTATCTTTACACACTATTTTCTGTGCATATCCAGAAACACATACAGGCATACACATGAGCATTCTTGCAGAATTCAGCATTTTTACAAAAGTGAGACCATGTTGTAATTGCATAACAACGGAATTATGCTATATTGTTTTGCCACTTACATTTAAAAAATATACTGTTGGCATTTGTTTCAAGATAGTTTACTGAAATCGTCTTTTTATTTTAATAACACAGGATTGTGATGATCCATAATATTTGTTTAGAATTCTGATTAGCTTTTTTTTTTGAGACGGAGTCTCGCTCTGTCACCCAGGCTGGAGTGCAGTGGCATGATCCCGGCTCACTACAAGCTCCACCTCCCAGATTCACACCATTCTCTTGCCTCAGCCTCCCGAGTAGCTGGGACTACGGGCTCCCGCCACCACACCCGGCTAATTTTTTTTTGTATTTTTAGTAGAGATGGAGTTTCACCACGTTAGGCAGGATGATCTCGAACTCCTGACCTTGCGAGCTGCCCGCCTTGGCCTCCCAAAGTGCTGGGATTACAGGCGTGAGCCACCACGCCCGGCCCTGATTAGCATTTTATACTCATTTTCTATTTCTTTCCTCAGATAATTCTATGAGGTAAACACTATTGTAATTCACATTTTAGATATAAGGCCAGTTAGGCCTAGGGATTAAGAAATTTGCCCATGGCCTGGCACACTCACTGGTGATACCACTTGATCACTTGATCTCATGTGCTTAAGTCTTATCAAGCAATAGTGAAGAAAGATCTAAGTCTGAATAAACAGAAACCCTTAATGGATGAGAAGAAAATACAAGATAAGATACACATATGTATATCTTGTATTTTATTATATCTCTCCATATATACAGAGAGAGAGAGAGAGAAAGTCTCACTCTGTTACCCAGGCTGGAGTGTAGTGGCACGATCTTGGCTCACTGTAGCCACTACCTCCCAAGTTCAAGCAATTCTCCTGCCTCAGCCTCCCAAGTAGCTGGTATTACAGGCATGGACCACCACACCTAGCTAACTTTTTGTATTTTTGATAGAGACTGGGTTTTGCCATGTTGGCCAGATTGGTCTCAAACTTCTGACCTCAGATGATGTGCCCGCCTCGAGCTCCCAAAGTTCTGGGATTTCAGGCATGAACCACCACGCCCTGCCACATATAATTTTGGAATAGGAAACACTTTCTTCAACAAAGGAGGGGAATTAGAAGCTAGACGGAAAAAAATGACAGATTTATATTTGATAAAGAGGTATCTTTGTATAATCAAAGCTGTGCCTTTGTCACATATGTTGTCTCACCAACAAGAAGAAAACAGGTTAGGAAAAGTAGTTTTGTATACAAAAAGTAATCCAGAGTCTGTACATTTCTGCACATTGTCCCATCAGACAAACCCTGGTAATATGGCCATATCTGTCTAAAAGGGAAACTGAGATATGTAACTTCTACCAGAGCAACCATGAATCCAGGTAAAATATAGAAGTGGGGTGAGGGGAAATAAGAGTCTCTATTACTAAAAAGAAAGAAATAGAAAATGAATACTGGGGGAGA
>NW_012101556.1:10488-12988 GCF_000951045.1 Mandrillus leucophaeus | reverse complement strand
ACCTTGATTTTGCTCTTTAGAGAGTAATTCCTTTGTCCATTCATATGCATGGCTCACTATTCTCTGTGGTCACGCTTGAAGTTGAAATTTGGGTGGATTTCTTCTAGGCCTCTCTGCGTGTCAGTA
Organism: Mandrillus leucophaeus; assembly: GCF_000951045.1. Lineage (NCBI taxonomy): Eukaryota > Metazoa > Chordata > Mammalia > Primates > Cercopithecidae > Mandrillus > Mandrillus leucophaeus. The sequence goes on along the minus strand of NW_012101556.1, from coordinate 12,862 downwards.
ACTGTGTTCAAAGTTCTTTTCTAAGAACTTTGTTAAACCTGACTTACTGGATTTTGTTGCCCTGTCCACATCGCCATCTTTCTTGTAATGGTGGATACCATGTTATTATCTGAAACAAGTTTGAATGTGAAGGCAGCACTGCACTTTAATCTGATTTTGTCACAGGTCTGTCTTTATTGGTCTGGCTGGGAAGTCTAAATTAGAGGCCTCTGATAAAGGCTCTGAAAGGGAATGTCATCTCCTGATATTTAGGATACAGTTCACTTTTTCATTTCTGCAAGTATCCATTTTTGTACATTTTTAAAATTTTTGATCATAAGAAAACAATGTACTACTTAAGAGAGTTCTATTCCCTTCTCTTTCTGCTTGCAAAGTGATCAGTTCTTACCTCATATCAGCTCTCTATGTACTGCTGACTAAAATCAGCAAGGTACTGTGAACAAACATTAGTATACTTGCCCTTTTCAACCACCTCTTCTAAACATCTCTCTGTTGAGAGGTGGTTTTTGGATACAAAGGGGAAAATGGGTCGTAGGGGAAAATAGTAGTTACTGTTACTGATGTATTTCTACGTTATGCATTTCTCTATTATCTAAATTTTATGACTTTGTCTTCTATTTTTAACTAGAAAATTATTTGATAAAAATTGGCAGTTTATGACTTGAAATTCTCCCCCCTACACACACCAAAAAAATGTGTATCTGATAAACTGAAAATGTGCTCGATCTCCCAATACACTGTCACTCTCTCCAACATTGCTTGGTCATAGTATCTGATGATGTTTATGCCTATGAGAATGATTCTTTCGATGTTCTAGACTAATGTTTCTGTAATTTCCATTCTTCCAGTGTTATTGCTCAGCTCATCCTAGCTCAGCAAAAATTTCTAGGGTCGTAACTTAGATCATATCATTACCAATAAACGTGACTCCTCTGTCATCTCTAATCCTAGCGTCTCCTTCTCTGACCACCACTTCCTATCTTTGTAGTTCACTCCCTCTAATGAAGAACTTCAACATTCTTTTGACCATACAAGACTTACAATTCATTGTTCTTGCCAAATCTTCCCTGCCATTTACACCCAGAGGGCTTGTCTTCCTTTCTTAGCCTGCTTGAATGTCATGGTACATTATTATTGACCTACATCTTCAATTCACCATCAATGACTTGACCCTCTACATTAGTTGGACTTGTTTGTCAAAAGCCAGCCTTAAGTCTCACTCTCTATCTTCTTGGTGTAAACTTCCATGCATTTTAAATGTAGCTAAAGGAAACAAAATAAACAAGCAAAAGGCAACCTGCAACCTCTAAACTCCAAGCTCTTCCTTAATCATCATTTCCACTTATTTCGCTAAAAAAAGAAAATCACAGGAAGAAAACCAGAACTTTTATAAACTTCCACCAACAAATCTACCCACCCACCTGCATTTATACTAATATGTTCTGCCGTCTCTCCTCTTATTTCAGATAAAAAAATTTAGCACTAATATGACTGAGAAGGGGCATGGAAAAGGTGTTAGTATGATTACCCAAATTCTGACTCTCTATGAATCATATTTTAAGGATATATATACACATATATATGTATATATATATGCGTGTATGTGTGTGTGTGTATGTGTATATATATCCCTTATGTTTTAGAATTTACAAAAAGCCTCTAAACCATTTGGCAGATCAAACAGCACTGTTCAATAGAACTATTTGTAATAATGGAAATGTCTATGTATGAACTATCCCATACTGTAGCTAGTAGCCACAAGTGTCATTGTGCTATTAGGATGTGACCTGTATGATGGAGGAATTGAAATTTTATTTGTATTTACTTTTAATTTATTTAAATTTAAATAACCACATATGACTGGTGTCTACTGTATTGGATAGCATAGTTTAGAAGGGTAGAAGGGTAATAAGTTGTTGAAGTCAAAAAAAGTTGCAAATTTAAAATTTTATTTGAGAATCACATAATTGCAATTCAGGGCATACACACAGGCTGGAGTGGTCTTTGGTATGTCTGAAAAATAAATAGAAGGTTGGGGGTGTTATTTTTAAAATAAATGTTCTATATTATTTTGAAAAAATGGCTATTGGCACTGAAGAAGCTTTTGGGAACTGGCAATCTTTGGTGAGTAAAGGTGGTAGGTAAAATTAGTTTCAGAATCATGGCAGCTATTAGCTAAAATTGGTCTTAGGGTTACATCAGGCTGTTTTAGCAGCTGTGCTTGTGGCAGTTTAATTCTTGGAATTGTTGTTAATGTGCCCTGACTGCTTTTTCCCCTTGGCCTCTCGACTCTGAATTTGTTACAGGACCAAAGGGTTCATATGCCCACTACACAGTAACATACCAATACGCTGAGACAAGAGGGTTAGCAGCA
>NW_012101556.1:0-10438 GCF_000951045.1 Mandrillus leucophaeus | reverse complement strand
CTCACTCTCTATCTTCTTGGTGTAAACTTCCATGCATTTTAAATGTAGCTAAAGGAAACAAAATAAACAAGCAAAAGGCAACCTGCAACCTCTAAACTCCAAGCTCTTCCTTAATCATCATTTCCACTTATTTCGCTAAAAAAAGAAAATCACAGGAAGAAAACCAGAACTTTTATAAACTTCCACCAACAAATCTACCCACCCACCTGCATTTATACTAATATGTTCTGCCGTCTCTCCTCTTATTTCAGATAAAAAAATTTAGCACTAATATGACTGAGAAGGGGCATGGAAAAGGTGTTAGTATGATTACCCAAATTCTGACTCTCTATGAATCATATTTTAAGGATATATATACACATATATATGTATATATATATGCGTGTATGTGTGTGTGTGTATGTGTATATATATCCCTTATGTTTTAGAATTTACAAAAAGCCTCTAAACCATTTGGCAGATCAAACAGCACTGTTCAATAGAACTATTTGTAATAATGGAAATGTCTATGTATGAACTATCCCATACTGTAGCTAGTAGCCACAAGTGTCATTGTGCTATTAGGATGTGACCTGTATGATGGAGGAATTGAAATTTTATTTGTATTTACTTTTAATTTATTTAAATTTAAATAACCACATATGACTGGTGTCTACTGTATTGGATAGCATAGTTTAGAAGGGTAGAAGGGTAATAAGTTGTTGAAGTCAAAAAAAGTTGCAAATTTAAAATTTTATTTGAGAATCACATAATTGCAATTCAGGGCATACACACAGGCTGGAGTGGTCTTTGGTATGTCTGAAAAATAAATAGAAGGTTGGGGGCGTTATTTTTAAAATAAATGTTCTATATTATTTTGAAAAAATGGCTATTGGCACTGAAGAAGCTTTTGGGAACTGGCAATCTTTGGTGAGTAAAGGTGGTAGGTAAAATTAGTTTCAGAATCATGGCAGCTATTAGCTAAAATTGGTCTTAGGGTTACATCAGGCTGTTTTAGCAGCTGTGCTTGTGGCAGTTTAATTCTTGGAATTGTTGTTAATGTGCCCTGACTGCTTTTTCCCCTTGGCCTCTCGACTCTGAATTTGTTACAGGACCAAAGGGTTCATATGCCCACTACACAGTAACATACCAATACGCTGAGACAAGAGGGTTAGCAGCAGAGAGAGAGTTTAGTGATTACAGTAGACCCAAGCAAGGAGACAGGAGACCCTCAAATTCATCTCCCTGAGGAGATAGAGTTTTTAAGTACATGGTGGAGGTCAGGGGGATATTGGGATCATTGACTGGATGGAGTAAGAGGCATGAAATAATCAGAATGTGGAAACAGTCTTCTTTGGTGAGTCAGCTCTTCTTGGGGTCATAAAGAGTAGCTAGCATCAATGGGGGTCCTTCAGAGCAGCTGATGTCAGTAGTTTCACCAGTATGCAGAACCTTAAAGAATATCTCAAATGGAAAAGTTAATATCTTACAATGCTAAAGTTGTAATCTCTAGAGCACTTAAGGGATGCTATAGCCTTGCGACAGTGTTTATGTGGTTTGTGGGCAATAGGGAAACAACTACGAGGAAGTGGGTCAGAAAGTAAGCTGACTTAATGATTCATGCTGAATGGTGCTGCAAGCTTGTTTTATTTTCATTTCTCCTCCTTCTTTCTTTTTAAATTAGTTTTATAAAATTTATAGGAATGTTTTTATTTTAGTTGGATGTGTCAAGAGTAACCCAATTTACATAATCAAATCTTACAAGGTAGAATGCTGAAGAGCTGGAAAACATGAAAACCAATTAGGAAGTTGTTAGCCTAGAGGAAAGAACACCAGAGTTTGAATAACAGTTCCCAATTCCTTACCTGTAGTTCCAAAACAAGGAATCTCTGAAACATGAAAATATTTTCTGTATTCTTGGTGATAAAACATGAAATTATCTGAAATTATTTGGTGGTAGTTCCTGCACTGAACTGCCATGAAGCTATTTAACCCTTTATTTTTTCTACTTAGTATAAATATTCACACATTTAGGTGTAGAAACAATTATATTTTTAGGAATAGGTTGTTCCTTGGATATGTTATATAGTGTCTGGTAGATGAAACACATTGCTTTTCTAAAATCTGAAATTTGATATCTCAGTCATAAGAATCATGGATGTATTAGAAACCCGTAGTAAGTAGTGAGAATGACAATGGGGAAAAAAGAGAGAGAGGGGAATTTGATTATATAATCCATAAACTTTAGCTATTATAATGTATTGGGAAATGAGGGGCAATTAGTATGAAGGAATATTTTCAGTATTTTAATTCAGGCTAAGGATTAGTGGTTAGTTCTAAAAAATGTCCCAAGAGGAAGGATGGATTTGGACCTGAGAGGACAAGTCTAGATATACAAGCAGTTCTATTTTGCAGATTGAATTTTAACTCTCTGTGATACATGCAAATATTTTTATCCAGTTGAATAGTCTATCATATCTTTTTCCTTGTATTTTCCATTCATAGAAATTAAATAGCTTTTTTAATGAAAAGAATACTGAATTTACATTTTGTCTAACAAAGGCTTTCATGATAATTATATGTTAACTTACTTATCTAAAAAATGATTATTTTCTCTGATCCAATACTCTCTTTTTATAATAAATATTTTGCAACACTTCCTACACTATTTTGAAGTGAAATTCAGAGTAAGTATAACTATCTATACACATAAAGTATAAAAAATTAGTATAATATTCTAAATCTAATATGAAAGAAAAAATGGAAATAATAATAAAAAGCATGTTTTTTAAATATGTAAACACTCAGGCATGAATACACAAGAAGATATTGGGAAAAAAAGACACTTTTACCAATGACAAGGTGCTAGCTTTTGACTGATATGTAACATATATTAATTTTTATTAATGAGTCACATACAATGCTAAATGTAATAAAGTAAATTTTCTCTTAATTTACACCGCGGTGCATCCCTAGATAATTCAGCGTACAATGGAACAGTGCACACATACTTTGTGTTTATGTGTAAAATTACCACCATTGATGGTACTACATATATTTTTTGTTGAAAGGGCTGATGGACACTGTAAAACTTTTACCAAATGTAGAAAAAAGACACATGCAAACACAAAAATGACTACCTGAAATTTAGGAGTCTTTTGTTTCCTTCTAATTTTCTCTGATTAGTACATTTTTTGAAACGTTAGCCAGTGCATCAAAATATTCCCACAGCCGTTGTCCTCCAAACTCAGATGCACATATTTATTGAAGAAAAGGGAGGAGACCAATTTTTTTTTTTTTTTTTTTTTTTACTTTTTCAACTATTGAAGGAAAATGCAATGAGATATTTTCAAAGTATCACACATCCATCACATTTTCTCACATTTCCCTACTGAAAGAAATAGGGTTTGTGCACTGTAGTAAGGAAAAGTTAATAACTGCATATGCTACATTGCATATATGGTAATCATACCTTCCAAATTTTCTGTTACAGTTTGAAATTTTAAAAATTCTGTGTCATAATAAATGTACATATTTTTTCTCAGATCATCTGTTTTAATTTTTGAATTGAAATTTATGGGTCCTCTATGTATTGATATCATATGATTCTACAGTAATAACATTCCGGGTTTAGCAGTTTTGTCGCTCTGTTTTCACACATTGGGCGTGCACACTGAAAATTATTTTGAGATAATATTGAAATGATAGTTTAAAGACACTGTTCTTTTGCAAATTTTATGTACACTTCTCTGCATTCAAAATTGTATCTAGAATCTGCTTGCAGATTCTTTCCTGCAAAGCAATAAATAATCTGGTTATGTATTTTAAAAACATTTTAAGTTAATTATAATATATTGACAAGTGGGTGTGGAGAGAGAGATTATTAGTAGAAACTTGATATTTTTAGAGTAAATCCTGACATATATTCATAGTATGTATTTTCTTCCATAAAATGTGAAAGAGAAACAATAAAAAATGAAAACAAAATAAAAAAGTAGTATGCTTTCTCATGTACTAAATCATATTATAAAGATAGGACAGAACTAAGGTCAGTGTTTGTCCAGTGCATGTGCTAAACCATTTCCCTCGTCACCTTTTCATCTTTCTTCATAAATTGTATGGTGTTATGGGTTCATTTTATAGATCTGGCTCACTGAAAAATTTGATCTTCTATTTCTTAATTTTGTTAAAACTGCTATTTTTCTGCCTGAGAATATTTATTTTCTTAGAACTTTAAACCTTCTCTGTATTTTTAATACCAGCTCTACGTGTTTATTTGGGAAAGCGGATTTTTGTTTTTTCCAAAATAAACACTATTTACTCACTTTTTAAAAACCCAACTTCTGTAGAAAATAGAATATTTGGCCTCTGGACCCTCATTCCTGCATAACAATGCTTGGCCTGGGTAGCGTCATTCTCTTTAGATGTGGCCTGCACCTTCTCATGTGCTCTCATTTCTAACATTATTATTTTTATGTGATTGAATTTCAGCAGCCATTTATTATGTTTTCTGGCTGGACCCTATCATCTTTTGAGTGTATGACTTTTAGGTATTTGGAGTTAAAGTACAATTTCAAGTTCAATTTATTTTAACGAATTCTATTGCTTGATATTACAGTTATTTTCATAGTATCAAATCTATTTCTTCTATACTAGGCACATATTATCTGCTAAATCTTTTAATAATTATTTTCTAAAATTTATGCTTTGTTATTATGAATTTGATGTATCAATACTCTTCTAAATCAGTACTGTTGTGCTTTATACCACAGAATGATCAGAACAAAAGGAGACTTTATAAAGTATTTGATATATTTTAGAACACACCTCAAACCCACCTGCTAGGCATAGGAAGATTAAGCATTTTACCAAAAGTTGCCAATTTTGTTAAGACAGGGTTAAGCATCTTAGCAAAGGTTGCTAAATTTGTTGAGACAGGAGTGACCCCCACGCCAATCACTTAACTCATACTTCAGTGCTCTCTCTTAGGAGATATATTTCCTGGGAATAAAATTGCACTTGTAAAAGCATCTCTAAAATAAGTATGTTTATATTGAGACTTTTGCCATTTTATTCATTTTGTTTTATTTTCTATACTTTATTACTCTCCAAAGGTAAATTATTCTAATTTACCTATTTTATTTCAAACAGATCATGTTGTTTGTGAAGAAGAGTTTAAATACGCCATGTTAGCTTTAAACTGTATATGCCCAGCAACATCTACACTTATTACACTACTGGTTCATACCTCTAGAGGGCAGTAAGTATATTTTTTCTTTAAGATAACCTTTTAAATTATATAAAAAACAATAAGAGCAGTTATGTGATTTAGAAATATAGAAGGCCAACGTATACAGCTAGATATGTACCTATATTTGAATTTGTGTGAGTTATCTTTATCTGATAGATGAATACAGACATATTAAGGAATCCAAGACATAGAAAATTGACAGTGGTTTGCTGTCTTTTCTCAGGAGTCTTGAGATAGTTTGTTGCAATTTATTAATAAATTCTAAGTGCCTGCATCATTTGTTAGGCCTAGGATTAGGACATGATTTTTATCTTAAAGATGAATACTTATGCAGCAAATGAAACATTTAAATAAAGGATTCTGACGGTTATTAGTATAAGAACTTAAAGTCAAATTTTTCTGTTCCTGAGGTAAGTTTTACCAGAAAGCTTAATGTACACAATTGATGTCAAAATGGCAATTTTATAATAGAATAATAACAAAGTAGTTGTATAAAATTAGCTAATGCAATATAAATCACTTTTTATATGCATTTCAAGGTTGGAGAAAGTTATACCATTAGAACCTTTTCTGTTCCTGTTTATTTTGGTAGAGTTTTATGAAACACAGAAGTTGTTTTTGACTAAGATGATCAAAGAAAATATAACTAGTGAACATAGTCATTGCTCTTAAAGAGACAAATGTACTTCATTTCATACCTTGTCATATTTCTAATCTTATATTTCAGACAAAATGTTGATTTTCTAAGTAAATTCCACTTATAGTAGTGGTTATGATTACTCATATTAAATATTAAGTAAGTTAATTGATAATTGTTTAAGTGTCAAATCAAATAAATCCAGAAAAAGGAAAATTCTTTCTTGAGATTTATTTATAGATGGATAAGTTGTTAATTTAAAAGTAGTAAATGCTCAGTGGTATTCTAAATTAGATTTTACTGTCTTACTTCTAATTGCCTAATTGGGATGGTAAGATTTTCTTAGGAGCCATTTTCTCAAAGTTGTGAATACGAATATTTTTATTCTGTACACTAACAAGCCTTTAATCTGTGCAATAGGAAGGATGTAACAGGATTAGGAGTGACATTTATTTTCTTTGCAGAAAGGATTTGTCATTTGGATGCAATTAAATAAAGTACTAAAAATTATTTTAACACCAATTAAGTGAACATTCATAGAACTCATCAAGTGTCTTCATTATTTTTCTGTAATATCTTTAATATCTTTGTACAGACTCATACAACTATAATGATGACTATTTAGGCAACTACATTGTTGTATACTTGAATGATAAAATAAGTTCCATAAACACTATATAACACAGCTCATTACTCATGACTGAAGTTAAATTGCCTTGTGCATCTCCTAGTAAATATTATTTATTGACAAACAGTATTGCCTGGTGAAAAAGAATTATACTTCACGTAAGTTAAAAAAGGATTTTAGTGATCCTTAGAATAACACTTTTTCCAATGTACTCTAATGAATTTTACCTTATTAAAAAAGAAAGCAATGTTGTTGAAAACATTGTTATATAACTAAGGATTTCCTTTAAATAAGAGTGACTTGCAAAATTATTTCACAACTGTGTCACAGTAAATGTTATCATCCACCATAATAACTTTTTATAGCAGATTTACTGAAATAAAGCTTACATACTATACAATTCACTCATTTAAAGTATACAGTTCAGTATGTTAAAAGTATATTCATAGAATTATCCAACCGTCACCACTAAATGATTTCAGAACCCTATAAAGAAATTATCTACCCTTTATCATCACCCTGCATTTCTCCCCGCTAATTCTTGCAGCCTTAGGCAACCACAATCTACTTCTGTTTTTATAGATTTACTGAAACCTCCACGGTAGCTAGGACTATAGTCATGCACTATCATGCACAGGTTTTTTTTTTAGGGACAGGGTTTTGCCATGTTGCCCAGCCTAGTTTCAAACTCCTGGACTCAAGTGATCCATCTACCTTGGCCTTCCAAAGTGCTGGGATTACAGACCTGAGCCATCATGCTCAGCTGAAATCATTTTAGTATATTTTGCAATACAGTAAAGAAATGAACATAAATAATGTTAAATAATTTGGTTTTGCTTTAGATTCAGGGGATATGTGTGCATGTTGGTTCTTGAGTACGTTGCCTAATGGTAGAGACTGGGCTTCTAGTGTGCTGGTCACCCAACTATTGAATATTGTACATAATGTTTTTCAAGGTTTATTCATATTGTAATATGCATCAGCACTTTATTCCTTGTTACAACTGAATAATATTCCTTTGCATGGATATATCACTATTTTTCCACTCATCAGTTGGAGGGCATTTGGGTTGCTTCTAACATTTTCACAATGCTGCTATTAACATTTGTGAAAAGGCTTTTGTGTGACATAGGCTTTCATTTTCCTGGTCTATATCTAGGAGTAGAATTGCTGGGTCATATGGTCACTCTGTTTAGCTTCTTTAGGAACTGTCAGAATATTTTTCCAATGGCACTTCGATTATCATCATCAATATATCAGGATGCTACTTTATTTACATCATCAACAATATTCGTAATTATCCGCTTTTTTTTTTTCAACCATAACCATCCTAGTGGGTATGAAGTGGTCTCTCCAGCAACTTAGGCAGTACTCTAATACAGTTCCCAAGGCTGATTAAAACTCTTATGATATAACATTTTCTTTTTATATTTTTTATTATGTTAATTTCAGTTCTAGCTGACCTGTCAGTCATAAAATAACTTATATTACTTCAGATAACTGTGTTCTTTATATTTTTAGAGAGTTCATTCTGTATTTTAATGCTTCTCAATTTTTTCCTCATTTTTCACACCTGTGTTCACTTTATTTACATTTGCGTGTTCAGTGCTCGTGGCAGTGGCATGTCTTGTTGTTGATTAAATTCGCATTTTGATTTATTTGGCAATCTTGTCAAAAATAAGTTTATTCTCAATGAACATAAATTTGTTCTTTAGAAAAAAATCACCTTTGAACATGGACCATAATGATTTCCACAAGGAGATGCTGGATTATCAGTCCAGTTTGTTAACATTCAACTGGCCCATCCTAATGACATTTCATCTTTACTAGAATTTTAAAAATTTAGCAATTCATTTTCTTTCTCTTTCAATTTGTTTTCACGAGAATATTTAATTAGTCCCATCCACGAGGTAATCTTTTTCACCTCAGTAAAAATCGAGGGGTAAGAAAAAGAGAGAATTGATAAGAAAAATACTGCTTAGTTAGAATTTACAGAAGTTTGCCACTGATTAGATATGAGTGTAGAAAAGAGAGAGGGGGAAAAAAAGAAAATCTCCTCACTTATTGACACTGGACAGTAGAAAATAATGAAGTACATAGTTGGCAGAAAGAAAAGTGGTTTGTTATTGGATGCATTTGCTTTCTAATGAAGACATAATGTGGTAGACATTGGTGCACACTCGGTTCCTGAGGCGGTGGATCATGCCAGTCAGGCTCACAAAGGTGAAGGAGGAAGTAGTAGGGATTTGGGAGAAATGACAACTTGAGACTATTTTCTAGGAATTTATTAATTCTAGGAAATAGAGTGAAGAAAAGGAAAGCAATCATAGTATAGCATAATAAAATAAAACTGAGATAGGATTTCTAAAAGGAACTGGATTGTTAATAATATAGATGGTTCCAGATTAAGACTGAGCAAGCTTTTTGGAGGCTGTTCTCTGAGGACTTCTGAAAAAACAATTTCGACAATGGGGATTTTCTTATTGTGCGAAAGTATGAACAAATTAAGGGATGATAAGAAATGAAGTGTGGTTGGAGATTGGTACTTCATTAGGTTTGCTCGTTAATCGAAGAAAGAAAAATAATGAAAGCCCTATTGCACAGAAATGTTAAGGAAAGCTTTTTCTATGTACACAAGTATTTATCTATTTTTGTTTGCTTTTAATGTTTAAATTTTAAGTACCACTAAAGAAAAAGAGATTGAAAACGCAATGAGGGAGTAAAGGATGGGTTCCAGAGACTGGAATGTTTCTTCCTGATAAAGGGAAAATCATTTATTCCTTAGGAAGTAATGGGGGAGGCAAGCGGTAATTTACACTAATTTTATTTCTGTATAATAAGGAATATTGCATTAGTTAAAAATGTGTTCTGCCCCACGTGACGTAATATCTCACTGAAAGTAGGAGTGGTGTTTAGTTTACACCTTAAAAACTATGGGTTCAGCATCCAGAGCAGGCTATCTGACTCAATGATGTCATCAGAGCACTTTGTTCTATTTTCTTATTCCAACATCTTTATCCTATAGTCTTTACCCTTCAGGGTTCTCTTATTGTAATCATAAAATGCATTCTCTGCTTCAGGCTAGTCTTCTAGGTAGGAAGATGGAAGAATGACAAAGGGGCAGATTACTGCCAGCTGAGGCTATATTGAAGGCTTTCCATGAGTCCCACTCATTGTCTTTTAACATATAATTGGTCTGAGCCCTGTCACATGTTTCCAGACGTATCTCCAGCATCCTGAAACATTAAGTATTTTAGATTTATAGCTTTTTAATAGAGAAAGGCAAGAGGAGAGTGGTTTATAAAACATTTTGGAGTAGTCAATACAGTTTCTGTCATTTTGTCACAGATTTGTGATTATCATTAAAAATTATGCATGGCAAAGAAACTATGCTTTCTTATTTTGCTTAAAGAATATAAGTATATTTCACATATTCAAATGTGGGCTTGATTCTAGTTGTATCTGTTAGCTATGTAAATAGTTATAAATTATAAAATCTATATACATCTACACATGTATTTACATACAAATACATACATACATTTATTTAGAATTGGATGTTATTTTTAAAAAATCGCTAGGTTAAATATCATAGGAATGAAATGGTAAATCAGAGGCTCTTAGAAGGGAATATATTGAATCATACAAACAACTGAAATCACCTAAGTTTTACATGTGAAGTGCCACGAAGGTCATTGACAGTCATTAAAGAGAGAGCTCAAATCTGGTGACGCAATCATTCTACTGAAATAAACATTATGTATACCCATGGTACAGTTACTACATGATTATTTTTTATAGATATTTACCTGAATTTTAGTGTTTCCTGTCAAAAACCAAAACCAGCCATATTATTATTATTATAAAATGTGTTATACAGAAATTTATCTCATTAAAGCTGCAGCTAAAATTATACTCTTCAGGAATCAGAAATCCTAATCAC
>NW_012101555.1:178725-179111 GCF_000951045.1 Mandrillus leucophaeus | reverse complement strand
CAGCAGCACATCAAAAAGCTTATCCACCATGATCAAGTGGGCTTCATCCTTGGGATGCAAGGCTGGTTCAACATACGCAAATCAGTAAACGTAATCCAGCATATAAACAGAACCAAAGACAAAAAACACATGATTATCTCAATAGATGCCGAAAAGGCCTTTGACAAAATTCAATAGCCCTTCATACTAAAAACGCTCAATAAATTCGGTATTGATGGAACGTATCTCAAAATCATAAGAACTATTTATGACAAACCCACAGCCAATATCATACTGAATGGGCAAAAACTGGAAAAATTCCCTTTGAAAACTGGCACAAGACAGGGATGCCCTCTCTCACCACTCCTATTCAACATAGTGTTGGAAGTTCTGGCTAGGGCAATCAG
>NW_012101555.1:154469-176985 GCF_000951045.1 Mandrillus leucophaeus | reverse complement strand
GCATGTTCTCACTCATAGGTGGGAACTGAACAATGAGATCACTTGGACTCAGGAAGGGGAACATTATACTCTGGGGCCTATCATGGGGAGGGGAGATGGGGGAGGATTGCACTGGGAGGTATACCTGATGTAAATGACGAGTAGATGGGTGCTGACGAGATGTTGGGTGCAGCACGCCAACATGGCACAAGTATACATATGTAACAAACCTGCAAGTTATCCACATGTACCCTAGAACTTAAATGATAATAAAAAATTAAAAGAAAAAAGAAGAACGGTGAAAATTTGTGAGATGAATTGACACATAACAAGTCAGTCTCTCAGAAAGATTTTTTGTACTTTTTATTTGAGAATATTTCCTTTTTCACTATAGGCTTCAATACATTCAAAAATATCTTTTTTCAGATTCCATCAAAATAGTTTTAGCAAACTGCTCCATGAACATAAAGGTTTAACTCTGAGATTAATTCACATATCACAATGCAGTTTCTCACACAACTTCTTTTTAGTGTTTATCTGAGGGTATTTCCGTTTTCACCATATTCCTCAAGGCACTGTTGAATATTCCATTGTAGAATAAATGAAAAAATTGTTAACAAACTTCTTAATGAAAAGAACGGTGTAACTCTATGTGGTGAATTCACACATGAGAAAGCCTTTTACAGAAATCTTCTTTCTGTTTTTATCTGAGGATAGTTCCTTTGTCACCATAGGTTTCCATGTTCTCCCAAATATCCTACTGCAGATTCCACAAAAACAGTGTTAGCAAACTTCTCCATGAAAAGAACGGTGTAAATCTGTGAGATGAATTCACACATCACAAAGAACTTTCTCAGAAAGCTTCTTTCTGGTTTTTATCTGAGGATATTTCCTTTGTCACCATACACTTCAATAAACTCTGAAACATCCCATTGCAGATTCCAAGAAAACAGTGTTAGTAAACTGCTCAATGAAAAGAACAGTGTTACTCTGTGAAACCAATTCACACATCAGAAAGCAATATCTCGGAAAGCTTCTTTTTGGATTACTATTTGAGTATATTTCCTTTGTCACCATAGTATTCAATGCGCTCCCAAATATCCTGTTGCAGATTCCACGAAAACAAAGTTATCAAACTCATCAATGTATAGAACAGTGTAAGTCTGGTAGATGAATTCACACATCACAAAGAACTTTCTCAGAAAGTTTCTTTCTAGTTTTTATCTGAGGATATTTACTTTGTCATCATAGGATTCAAGGCAATCCAAAATATCCCTTCTCAGATTCCCCCAAAAGAGTGCAACCAAATGGCTAAATGAAAAGAATTATGTAACTCCATGAGATGAATTAACACATCACAAAGAGGTTTCTCAGAAAGCTTCTTTCTACATTTATATGAGGATATTTCCTTTGCCACCATAAGCTTCTGTGTGCTCAAAAATATCTTAATGTAGATTCTATGAAAACAACGTTAACAGACTACTCAATGAAAAGAACGGTGTAACTCTGTGAGATGAATTAACCCATCATGAAACAGTTTCTCAGAAAGCTTCTTTCTAGTTTTTATCTGAGGATATTTCCTTTGTCACCATAAGCTTCATTGCGCTAAGAAATATCCCATTGCAGATTTCAAGAAAACAGTGTTAGCAAACTGCTCAATAAAAAGAACAGTGTGACACTGGGGGATGAATTAATCCATCACAAATCGGTTTCTCAGATAGCTTCTTTCTAGGTTTTATCTGAAGATATTTCCTTGTTCACCATAGGCCTCAATGAGATCCCATATATGCCTTTGCAGATTCCACGAAAACAGTGTAGGCAGACTGCTCCTTGAAAAGAAATGTATAACTCTGTGAGATGAATTCACACATCACAAAAACGTTTCTCAGAAAATTTCTTTCTAGTTTTTATCTGAGGGTATTTCCTTTGTCACCATAGGCTTCAATGTGATCCAAAATATCCCTTCTCAGGTTAACCAATAACAGTTCCAACAAACTGCTGAATGAAAAAAAATGTGTAACTCTTTGAGATGAAATTAAAAATCACAAAGCAGTTTCCGAGGAAACTTCTTTCTAGGTTTCTTCTGAGGGCTTTGTCACCATGGGCCTCAATGTGATGTGAAATATTACTTCTGCGATTCCCGAAAAACAGTACTACAAAACAGCTTCATGAAAAGATCGTGTAACTCTGTGAGATGAATTCACACATCACAAAGCAGTTTCTCAGAAAACTTCTTTCTAGTTTTTTTCTGAGGCTATTTCTTATGTCACCCTAAGCTTCAAAGATGTAAAAAATATGCCATTGCAGATTCCAAGAAAAAAGAACAGTGTAACTCTGTGAAATGAATTCACACATCACAAAGTAGTCTCTCAGAAAGGTTATTTTGGTTTTTATCTGAGGATATTTCCTTTGCCACCATAGGCTTCAAAACATTCCAAAATATCCTATTGCAGATTATATGAAAACATTGTTAGCATACTGTTCAATGAAAAGAATGCTGTAACATAGTGAGATGAATTCACACATCACAAAGCAGTTTCTCAGAAAGTTTCCTTCTGGTTTTTATCTGAGGATATTTCCTTTTTCACCACAGGCTTCAATGTTGTCCCAAATATCCCTTTGCAGATCCCATGAAAACAGTGCTAGCAAACTTCTCCATGGAAAGAAAGATGTAAGTCTGTGAGATGAATTCGCACACCACAAAGAACTCTCTAGGAAAGTTGCTTTCTAGTTTTTAGCTGAGGATATTTCCTTTGTCACCATATGTTTCAATGTAATTCCACGTATCCCTTGTCAGATTCTGCAAAAACTGTGCTACAACACTGCTCCATGAAAAGAAAGCTTTAACTCTCTGAGGTGAAGTCACACATCACAAAGTAGTTTAATAGAAAGCTTCCTGCTAGTTTTTATCTGAAGACATTTCCTCAGTCACCGTAGACATCAATGTGATCCAAAATATCCCTTCTCAGTTTCCCCAAAAACAGTGCTACCAAACTGCTACATGAAAAGAATCGTGTAACTCTGTGAGATGAATTAACACATCACAAAAGTTTCTCATAATGCTTTTTTCTAGTACATATTTGAGCATATGTCCTTTGTAACCATAAGCTTCAAAGCACTCTGAAATATCACAATACAGATTCTAAGAAAATAGTGTTAGCAAACTGCTCAATGAAAAGAACAGTGTCACTCTGTGAGATGAATTCATATATCACAAAGCAGTTTCTCAGAAAGCTGCTTTCTAGTTTTTATCTGAGGATATTTCCCTTTTTGACATATGCCTCACTGCATTCTGAAATGTCAATTTGCAGATTCAATGAAAAGAGTGTTAGCAAGATGCTCCATGAAAAGAAAGGAGTAACTCTGTGAGATGAATTCACACATCACAAAGAACTTCCTGTGAAAGCTTCTTTCTAGTTTTTAGCTCTGGATTTTTCCTTTGTCACCATAGGCTTCAATGCAATCCAAAATATCCCATCTCAGATTCCCCCAAAACAGTGCTACCAAGCAGATCCATGAAAAAATATCGTGTCATTCCGTGAGATGAATTAACACATCAAAAAGCAGTTTCTCACAAAATCTCTTTCTCATTTTAATTTGAGGGTATTTCCTTTTTCACTATATGCCTCAATGCGTTCCCTAATATCTGTTTGCAGATTCCATGAAAAGAGTGTTAGCAAACTTCTCCATGAAAAGAAAGGTGTAACTGTGTGAGATGAATTCAGACATCACAAAGAACTTTTTCAGAAAGCTTCTATCTAGTTTTTATCTGAGAACATTTCCTTTGTCACCATAGGCTTTAATGTAATTCAAAATATCCCTTTTCAGATTCCCCATAAATATTGTTGGAAAACTGCTCCATGAAAAAAAAGTTATATCTCTGTGAGGTGAATTCACACATGAGAAACAATTTTTTAGAAAGCTTCTTGCTAGTTTTTATTTGAGGATATTTCCTTAGTCATCATTGACATCTATGTGATCCAAAATATCCCTTCTCAGAC
This sequence comes from Mandrillus leucophaeus, assembly GCF_000951045.1. Classification (NCBI taxonomy): domain Eukaryota; kingdom Metazoa; phylum Chordata; class Mammalia; order Primates; family Cercopithecidae; genus Mandrillus; species Mandrillus leucophaeus. The sequence goes on along the minus strand of NW_012101555.1, from coordinate 173,005 downwards.
TCCCCAAAAACAATGCTACCAAACTGCTCCATGAAATGAATTGTGAAGTCTGTGAGATGAATTCACACATCACAAAGCCATCACAAAGTGGTTTCTCCGAATGCTTCTTTCTAGTTTTTTTATGAGAATATTTCCTTTGTTTCACCATAAGCTACAATGGACTCTGAAATATCCCATTGCAGTTTCCAAGAAAACAGTGTTAGCAAACTGCTCAATGAAAAGATCTCTGAAACTATGTGAGATGAATTCATACATCACAAACAGTTTCTCAGAAAGCTTCTATCTAGGTTTTATATGCGGATATTTCCTTTTTCACCACAGACCTCAAAGTGTTCAAAAATATCCCTTTGAAAATTCCAGAAAAAGAGTGTTAGCACATTGTTACAGGAAAAGAAAGGTACAGCTCTGTGAGATGAATTCACAAATCACAAAGCAGTTTCTCAGAAAGCTTCTGTTTGGTTTTTGTCTGAGGATAGTTCCTTGGTCACCGTAGGCATAAATGCACTCCCAAATATCCTATTGCAGACTCCACGAAAACAGTGTTATCAAACTACTCAATGAAAACAACTGTGTAACTCTGTGATATGAATTCACACGTGATGAAGTAGATTCTCAGAAATGTTCTTTCCTGTTTTTAATTGAAGATATTTCCTTTGTCACCATAGGCTTCAGTGTGACCCAAAGTATCTCTTCTCAGATTCCCCAAAAACAGTGCTACCAAACTGTTCCATGAAGAGAATGGTGTAACTCTGTGAGATAAATTCACATATCACAAAGATGTTTCTCAAAAAATTTCTTTCTAGTTTTTATCTGAGGATATTTCCTTTTTCACCATTTTAATCAATGCACTCCCCAATATTCCATAGCAGATTAAACAAAAAAGTGTCAGCAAACTTTTTGATGAAAGGAACAGTGTAACTCTGTGAGATGAATTCACACATCACAAAGTAGTTTCACAGAAAGCTTCTTTTTGGACTTTTATCTGTGGATATTTCCTTTGTCACCATAGATTTCAATGCACTCCAAAATATCCTATTGCAGATTTCATGAAAACAGTGTTATCAAACTGCTTAATGAAAAGAATGGTGAAACTCTGTAGGATGAATTCACACATCATAAAGCAGTTTTTCAGAATGCTTCTTTCTAGTTTTTATCTGAGGATATTCCCTTTATCACCATAGGCTTCAATGCAATCAAAAATATCTCTTCTCAGATTCCCCAAAGACAGTGCTACCAAACTGCTCCATGAAAAGAATGGTGTAACTCTGTGAGATGAATTCACACATCACAAAACTGTTTCTCAGAAAGCTTCTTTCGAGTTTTCATGTGCGGATATTTCCTTTTAAACCATAGGCTTCAATGTGCTCCCAAATATCCCTTCTCTGACACCACAAAAGCAGTGACGCCAAAGTTCTCCCTCAACAGTAACGTTTAGCTCTATGAGGTGAATACACACATCACAAAGAAGATTCTCAGAAAGCTTCTCTCCAGTTTTTAACTGAAGATATTTCCTGTTTCGCCATTAGACTCAATGCGCTCCAGAATATCCCTTTGCAGATGCCAGAAAAACGGTGTTACCAAACTGCTCAATGAAAATAAAGTTGTAACTCTGGGAGATGAATTCACCCATCACACAGCAGTTTCTCAAAAAGTTTCTTTCTAGTTTAAATCTGAGAATATTTCCTTTTTCACCATAGGCTTCAATGCAATCCAAAATATGCCGTCTCTCATACCCCAAAAACAGTGCTACCAAACTGATCCAGGAAAAGATTCATGTAACTCTTTGAGATGGATTAACACATCACAAAGCAATTTCTCAGAAAGCTTCTTTCTACTTTTTCTATGAGGAAATTTCCTCTGTTACCATGAGCTTCAATGCGCTCTGAAATATCCCATTGCAGATTCCAAGAAAGCAGTGTTAGCAAACTGCTCACTGAGAAGATCCCTGTAACACTGTGAGATGAATTCACACATCACAAAACAGTATCTCAGAACGCTTCTTTCTAGTTTTTACCTGAGGATATTTCCATTTTCACCATATGCTTCAATGCAATCTAAAACATCCCTTCTTAGGTTCCCAAAAAAAGAACTACGAAACTGCTCCATGTAAAGAATCGTGTAGCTCAATGAGATGAATTCACAAATCACAAAGCCGTTTCTCAGAAAGCTTCTTTTGAACTTTTGTCTGATGATGTGTTAATTGTCACCATAAGCATCAGTGCTTTCTGAAATATCCCATTGCGAATTCCATGAAAACAGGGTTAAGAAACTGCTCAATGTACAGTGTAACTCTATGAGATGAATTCACACACCACAAACCAGTTTCTCAGAATGCTTCCTTCTAATTTTTATCTGAGGATAGTTGCTTTATCCCCGTAGATCTTAATGTACTCCCAAATGTCCCTTTTCAGATTCCATGAAAACAGTGTTAGCAAATTCCTCCATGAAAAGAAAACCGTACCTCTCTGAGATGAATTCACACATCACAAAGTCTTTCTCAGAAAACCTCTTTCTAGTTTTTTTCTGAGGATATTTCCTTTGCCACCATAGACTTCAATGCAATCCAAAATATCCCTGCTCAGATTCCCCCAAAACAGTGTTACCAAATTGATCCATGGGAAGAATCATGTAACTCTGTGAGAAGAATTTACACATCACAAAGCAGTTTCTCACAAAGCTTTTTTCTAGTTTTTGCCTGAGGATATATCTTTCGTCACCTAAGCTTCAATGTGCTCCAAAGTATCCCATTGCAGATACCAAGAAAACAGTGTTAGCAAATTGTTCAATGAAAAGAACAGTGTAACTTTGTGAGATTAATTGACACATCACAAAGCAGTTTCTCAGAAAGTTTCTTTCTACTTATATCTGAGGATATTTCCTTTTTCACTATAGGCCTTAATGCGCTCACATATATCACTTTGCAGGATCCACAAAAACAGTGTTAGCACTACTCCAAGAAAAGACATGTGTAACTCTGTGAGATGGATTTACACATCACAAAGAAGTTTCTTAGAAATCTTCTTTCTAGTATTTATTTGAGGATATTTCCTTTGTCACCATAGGCATCAAGGCAATCCAACATGTCACTCCTCAGATACCACAAAAACAGTGCTATCAAATTTCTCCATGAAAAGAAAGGTGTTACTCTGTGAGATGAATTCAGAAATCAGAAAGTAATTTCTCAGAAAGCTTCTTTGTAGTTTTTATCTGAGTACATTCCTTTTTTCACCATAGGCCTCAATGCACTCCCAAAAACCCTTTGCAAATTCCATGAAAACAGTTTTAGCAAGCTACTTCATGAAAAGAAAGTTGTAACTCTGTGAGAGGAATTCACACATCACAAAGAATTTCTCAGAAAGCTTCATTCTAGTTTTTATCTGAGGATACATCCTTTGTCTCCCAAGGCAGTTTCTCTGAAAGCTTCTTTTTGGTTTTTATCTGAGGATATTTCCTACATCACCCTAGGCTTCAATGCACTCCAAAGTATCCTATTGAAGATTGCATGAAAACACTGTTACCAAACTGCTTAATGGAAAGAACGGTGTAACTATGTGAGATGAATTCACACATCACCAAGCAGTTTCTCAGAGCACTTCTTTCTGGTGTTTATCTGAGGATATTTCCTTTTTTACTATAGGCCTCAATGCACTCCAAAATATCCTTTTGCAGATTCCACAAAACCAGTGTTAGCAAACTGCTCCATGAAATAAAGGTGTAACCCTTTTAGATGAATTCACACACCTCAAAGAACTTTCTCAGAAAGCTTTCTTCTAGTTTTTACCTGAGGGTATTTCCTTTGTCACCATAGGCTTGAACGCTATCCAAAATATCCCTTTTCAGATTCTCCAAAAACACTGCTACCAAACTGCTAATTGTATAACTCTGTGAGATGAATTAACACATTACAAACCGGTTTCTCAGAAAGCTTCTTTCTAGTTTTTATATGAGGATATTTTCTTTTCCACTGTAGGCTTCAATGTACTTTCAAATTCCCTTCTCAGACACCACAAAAACAGTGTTACCAAAGTGCTCCCTCAACAGAAACCTTTACCTCTATGAGATGAATGCACACCTCACAAAGTAGTTTATCAGAAAGCTTCTTTCTAATTTTTATCTGAGTATATTTCTTTTATCACCATAGGTCTCAAAGCACTCACAAATATCTCTTTGCAGGTCCCACGAAAACAGTTTTAGCAAACTGTTCCATGAAAGGAAACGTGTAACTCTGTGAGATGCATTCACACATCAAAAAGCAGTTTCTCAGAAAGCTTTTTTCTAGTTTTTATCTGAGAATATTGCCTTTGTCAGAATCAGCTTCAGTGCGTTCCAAAATATTCCTTCTCAGATTCTCCAAAAACAGTGTTACAAAACTGCTCCATGAAAAGAATCATGTTACTCTGTGAGTTGAATTCACAAATCACAAAGCAGTTTCTCAGAAATCTTCTTTCTAGTTTTTGTCTAAGGATATTTCCTTTTTCACCATAGGCCTCATTGCACTCGTGAATATCCCTTTGCAGATTCCACAAAAACAGTGTTAGCAGACTGCTCCATGAAGTGTAAGGTGTAACTCTGTGAGATTAATTCACACATCACATAGCAGTTTCTCAGAAAACTTCTTTTTGGTTTTTGTCTGAGGAGATTTCCTTTGTCACCATAGGCTTCAATTCATTCCCAAATATCCTATTGCAGATTCCATGAAAACGGTGTTATCAAACTGCTCAATGAAAACATCCTGTGTATCTCTGTGAGACGAATTCATCCATCCAAAAGTAGTTTCTCACAGGCTTCTTTCTAGTTTTTAACTGAGGATATTTCCTTTTACACCATAGGCTTCAACGCACTCTCAAATATCCCTTCTCAGACACCACAATAACAGTGATGCGAAAGTGCTCCCTAAACAGAAATATTTAGCCCTATGAGATGAATGCACACATCACAAAGAAGTTTCTCATAAAGCTTCTTTCTAGTTTAAATCTGAGGATATTTCCTTTTTAACCATTGGCTTCATTGTGCCCTCATAACTCTTCTCATATACCACGGAAACAATGATGCCAAACTGTTCAATCAACAAAAAAGTTAAATACTATGAGATGAATACACACAACACAAAACCATTTCTCGAAAGCTTCTCTCCAGTTTTTATCCGATGTGATTTCCTTTTCCACTGTAGACCTATAGGAGCTCCTGAATATCCCTTTGCAGATTCCATAAAAACAGTGCTGCCAAACTGCTGAAAGAAAACAAAGATGTAACTCTGTGTGATGAATTCACCTATCACAAAGAAATTTCTCAGAAAGCATCTTTCTAGTTTTTATCTCAGGATATCTCCTTTTCCACTATCGGCTTCTATGCACTCCCAAATATTCCTTTTCAGACACCACAAAAACAGTGATGGCAAACTACTCTCCCAACGGAAAGCTTTACCTCTATGAGATGAATGCACGCATCACAAAGGAGTTATCAGAAACTTTCTCTCCAATTTCAACCAGAAGATATTTCCTTTTTCAACTTTGGCCTTTATCCACTCTCTAATGTCCCTTTCCATGTTCCAAAAAAAGTATTACCAAACTGCTTATGGAAAAGAAAGATGTAACACTGTGAGATGAATTCACCCATCACTAAATAGTCTCTCAGAAAGCTTCTTTCTAGTTTTTATCTGAGGGTATTTCCTTTTTCACCATAGGTTTCTCTGTGCTCTGAATATCACGTTGTGGATTCCACAAAAACAGGGTTATCAAACTGCTCATTGAAAACAGTGGTTTACCTTCGGGAGATGAATTCACCCATCACAAAGAAATTTCTCAGAAAGCTCCTTTCCAGTTTTTATCTGTGCATATTTACTTTTCCACCATCACCCTCAATGCACTCCCAAATATTCCTTCTCAGACTCCACAAAAATAGTGAGGCCATACTGTTCAAGAAACAAAATGGTTTAGCCCTATGAGGTGAATACACACATCACAAAACATTTTCTCAAAAACCTTCTCTCCAGTTTTTATCTGCAGGTATTTCCTTTTTCACCATAGGCCTCTGTGAGCTCCCGAAAATCCCTTTGCAGATTCCCCAAAAACAGTGCTACCAAGTGGCTCAATGTAAAGAAAGGTGTAACTCTTTGAGACGAATTGACCCATTACAAAGCACTTTCTCAGAAAGCTTCTTTCTAGTTTTTATATGAGGATATTTCCTTTGTCACCCTAAGCTTCAATGCACTCTGAAATATCCTACTACAGATTCCAAGAAAACAGTTGTAAGAAACTGATCAATGAAAAGAACAGTGCAACTGTGTGAGATGAATTCAGACATCCCAAGGCAGTTTCTCAGAAAGCTTCTTTTTGGTTTTTATCTGAGGATATTTTCTATGTCACCCTAGGCTTCAATGCACGCCAAAATATTCCATTGAAGCTTCCATGAAAACATTGTTACCAAACTGCTTAATGGAAAGAACAGTGTAACTCTGTGAGATGAAGTCGCACATCACCAAGCAGTTTCTCAGAAAGCTTCTTTCTAGCTTTTATCTGAGGGAATTTCCTTTTTCAATATAGGCCTCAATGCACTCCCAAATATCCCTCTGCAGATTCCATGAAATCAGTGTTAGCAAACTGCTCCATGAAATAAAGGTGTAACCCTTTTAGATGAATTCACACATCACAAAGAACTTTCTCAGAAAGCTTTCTTCCAATTTTTACCTGAGGATATTTCCTTTGTCACCATAGGCTTAAATGTGATCCAAAATATCCCTCTCAGTTTCCCCCAAAACAGTGCTACCAAACTGCTAATTGTATAACTCTGTGAGATGAATTAACACATTACAAAGCAGTTTCTCAGAAAGCTTCTTTCTAGTTTTTATATGAGGATATTTCCTTTTCCACTATAGGCTTCAATGCACTCCCAAATATCCCTTCTCAGACACCAGACAAACAGTGTTACCAAAGTGCTCCCTCAACAGAAACGTTTACCTCTATGAGATGAATGCACCCCTCACAACGCAGTTTCTCAGAAAGCTTCTTTCTAGTTTTAATTTGAGGATATTTCTTTTTTCACCATAGGTCTCAAAGCACTCTCAAATATCTCTTTGCAGATTCCACAAAAACAGTTTTAGCAAACTGTTCCATGAAAGGAAAGGTGTAACTGTGTGAGATGCATTCACACATCACAAGGCAGTTTCTCAGAAAACTTCTTTCTAGTTTTTATCTGAGGATATTTCCTTTGTCAGAATCGGCTTCAATGTGATCCAAAATATTCCTTCTCAGATTCTCCAAAAACAGTGCTACAAAGCTGCTCCATGAAAATAGTCATGTAACTCTGTGAGTTGAATTCACAAATCACAAAGCAGTTTCTCAGAAATCTTCTTTCTAGTTTTTGTCTGAGGATATTTCCTTTTTCACCATAGTCCTTAATGCACTCGTGAATATCCCTTTGCAGATTCCACAAAAACAGTGATAGTAGACTGCTCCATGAAAAAAAAGGTGTAAATGTTTGAGATGAATTGACACATCACGAATCAGTTTCGTGGACAACTTCCTTTTGGTTATTGTCTGAGGATATTTTCATTGCCACCATAAGCTTCAATGCACTTCCAAATATCCTATTGTAGATTCCCCAACAAGAGTCATACCATACTGCTGCATGAAAAAAATGGTGTAAATCTGTGAGATGAATTCCCACATCACAAAGCAGTTTCTCATAAATCTTCTTTCTAGTTTTTATCTGAAGATATTTCCTTTGTCACCATAGGTTTCAAAGCGATACAACTATCCCTTCTCAGATGCACCAAAAATAGTGCTACCAAAGTGTTCCATGAAAAGAATCATGTAAATTTGTGAGATGAATTAACAGAACAGAAAATTGCTTCTCTGAAAGCTTCCTTCTAGTTTTCATATGAGGGTATTTACTTTTTCACCATAAGCTTCAAATCGCTCAGAAATATCAGATTGTAGATTCCAAGAAAACAGTGTAAACAAAATGTGCAATGCAAAGAACAGTGTAACTCTGTGAGGTGCAATCACACATCACAAAGCAGTTTCTCAGAAAGCTTCTTTCCAGTTTTATTCTGAGGATATTTCCTTTTTCACCATATTTCTCAATGTCCTCCTGAATATCCCATTGCAGATTAAACGAAAAAAGTGTTAGCAAACTTCTCAATGAAAAGAACGGTGTTACTCGGTGAGATGAATTCACACATCACAAAACAGTTTCACCGAAAGCTTCTTTTTGTTTTTTATCTGAGGATATTTCCTTTGTCATTATAGGCTTCAATGTGTTCCTAAATACCCTATTGCAGATTCCATGAAAACAGTGTTATCAAACTTCTCAATGAAAAGAACTGTGTAACTCTGTAAGATGAATTCACACATCACAAAGCTGTTTCCCAGAAAGCTTCCTTCTCGTAGTTACATGAGTATATTTACTTTTTCACTATAGGCCTCAATGCACTCCAGAATATCCCATTACAGATTCCATGAAAACAGTGTTAGCAAACTGCTCCATGAAAAGAAACGTGTAACTTTCTGAGATGAATTCACACATCACAAAGAACTTGCTCAGAAAATTTATTTCTAGTTTTTTACTGAGATTTTCTTTGTCACCATAGGCTTCAATGCGAATCAAAATATCCCTTGTCAGATTCTCCAAAAACAGTGCTACCAAATTGATCCATGAAAAGAATCATGTAACTCTGTGAGATTAATTAACACATCACAAAGTGGTTTCTCAGAAAGCTTCTATTTTTTTATATTAAGATATTTCCTTTTCCACCTTAGGATTCAATGTGCTCCCAAATATCCCTTCCCAGATACCACAAAAACAGTGATGCCAAAGTGATGCCAACAGAAACATTTAGCTCCATGAGATGAATGCACACATCACAAAGGAGTTCCTCTGAAATTTTATCTCCTGTTCTTACCTGAAGAATTTTCTTTTTACACCTCTGGCCTCAATGTGTTCCCAAATATCCCTCTGCAGATTTCCTAAAACCGTGCTACCAAACTGTACAATGAAAAGAAAGGTTTAACTCTGTGAGATAAAGTCAGCCATCAGAAAGTAGTTTCTCAGCAGGCTTCTTTCCAGTTTTTATCTGAGGATATTTTCTTTTCCACTGTAGGCTTCAATGTGCTCCCAAATATTCCTTCTCAGATATCACAAGAACGGTGATGCCAAGCTGCTCCCTTAACAGAAACATTTAGCTCCATGGGATAAATGCACACATCACAAAGGTGTTTCTCAGAAAGCTTCTCTCTAGTTTTTACATGAAGATATTTCCCTTTTTGCCATTGGAATCTATGCGCTCCCGAATATCCCTTTGCAGATTCCACAAAAGCAATGTGACCAAACTTCTCAATTAAAAAATATTTAACTCTGTGAGATAAATTCACATATCACAAAGCAGTTTCTCAGAAAGCTTCTTTCTAGTTTAAATCTGAGGATATTTCCCTTTTCACCATAGGCTTCAATGTGCTCCCAAATAACTGCTCGCAGATACCACACAAACAGTGAGGATGAACTACTCAAAAAAAAATGATTAAACTTTATGAGATGAATACACACATCACAGAACCGTTTCCCGAAGAGCTTCTCTCCATTTTTCATCTGAAGTTATTTCCTTTCTCACCATAGGCCTCTAGGAGCTCCCGAATATCCCTTTGCAGATTTCATAAAAACAGTGCTACCAAACTGCTCAAAGAAAATAAACATGTAATTCTGTGTGATGAATTCATGCATCCCAAAGAAATTTCTCAGAAAACTTCTTTCTAGTTTTTATCTCAGGATGTTTCCTTTTCCACCAACCGCCTACATGCGCTCCAAATTATCCCTTGTCAGAAACCACAAAAACAGTGATGCCAAACTGCTCTCTCAACAGAAATCTTTACCTCTATGAGATGAATGCATACATCATAAAGGAGTTATCAGAAACTTTCTCTCCTGTTTTACCTGAAGATATTTCCTTTTTCAACATTGGCCTCTACTTGCTTCTGAATATCCCTTGCATATTCCGCAAAAAGAGTGCTAACAAACTCCTCAATGAAAAGAAAGATTAAACTCTGTGAGATGAATTTGCCCATCACAAAACAGCCTCTCAGAAAACTTCTTTCAAGTTTTTACCTGAGGGTATTTCCTTTTTCACCATAGGCTTCCCTGCACTCCTAATATCCCTTTGTATATACCACAAAAACAGGGTTACCAAACTGCTCAATGAAAAGAATGGTTTACCTCTGGTAGATGAATTCCCCCCTTCACAAAGAAATTTCTCAGAAAGCTCCTTTCTAGTTTTTATCTGTGTATATTCACTTTTCAACCATCAGCCTCAATATGCTCCCAAATATCGCTTCTCAGACACCACAGAAACAGTGATGAAAAACTGCTCAATCAACAAAATGATTTATCTCTATGAGATGAACACACATATCACAAAACAGTTTCTCAAAAACCTTCTCTCCAGTTCTTATCTGTTGATATTCTCTTTTTCACCATAGGCCTCTATGAGCTCCAGAAAATCGCTTTGCAGATTCCCCAAAAAGAGTGCTACCAATCTACTCAATGAATAGAAAGGTGTAACTCTGTGAGATGAATTCACACATGGCAAACTAGTTTCTCATGTAACTTCTTTCTATTTTTTATCTAAGGATATTTCCTTTTTCACCATAGGCCTCAAAGTACTCCCAAATATCCCTTTGCAGATTCCACGAAAACAGTATTAGCATACTGCTCCATGAAAAGAAAGGTGTATTTCTGTGAGATGAATTCACACATCACAAACGACTTTCTCAGAAAACTTCTTTCTAGTTTTTATCTGAGGATATTTCCTTTGTCACCACAGGTTTCAATGTGATCCAAAATACCCCTTCTCAGATGCACCAAAAACAGTGTTACTAAACTGTTCCAAGAAAGCAATCATGTAACTTTGTGAGGTGAACTAACACATCAGAAAATGGCTTCTTAGAAAGCATCTTTCTGGTTTTTATATGAGGATATTTACTTTGTCACCATAAGCTTCAATGTGCTCAGAAATATCAGATATCGGATTCCAACAAAACAGTGTAAGCAAACTGCTCAATGCAAAGAGCAGTGTAACTCTGTGAGATCAATTCACACATCACAAAGCAGTGTCTCAGAAAGCCTCATTCTAGTTTTTATCTGAGGATATTTCCTTTTTCACAATATTTCTCAATGCACTCCTGAATATCCAATTGCAGATCAAATGAAAAAAGTGTTAGCAAACTTTTCAGTGAAAAGAAGTGTTATTCAGTGAGATGGATTCACAGATCACAATGCAGTTTCACAGAAAGCTTCTTTTTGGTTTTTATCTGAGCATATTTCCTATGTCACCATAGGTTTCAAAGTGTTCCCAAATACCCTATTGTAGATACAATGAAAACAGTGTTAACAAGCTGCTCAATGAGAACAGTGGTGTAATTGTGTAAGATAAATTCACGCATCACAAAGCTGTTTCTCAGAAACTTTCCTTCTAGTTTTTACATAAGGATATTTACTTTTGTACTATAGGCCTCAATGCACTACAGAATGTCCCATTGCAGATTCCATGAAAACAGTGTTAGCAAACTGCTCCTTGTAAAGAAAGTTGTAACATTCTGAGATGAGTTCACACGTCACAAAGAACTTTCTCAGAAAGAGTCCTTCTTCTTTTATCTGTGGATATTTCATTTTTCACCATAGCTTCAATGTGATTTGGAATATGAATTCTCAGATTCCCCAAAAACACTGCTACCAAACTGATTCATGAAAAACATCATGTAACTCTGTGAGGTGAATTAACACATCACAAAGCAGTTTCTCAGAAAACCTCTTTCTAGCTTTTATATGAGGATGTTTCCTATGTCACCAAAAGCTTCAATGCACTGCAAAATATCCCATTGCAGATTCCAGGAAAACAGTGTTAGTAAACTGCTCAGTGAAAACTACAGTGTAATACTGTGAGATGTATTCACACATCATAAAGCACTTTCTCAGAAAAATTCTGTCTATTTTTTTCTGATAATATTTTCTTTTTCATCATAGGCCTCAATGCGCTCCAATATATACATTTGCAGATTCCACGAAAACAATGTTAGCAAACTGATCAATTAAAAGACCAGTGTAACTCTGAAAGACGAATTCACACATTACAAAGAAGTTTCTCAGAAAGCTTCTTTCTACTTTAAATCTAAGGATATTTCCTTTGTCACCACAGGCTTCAAAGGCATATCAAGTATCCCTTCTCAGATTCCCCAAAAATAGTGCTACCAAACTGATCCATGAAAAAAATCATGTTACTCTGTGAGATGAATTAACACAACACAAAGCGGTATTTCAGAAAGCTTCTTTCTAGTTTTAATTTGAGGATATTTCCTTTTCCACCACAGGGTTCAATGTGGTCCCTATTATCCATACACAGACACCACAAAAACAGAGATGCCAAAGTGCCTCCACAAAAAAAGTTTTCACTCTATGAGATGAATGCTCACGTCACAAAGGAGCTTCTCCAAAATCTTCTCTCCAGTTTTTACCTGAAGAATTTTCTATTTTCACCTTAGGATTCTATGTGCTCCAAAATAACCCTCTGCAGATTCCACAAAAACAGTGCTACCAAACTGCACAATGAAAAGAAAGTTTTAACACTGTGAGATAAATTCACCCATCACAAAGCTGGTTCTCAGGAAGCTTCTTTCTAGTTTTTCTCTGAAGATATTTTCTTTTCCATCATAAGCTTCAATGTGCTTCCAAATATTCCTCCTCAGATACCACAAAAACAGTGATGGTAAACTGCTTAATCAACAGAAAGGTTAACTTCTATGAGCTGAATACACACAACACAAAACCTTTTCTCGAAGAGCTTCTCTCCAGTTTTTATCTGATGTTATTTCCTTTTCACCATAGGCCTCTAGGAGCCCCTGAATATCCCTTTGCAGATTCCATAAAAACAGTGCTACCAAACTGCTCATAGAAAGCAAACGTGTAATTCTGTGTGATGAATTCACCCATCCCAAAGAAATTTCTCAGACAGCTTCTTTCTAGTTTTCATCTCAGGATATTTCCTTTTCCACCATTGGATTCCATGCACTCCCAAATATCCCTTCTCAGACACCACAAAAACAGTGATGCCAAACTGCTCTCTCAACAGATAGCTTTACCTCTATGACATGAATGCACACATCACAAAGGAGTTATCAGAAACTTTCTCTCCAGGTTTTACCTGAAGATATTTCCTTATTCAACATTGGCCTCTATCCGCTCTCGAATATCCCTTTGCATATTCCACAAAAACAGTGTTACCAAAGTGCTTAATGAAAAGGGTGGTTTATCTCTGTGAGATGAATTCACACAAAACAAAGCAGTTTCTCGGAAAACTTCTTTCTAGTTTTTTTCTGAGGATATTTCCTTTTTCACCATAGGCCTCAAAGTGCTCCCAAATATTCCTTTGCGATTCCACGAAAACAGTGTTAATAAACTGCTCCATGAAAAGAAAGGTGTAAATCTGTGAGATGAATTCACACATCACAAAGCAGTATCTCAGAAAGCTTCTTTTTGGTTTTTGTCTGAGGATATTTCCTTTGTCACCATACGCTTCAATGCACGCCCCAATATTCCCTTGCAGATTTCACGAAAACAGTGTTAGCAAACTGCTCCAAGAAAGGAATTGTGCTACTCTGTGAGACGAATACACACATCACAAGGCAGTTTCTCTGAAAGATTCTTTCCAGTTTTTATCTGAGTATATTTCCTTTGTCAACATAGGCTCTGTGTCCTATGGTGAAAAAGGAAATATCCTTTGTCAATATAAGCTTCAATGCACTCTGAAACATACCATTGCAGATTCCAACAAAACAGTGTTAGCAAACTGCTCAATTAAAAGAACAGTGTAACTCTGTGAGATGAATTCAAAAATCACAAAGCAGTTTCTCAGAAAGCTCCTTTCTAGTTTTTATCTGAGGATATTTCCTTTGTCACCCTAGGCTTCAATGTAATCCAAAATATCCCTTCTGAGATTCCCCAAAAACCGTGCTACCAAACTGCTCCATGAAAAAAATCATGTAACTCTGTGAGAGGAATTATCACATCACAAAGCAGTTTCTCAGAAAGTTTCTTTCTTGTTTTAATATGATGGTATTTCCTTTGTCACCCTAAGGTTCAATGCGCTCTGAAATATCCCATTGCAGATACCAAGAAAACAGAGTAAGCAAACTGCTCCTTGATAAGAACAGTGTAACACTGTGAGATGAATTCACACATCACAAAGGGGTTTCTCTGAAGGTTTCTTTTTGGTTTTTAACTGAGAATATATCCTTTGTCACCATAGTCTTCAATGCGCTCCCAAGCATCTTATTGTAGATTCCAGAAAAACAGACTTAGCAAGCTGCTCAATGAAAACAACATTGTAACTCTCTGAGATGAATTCACACATCACAAAGCACTTTCTCAGAAAGCTTCTTTTTAGTTTTTATGTGAAGATATTTCTTTTTTCAACATAGGCCCCAATATGTTCCCAAATATCCCTTTACACATTCCAAGAAAGCAATGTTAGCAAAATGCTCCAGGAAAGGAAATCTGTAACGCTGTGAGATGAATTCACACATCACGAGGAAATTTCTCAGTAAGCGTCTTTCTAGTTTTATCTGAGGATATTTCCTTTGTCAGCATAGGCTTCAAGGTGATCCAAAATATTCCTTCTCAGATTCTCCAAAAACATTGCTAACAAACTACTCCATGAAAGGAAATTGTAACTCTGTGAGATGAATTCACAAATTAGAAAGTAGTTTGTCCGAAAGCTTCTTTGTAGTTTTTGTCTGAGGATATTTCCTTTGTCACCATAAGCTTCAATGGGCTCTGAAATATACCATTGCGGATTCCAGGAAAACAGTGTTGCCAAACTGCTCAATGAAAAGAACAGTGTAACTCTGGGAGACAAAATAACACATCACAAACCGGTTTCTCAGATAGCTTCTTTTCTCTTTTTATCTCAGGATATTACCTTTGTCACCTTAGGCTACAATGTGCTCCCAAATATCCTATTACAGATTCCAGGAAAACAGTGTTAAACTGCTCAATGAAAAGAACAGTGTACCTCTGTGAGGTGAATTCACACAACACAAAGAAATTTATCAGAATGCTTCTTTCTAGTTTTTCTCTGAGGATATTTCCTTTGTCATTCATGGTTTCATTTTGAGAAGGGATCCAAGATATCCCTTCTCATATTCCCCCAAAACAGTACTAACAAACTGCTCCATTGAAAGAAAAAACGGTAATTCTGTGAGATGAATTAACACATCACAAAGGACTTTCTCAGAAATCTTCTTTCTAGTCTTTATATTAGGATATTTCCATTTTCACCATAAGCTTCAATGTGCTCCAAAATATCCCATTGTGGATTCCAAGAAAACAGTACTAACAAACTGCTCCATGAAAAGAATTGTGAAACGCTTTGAGATGAATTCACAAATCACAAACCAGTTTCTCAGAAAGCTTCTTTCTAGTTTTAGTCTGAGGATATTTTTGTTTTTCAAAAAAGGCCTCAATATGCTCATGAATATCCCTTTGCAGATCCCACGACAATAGTGTTAGCAAACAATTCCATGAAAATAAAGGTGTAAGTCTCTGAGAGGACTCAACACATCACAAAGCAGTTTCTCGTAAAGTTTCTTTTTTTTCTGAGTATAATTCCTTTGTTACCATAGGCTTCAATTCACTCCCAAATATCCTATTTCAGATTCCCCAAAAACAGTGCTACCAAACTGATCCATGAAAATAATCGTGTAACTCTGTTAGATAAATTATCACATCACAAAGCAGTTTCTCACAAATCTTCTTTCTAGTTTTTATAAGAGACTATTTCCTTTGTCACCATAGGCTTCAATGCGATTCAAAATATCCCTTCTCAGATTCCTCAAAAACAGTGCTACTAAACTGCTCCATGAAAAGAATGGTGTATATCTGTGAGATGAACTCACAAATCACAAAGCAGTTTCTCAGAAAGCTTATTTCTAGTTTTTATATGATGATATTTCCTTTGTCACCATAAGCTTCAATACGCTCTGAAATATCTGATTGCAGATCCTAAGAAAACAGTTTTAGCAAACTGCTCAATGAAAACAACATTGTAACTCTCCAAGATGAATTCTCACATCACAAACAAGTTTCTGAGAAAGATTCTTTCTACTTTTTGTCTGAGGATATTTCCTTTGTCTCCATAATGTTCAATGTGCCCCAAAATATCCCATTGCAGATTCCAAGAAAACAGGGTTAGCAAACTTCTCAATGAAAAGAACACTATAACTCTGTGAGATGAATTCACACATCACAAAGCTGCTTCTCAGAAAGCTTCTTTCTTGTTTTTGTCTGAAGATATTTCCTTTTTCACCAGAGGCCTCAATGAGCTCGTGAATATCTCTTTGCAGATGCCACGAAAATTCTGTTAGCAAACTTCTCAATGAAAAGAATGGTGTAAATCTGTGAGATGAATTCACACACCACAAAGCAGATTCTCAGAAAGTTTTTTGCTTCTTATCTGAGGATATTTCCTTTTCCACCACAGGCTTCAATGAGATCCAAAATTTCCCTTCTCAGATTCCCCAAAAACAGTGTTACCAAAGTGATCCATGAAAAGAGTAGTGAAACTCCATGAGATGAATTCACACATCACAAAGAAGTTTCTCAGAAAGTTTCTTTTTAGATTTTATCTGAGGATATTTCCTTTGTCACCGTAGGCTTCAATGCAATCCAAAATATCCCTTCTCAGATCCCCAAAAACAGTGCTACCAAACTGTTCCATTAATAGAATGGTATAACTCTGTGAGATGAATTCACATGTCACAAAGCTGTTTCTCAGAAAACGTCTTTCTAGTTTTTTTCTGAGGATATTACCTTTTTTGCATTATTCCTAAATGCGTTCCTGAAATCCCATTGCAGATTAATCAAAAATAGTATTAACTAACTTCTCAATGAAAAGAACAGTAAAACTCTGTGAAATGAATTCATACATCACAAAGCAGTTTCACAGAAAGCTTCTTCTTGGTTGTTATCTGAGGGTATTTCCCTTGTCACCCTAGGCTTCAATGTGCTCCCAAATAACTCCTCTCAGATAACATGAAAACAGTGATGCCAAATTGTTCAATCAATAAAGAGGTTAAACTCTATGAGATGAATACACACACCATAAAACCATTTCTCGAGTAGCTTCTCTACAGTTTTTATCTGCAGTTATTTTCTTTTTCACCAAAAGCCTCTAGGAACTCCCACATATCCCTTTGCAGATTCCATTAAAACAATGCTACCAAACTACTCAAAGAAAACAAAGGTTTAACTCTCTGTGATGAATTCATACATCAAAAATAAATTTCACAGAAAGCTTCTTTCTAGTTTTTATCTCAGGATATTTCCTTTTCCACCATTGACTTCCATGTGCTCCCAAATATCCCTTATCAGACATGACAAAAATAGCGCTAACAAAGTGCTCCATGAAAAGAATCGTGTAAGTTGGTGTGATGAATTCACATATCACAAAGCAAATTCTCAGAAAACTTCTTTCTAATTTTTGCCTGAATATATTTCCTTACTCACCCTAAGCTTCAATGCGTTCCAAAATATAATATTGCAGATACCAAGAAAACAGTGCTATCAAGCTGCTCAATGAAAAGAACGGTGTAAATTTGTGAGATGAATTCAAACATCAGAAGGCAGTTTCTCTGAAAGTTTCTTTCTAGTTATTATCTGAGGATACTTTCTTATTCACTGTAGGCTTCAATGTACTCCCAAATATCCCTTTGCAGATTCCAAGACAATGGTGTTAGTAAACTGCTCCAAGAAAAGTAAGATGTAACATTCTGAGATGAATTCACACATCACAAAGAAGTTTCTCAGAAAGCTTCTTTCTAGTTTTTATCTGAGGATATTTCCCTTGTCACCATAGGCTTCAATGTGATCCAAAATACCCCTTCTCAGATTACCCAAAACAGTACTACCAAAATGGTCCACGAAGAGAATCATGTAACTCTGTCAGATGAATTCACAAATCACAAAGCAGGTTGTCAGAAAGCTTCTTTCTAGTTTTATCTGAGGATATTTCCTTTTTCACTATAGGCCTCAATGCACTCCCAAATATCTCTTCTCAGATTCCATGAAAACAGTGTTAGCAAACTGCTGTTTGGAAAGAAAGGTGTAACACTGTGAGATGAATTCAAACATCACAAAGAACTTTCTCAGAAAGCTTCTTTCTAATTTTTATCTGAGGTTATTTCCTTTGACACTATAGGTTTCAATGTGATCCAATATATCCCTCCTCAGATTCCCCCAAAACAGTGCTACCAAAATCCATGAAAAGAATCATGTAACTCTGTGAGATGAACTAACATATCACAAAGTCGTTTCTCAGAAGCTTCTTTCTAGTTTTTATATGAGGATATTTCCTTGTCACTATAAGCTTCAAAGTGCTCCAAAATATCCCATTAATTATTCCAAGAAAACAGTGAATTCACACATTACAAAGCAGTTTCACAGAAAGATTCCTTTTGGTTTTTGTCTGAGGATATTTCGTTTGTCACCATAGGTTT